>NC_140990.1:1978440-2094859 GCF_052327205.1 Somniosus microcephalus | reverse complement strand
GATTGTTCCTGAGCAGGGCGAGCTGGATCTGAGATTAGGCGCAACATGACAAATGTAAGAATCAGGGGCAGGAGTCAGCCCTACGGCCCTTCGAGGCCTGCTCCGCCATTCAATAAGATCATGGCTGATCTTCTACCTCAACTCCCCCTAACCCGAGATTCCCCTAGCGTCCTGGTCCCTGAATCCCAGATCTAACAGTGTGAACGGACTCCTGGTCCCTGAATCCCAGATCTAACAGTGTGAACGGACTCCCGGTCCCTGAATCCCAGATCTAACAGTGTGAACGGACTCCCGGTCCCTGAATCCTAGATCTAACAGTGTGAACGGACTCCTGGTCCCTGAATCCCAGATCTAACAGTGTGAACGGACTCCTGGTCCCTGAATCCCAGATCTAACAGTGTGAACGGACTCCCGGTCCCTGAATCCTAGATCTAACAGTGTGAACGGACTCCTGGTCCCTGAATCCCAGATCTAACAGTGTGAACGGACTCCTGGTCCCTGAATCCCAGATCTAACAGTGTGAACGGACTCCTGGTCCCTGAATCCCAGATCTAACAGTGTGAACGGACTCCTGGTCCCTGAATCCCAGATCTAACAGTGTGAACGGACTCCTGGTCCCTGAATCCCAGATCTAACAGTGTGAACGGACTCCTGGTCCCTGAATCCCAGATCTAACAGTGTGAACGGACTCCTGGTCCCTGAATCCCAGATCTAACAGTGTGAACGGACTCCTGGTCCCTGAATCCCAGATCTAACAGTGTGAACGGACTCCTGGTCCCTGAATCCCAGATCTAACAGTGTGAACGGACTCCTGGTCCCTGAATCCTAGATCTAACAGTGTGAACGGACTCCGGTCCCTGAATCCCAGATCTAACAGTGTGAACGGACTCCTGGTCCCTGAATCCCAGATCTAACAGTGTGAACGGACTCCTGGTCCCTGAATCCCAGGTCTAACAGTGTGAACGGACTCCCGGTCCCTGAATCCCAGATCTAACAGTGTGAACGGACTCCCGGTCCCTGAATCCCAGGTCTAACAGTGTGAACGGACTCCTGGTCCCTGAATCCCAGATCTAACAGTGTGAACGGACTCCTGGTCCCTGAATCCCAGATCTAACAGTGTGAACGGACTCCTGGTCCCTGAATCCCAGATCTAACAGTGTGAACGGACTCCCGGTCCCTGAATCCCAGATCTAACAGTGTGAACGGACTCCTGGTCCCTGAATCCCAGATCTAACAGTGTGAACGGACTCCTGGTCCCTGAATCCCAGATCTAACAGTGTGAACGGACTCCCGGTCCCTGAATCCCAGATCTAACAGTGTGAACGGACTCCTGGTCCCTGAATCCCAGATCTAACTGTGTGAACGGACTCCCGGTCCCTGAATCCCAGATCTAACAGTGTGAACGGACTCCTGGTCCCTGAATCCCAGATCTAACAGTGTGAACGGACTCCTGGTCCCTGAATCCCAGATCTAACAGTGTGAACGGACTCCTGGTCCCTGAATCCTAGATCTAACAGTGTGAACGGACTCCTGGTCCCTGAATCCTAGATCTAACAGTGTGAACGGACTCCTGGTCCCTGAATCCTAGATCTAACAGTGTGAACGGACTCCCGGTCCCTGAATCCAGATCTAACAGTGTGAACGGACTCCTGGTCCCTGAATCCCAGATCTAACAGTGTGAACGGACTCCTGGTCCCTGAATCCTAGATCTAACAGTGTGAACGGACTCCCGGTCCCTGAATCCCAGATCTAACAGTGTGAACGGACTCCCGGTCCCTGAATCCTAGATCTAACAGTGTGAACGGACTCCTGGTCCCTGAATCCCAGATCTAACAGTGTGAACGGACTCCTGGTCCCTGAATCCCAGATCTAACAGTGTGAACGGACTCCTGGTCCCTGAATCCTAGATCTAACAGTGTGAACGGACTCCTGGTCCCTGAATCCCAGATCTAACAGTGTGAACGGACTCCTGGTCCCTGAATCCCAGATCTAACAGTGTGGACGGACTCCTGGTCCCCTGAATCCCAGATCTAACAGTGTGAACGGACTCCTGGTCCCTGAATCCCAGATCTAACAGTGTGAACGGACTCCTGGTCCCTGAATCCCAGATCTAACAGTGTGAACGGACTCCTGGTCCCTGAATCCCAGATCTAACAGTGTGCACGGACTCCTGGTCCCTGAATCCCAGATCTAACAGTGTGAACGGACTCCTGGTCCCTGAATCCCAGATCTAACAGTGTGAACGGACTCCTGGTCCCTGAATCCCAGATCTAACAGTGTGAACGGACTCCCGGTCCCTGAATCCCAGATCTAACAGTGTGAACGGACTCCTGGTCCCTGAATCCCAGATCTAACAGTGTGAACGGACTCCCGGTCCCTGAATCCCAGATCTAACAGTGTGAACGGACTCCTGGTCCCTGAATCCTAGATCTAACAGTGTGAACGGACTCCTGGTCCCTGAATCCCAGATCTAACAGTGTGAACGGACTCCTGGTCCCTGAATCCCAGATCTAACAGTGTGAACGGACTCCTGGTCCCTGAATCCCAGATCTAACAATGTGAACGGACTCCTGGTCCCTGAATCCCAGATCTAACAGTGTGAACGGACTCCTGGTCTCTGAATCCCAGATCTAACAGTGTGAACGGACTCCTGGTCCCTGAATCCCAGATCTAACAGTGTGAACGGACTCCTGGTCCCTGAATCCCAGATCTAACAGTGTGAACGGACTCCTGGTCCCTGAATCCCAGATCTAACAGTGTGAACGGACTCCTGGTCCCTGAATCCTAGATCTAACAGTGTGAACGGACTCCTGGTCCCTGAATCCCAGATCTAACAGTGTGAACGGACTCCCGGTCCCTGAATCCCAGATCTAACAGTGTGAACGGACTCCCGGTCCCTGAATCCCAGATCTAACAGTGTGAACGGACTCCTGGTCCCTGAATCCCAGATCTAACAGTGTGAACGGACTCCCGGTCCCTGAATCCCAGATCTAACAGTGTGAACGGACTCCCGGTCCCTGAATCCCAGATCTAACAGTGCGAACGGACTCCCGGTCCCTGAATCCTAGATCTAACAATGTGAACGGACTCCTGGTCTGTGAATCCCAGATCTAACAGTGTGAACGGACTCCCGGTCCCTGAATCCTAGATCTAACTGTGTGAACGGACTCCTGGTCCCTGAATCCTAGATCTAACAGTGTGAACGGACTCCTGGTCCCTGAATCCTAGATCTAACAGTGTGAACGGACTCCTGGTGCCTGAATCCCAGATCTAACTGTGTGGATGGACTCCTGGTCTGTGAATCCCAGATCTAACAGTGTGAACGGACTCCTGGTCCCTGAATCCCAGATCTAACAGTGTGGACGGACTCCTGGTCTGTGAATCCCAGATCTAACAGTGTGGACGGACTCCTGGTCCCTGAATCCCAGATCTAACAGTGTGGACGGACTCCTGGTCCCTGAATCCTAGATCTAACAGTGTGAACGGACTCCTGGTCTGTGAATCCCAGATCTAACAGTGTGAACGGACTCCTGGTCCCTGAATCCCAGATCTAACAGTGTGAACGGACTCCTGGTCCCTGAATCCCAGATCTAACAGTGTGAACGGACTCCTGGTCCCTGAATCCTAGATCTAACAGTGTGGACGGACTCCTGGTCTGTGAATCCCAGATCTAACAGTGTGGACGGACTCCTGGTCTGTGAATCCCAGATCTAACAGTGTGAACGGACTCCTGGTCCCTGAATCCCAGATCTAACTGTGTGGACGGACTCCTGGTCCCTGAATCCCAGATCTAACAGTGTGAATGGACTCCTGGTCTGTGAATCCCAGATCTAACAGTGTGAACGGACTCCTGGTCCCTGAATCCCAGATCTAACAGTGTGAACGGACTCCCGGTCCCTGAATCCCAGATCTAACAGTGTGAACGGACTCCCGGTCCCTGAATCCCAGATCTAACAGTGTGAACGGACTCCTGGTCCCTGAATCCCAGATCTAACTGTGTGGACGGACTCCTGGTCCCTGAATCCTAGATCTAACTGTGTGAACGGACTCCTGGTCCCTGAATCCCAGATCTAACTGTGTGAACGGACTCCTGGTCCCTGAATCCCAGATCTAACAGTGTGAACGGACTCCTGGTCCCTGAATCCTAGATCTAACAGTGTGAACGGACTCCTGGTCCCTGAATCCTAGATCTAACAGTGTGAACGGACTCCTGGTCCCTGAATCCCAGATCTAACAGTGTGAACGGACTCCTGGTCCCTGAATCCCAGATCTAACAGTGTGAACGGACTCCCGGTCCCTGAATCCCAGATCTAACAGTGTGAACGGACTCCTGGTCCCTGAATCCCAGATCTAACAGTGTGAACGGACTCCTGGTCCCTGAATCCTAGATCTAACTGTGTGGACGGACTCCTGGTCCCTGAATCCTAGATCTAACAGTGTGAATGGACACCTGGTCCCTGAATCCCAGATCTAACAGTGTGAACGGACTCCTGGTCCCTGAATCCTAGATCTAACAGTGTGGACGGACTCCTGGTCTGTGAATCCTAGATCTACCAGTGTGAACGGACTCCTGGTCCCTGAATCCCAGATCTAACAGTGTGAATGGACTCCTGGTCCCTGAATCCTAGATCTAACTGTGTGGACGGACTCCTGGTCTGTGAATCCCAGATCTAGCATAAGATCAAAGTTAGGAGCAGGAGTAGGCCATACGGCCTTTCGAGCCTGCTCCGCCATTCAATAAGATCATGGCTGATCATCGACCTCATCTCCACTTTCCCGCCCGATCTCCATATCCCTCGATTCCCCGAGAGTGCAAAGATCTATCGATCTCAGCCTTGAATATACTCAAAGACTCAGCATCCACAGCCCTCTGGGGCAGAGAATTCCAGAGATTCGCCACCCTCTGAGTGAAGAAATTCCTCCTCATCTCAGTCCGAAATGGCCGACCCTTTTATTCTGAGACTGTGACCCCTGGTTCTTGACTCTCCAGCCAGGGAAACAGTCTCTAAGCATCTAGCCTGTCAAGCCCTGAATAATTGGCAAAGGAACCAGAGGGGGAGATGAGGAAAATTGTCTTTACGCAGCGAGTTGTTGTGATCTGGAATGCGCTGCCTGAAAGGGGCGGTGGTTCACAATATATATTAATGATCTGGACGAGGGAATTGGATGTAATATCTCCAAATTTGCAGACGACACAAAGCTGGGTGGGTGGGTAAGCTGTGAGGAGGATGTCGGGAAACTCCAGTACGATTTGGACAGATTGGGTGATTGGGCAGAAACATGGCAAATGCAGTATAATGTGGATAAATGTGAGGTTATCCACTTTGGTGGCAAAAACAGGAAGGCAGATTATTATTTGAATGGCAATAGATTGGGAGAAGGGGAAGTGCAACGAGATCTGGGTGTTCTTGTGCACCAGTCGCTGAAGGTAAGCATGCAGGTGCAGCAGGCGGTTAAGAAGGCAAATGGTATGTTGGCCTTCGTAGCGAGAGGATTCGAGTACAGGAACAAGGATGTCTTGCTGCAGTTGTACAGGGCCTTGGTGAGACCACATCTTGAGTATTGTGTGCAGTTTTGGTCACCTTATCTGAGGGAGGATGTTCTTGCCATGGAAGGAGTGCAGCGAAGATTCACCAGACTGATACCTGGGATGGCAGGAATGACGTATGAGGAGAGATTGGGTCGATTGGGCTTATACTCGCTGGAGTTTAGAAGATTGAGAGGGGATCTCATTGAAACTTATAAAATTCTAACAGGACTAGACAGACTAGATGCAGGAAGGATGTTCCTGATGGCGGGGGAGTCCAGAACCAGGGGTCACAGTCTAAGGATAAGGGGTAAGCCATTTAGGACTAAGATGAGGAGGAATTTCTTCACCCAGAGAGTGGTGAACCTGTGGAATTCTCTACCACAAAAGGCAGTAGAGGCCAATTCATTAAATATATTCAAGAAGGAGTTGGATATATTTCTTAAGGCTAAAGGGATCAAGGGATATGGGGAGAAGGCAGGGACAGTGTACTGAATTTGGATGATCAGCCATGATCGCATTGAATGGCGGAGCAGGCTCGAGGGGCCGAATGGCCGACTCCTGCTCCTATCTTCTGTGTTTCTATGTTTCTATGATAAGGAAGCCAAAACTGACCTCACACCCGGTGTGTTGCTCAGCGCCGCCCACACACACAGAGCAGGAAGGCCGAGACTCCAGCCTCAGCCTCCCCTGAGTTGCCGATCCCCAGCCAGAGACGGGCAGTAGTGGGATGGCGGGGGTTCTGGTGCGGCGGGGGCGGGGGGTGTTTGAATTAGGGAGGGGGTAATGAGTTCCTACTCTGGGGGAACAACCGAGGGCCCCGCCGATGCGGCTGAGCGACTGGGTGAGGCGTCACCTTGTCTCTCTCCGACTGTGGCCTTCAGGGAGGGGATCGAAAGTTCAAATGATGGGTGGGTGGCGGGGGACGTCCTTCGAACACTCTACAGAGTTTGGGGGGTGTGCATGGCCCCCGCAAACCCCACCCGCCTCAGGCTCTCCTCATTACCAAGAGACCAGCAGGGCAACGGCCTCAGCGTCACCTTCAGCCGCGGCCAATCGCCGGCTGGCCGCCCAGCCCGGTTCATCACACGCTCCCCCCACCCCCCCGCACCCCTGCTACCCCCCCACGGTCGAAGAGATCCTCACCTTTTGGAGGGCCTCCTCGGTCTTCTCTGGATTGTTGCGGTAGGCCTGCGTCAGGTCACTGAGCGGGAGTGGCATTGCCCTCAGAGAGTAGTTACTGGGAAAACAGAAGAGGTCAGAGGGAGACAGAGAGAGAGAGACAGAGAGAGACAGAGAGAGAGAGAGAGACAGAGAGAGTGACAGAGAGAGAGAGAGAGAGTGAGAGAGACAGAGAGAGAGAGAGAGAGAGACAGAGAGAGAGAGAGAGACAGAGAGAGAGACAGAGACAGAGAGAGAGACAGAGAGTGACAGAGACAGAGAGAGACAGAGAGAGAGACAGAGACAGAGAGAGAGACAGAGAGAGAGAGACAGAGAGAGAGGGACAGAAACAGAGGGAGAGACAGAGAGAGAGAGACACAGAGAGAGACAGAGACAGAGATAGAGAGTGAGAGAGAGAGAGAGACAGAGAGAGAGAGAGACAGAGAGAGAGACAGAGAGTGACAGAGACAGAGAGAGAGAGACAGAGAGAGAGACAGAGAGCGAGAGACAGAGAGAGAGGGACAGAAACAGAGGGAGAGAGGGAGAGAGAGACAGAGAGAGAGACAGAGACAGACAGAGAGAGAGTGAGAGAGAGAGACAGAGACAGAGAGAGGGAGAGAGACAGAGAGAGAGAGAGAGAGACAGAGAGAGAGAGACAGAGAGAGAGAGAGAGAGAGACAGAGAGAGAGAGACAGAGAGAGAGAGAGACAGAGGGAGAGAGAGAGAGAGAGAGAGAGACAGAGAGAGAGAGAGAGAGAGAGAGAGAGACAGAGAGAGAAAGGGACAGAAACAGAGGGAGAGACAGAAAGATTTACATTTCTATAGCACCTTTCACGACCACCCGACGTTGCAAAGCGCTTCACAGCCAATGAAGTACTATTTGAAATGTATTCACTGTTGTAATGTGGGAAACACGGCAGCCAATGTGCGCACAGCAAGCTCCCACAAACAGCAATGTGAAAATGACCAGATCATCTGTTTTTGTTATGTTGGTTGTGGGATAAATATTGGCCCCAGGACACCGGGGAGAACCCCCCTGCTCTTCTTCGAAATAGTGGGCATGGGATCTTTTACATCCACCTGAGAGAGCAGACAGGGCCTCGGTTTAACGTCTCATCCGAAAGACAGTGCGGCGCTCCCTCAGTACTGCCCCTCCGACAGTGCGGCGCTCCCTCAGTACCGCCCCTCCGACAGTGCGGCGCTCCCTCAGTACTGCCCCTCGGACAGTGCGGCACTCCCTCAGTACTGACCCTCCGACAGTGCGGCGCTCCCTCAGTACCGCCCCTCCGACAGTGCGGCGCTCCCTCAGTACCGCCCCTCCGACAGTGCGGCGCTCCCTCAGTACTGCCCCTCCGACAGTGCGGCACTCCCTCAGTACTGCCCCTCCGACAGTGCGGCACTCTCTCAATACTGCCCCTCCGACAGTGCGGCGCTCCCTCAGTACTGCCCCTCCGACAGTGCGGCGCTCCCTCAGTACTGCCCCTCCGACAGTGCGGCGCTCCCTCAGTACTGCCCCTCCGACAGTGCGGCGCTCCCTCAGTACTGCCCTTCCAACAGTGCGGCGCTCTCTCAATACTGCCCCTCCGACAGTGCGGCGCTCCCTCAGTACTGCCCCTCCGACAGTGCGGCGCTCCCTCAGTACTGCCCCTCCGACAGTGCGGCGCGCCCTCAGTACTGCCCCTCCGACAGTGCAGCGCTCCCTCAGTACTGCCCCTCCGACAGTGCAGCGCTACCTCAGTACTGCTCCTCCGACAGTGCGGCGCTACCTCAGTACTGCCCTTCCAACAGTGCGGCGCTCTCTCAATACTGCCCCTCCGACAGTGCGGCGCTCCCTCAGTACTGCCCCTCCGACAGTGCGGCGCTCCCTCAGTACTGCCCTTCCAACAGTGCGGCGCTCTCTCAATACTGCCCCTCCGACAGTGCGGCGCTCCCTCAGTACTGCCCCTCCGACAGTGCGGCGCTCCCTCAGTACTGCCCCTCCGACAGTGCGGCGCGCCCTCAGTACTGCCCCTCCGACAGTGCAGCGCTCCCTCAGTACTGCCCCTCCGACAGTGCAGCGCTACCTCAGTACTGCTCCTCCGACAGTGCGGCGCTACCTCAGTACTGCCCCTCCAACAGTGCGGCGCTCCCTCAGTACTGCCCCTCCGACAGTGCAGCGCTCCCTCAGTACTGCCCCTCCGACAGTGCAGCGCTCCCTCAGTACTGCCCCTCCGACAGTGCGGCGCTCTCTCAGTACTGCCCCTCCGACAGTGCGGCGCTCCCTCAGCACTGCCCCTCCGACAGTGCGGCACTCCCTCAGTACTGCCCCTCCGACAGTGTGGCGCTCCCCCAGTACTGCCCCACTGACAGTGCGGCGCTCCCTCAGTACTGCCCCTCCAACAGTGCGGCGCGCCCTCAGTACTGCCCCTCCGACAGTGCAGCGCTCCCTCAGTACTGCCCCTCCGACAGTGCAGCGCTACCTCAGTACTGCTCCTCCGACAGTGCGGCGCTACCTCAGTACTGCCCTTCCAACAGTGCGGCGCTCTCTCAATACTGCCCCTCCGACAGTGCGGCGCTCCCTCAGTACTGCCCCTCCGACAGTGCGGCGCTCCCTCAGTACTGCCCTTCCAACAGTGCGGCGCTCTCTCAATACTGCCCCTCCGACAGTGCGGCGCTCCCTCAGTACTGCCCCTCCGACAGTGCGGCGCTCCCTCAGTACTGCCCCTCCGACAGTGCGGCGCGCCCTCAGTACTGCCCCTCCGACAGTGCAGCGCTCCCTCAGTACTGCCCCTCCGACAGTGCAGCGCTACCTCAGTACTGCTCCTCCGACAGTGCGGCGCTACCTCAGTACTGCCCCTCCAACAGTGCGGCGCTCCCTCAGTACTGCCCCTCCGACAGTGCAGCGCTCCCTCAGTACTGCCCCTCCGACAGTGCAGCGCTCCCTCAGTACTGCCCCTCCGACAGTGCGGCGCTCTCTCAGTACTGCCCCTCCGACAGTGCGGCGCTCCCTCAGCACTGCCCCTCCGACAGTGCGGCACTCCCTCAGTACTGCCCCTCCGACAGTGTGGCGCTCCCCCAGTACTGCCCCACTGACAGTGCGGCGCTCCCTCAGTACTGCCCCTCCAACAGTGCGGCGCTCCCTCAGTACTGCCCCTCCGACAGTGCGGCGCTCCCTCAGTACTGACCTTCCGACAGTGCGGCGCTCCCTCAGTACTGCCCCTCCGACAGTGCGGCGCTCCCTCAGTACTGCCCCTCCGACAGTGCAGCGCTCCCTCAGTACTGCCCCTCTGACAGTGCAGCGCTCCCTCAGTACTGACCCTCCGATAGTGCAGCGCTCCCTCAGTACCGCCCCTCCGACAGTGCAGCGCTCCCTCAGTACTGACCCTGCGACAGTGCGGCACTCCCTCAGTACTGCCCCTCCGACAGTGCGGCGCTCCCTCAGTACTGCCCCTCTGACAGTGCGGCGCTCCCTCAGTACTGACCCTCCGACAGTGTCGCGCTCCTTCAGTACTGACCCTCCGACAGTGCGGCGCTCCCTCAGTACTGCCCCTGCGACAGTGCAGCGCTACCTCAGTACTGCTCCTCCGACAGTGCGGCGCTACCTCAGTACTGCCCCTCCAACAGTGCGGCGCTCCCTCAGTACTGCCCCTCCGACAGTGCGGCGCTCCCTCAATACTGCCCCTCCGACAGTGCAGCGCTCCCTCAGCACTGCCCCTCCGACAGTGCAGCGCTCCCTCAGTACTGCCCTTCCGACAGCACGGCACTCCCTCAGTACTGCCCTTCCGACAGCACGGCGCTCCCTCAGTACTGCCCTTCCGACAGCACGGCGCTCCCTCAGTACTGCCCCTCCGACAGTGCAGCACTCCCTCAGTAGTGCCCCTCCGACAGTGCGGCGCTCTCTCAGTACTGCCCCTCCGACGGTGCGGCGCTCCCTCAGTACTGCCCCTCTGACAGTGCGGCGCTCTCTCAGTACTGCCCCTCTGACAGTGCAACGCTCCCTCAGTACTGCCGCTCCGACAGTGCAGCGCTCCCTCAGTACTGCCCCTCCGACAGTGCGGCGCTCCCTCAGTACTGCCCCTCCGACAGTGCAGCGCTCCCTCAGTACTGCCCCTCCGACAGTGCGGCGCTCTCTCAGTACTGCCCCTCCGACAGTGCAGCACTCCCTCAGTAGTGCCCCTCCGACAGTGCAGCACTCCCTCAGTACTGACCCTCCGACAGTGCGGCGCTCTCTCAGTACTGCCCCTCCGACAGTGCGGCGCTCCCTCAGTACTGCCCCTCCGACAGTGCGGCGCTCTCTCAGTACTGCCCCTCTGACAGTGCAACGCTCCCTCAGTACTGCCGCTCCGACAGTGCAGCGCTCCCTCAGTACTGCCCCTCCGACAGTGCGGCGCTCCCTCAGTACTGCCCCTCTGACAGTGCAGCGCTCCCTCAGTACTGCCCCTCCGACAGTGCGGCGCTCTCTCAGTACTGCCCCTCCGACAGTGCAGCGATCCCTCAGTACTGCCCCTCCGACAGTGCGGCGCTCCCTCAGTACTGCCCCTCCGACAGTGCAGCACTCCCTCAGTACTACACTGGAGTGTCAGCCTAGCTTTATGTGCTCAAGTCCCTAGACTGAGACTTGAACCCACTCTCCACAGTGAGAGACAGACAGACAGACAGGGAGACACTCCCCGACCGACACTCCCCGACCGACACTCCTTGATCGACACTCACCGATCAATACTCAATCAATACCCGATCAATACTCAACCAATACCCGATCGATAATCAATACCTGATCAATACCCAATCAATACCCAATCAATACCCAATCAATACCCAATCAATACCAAATCAATACTGAATCAACACCCGATCAATTCTCAATCAATACCCGATCAATACCTGATCAATACTCCATCAATACCCGATCAATACTCAATCAATACCCGGTCGATACCCAATCAATACTCAATCAATACCCGATCGATACACAATCAATACTGGATGAATACCCAATCAGTACTCAATCAATACCCGATCAATACTCAATCAATACCCGATCAATACTCAATCAATACCCGATCAATACTCAATCAATACCTGATGAATACCCAATCAATACACAATCAATACCCGATCAATACACAATCAATAACTGATCAATACTCAATCAATACCTGATGAATACCTAATCAGTGTTCAATCAATTCCCAATCAATACACAATCAATACACAATCAATACCTGATGAATACCCAATCAGTACTCAATCAATACCCAATCAATACTCAATCAATACCCAATCAATACCCAATCAATACCCGATCAATACTCAATCAATACCCAATCAATGCTCAATCAATACCCGATCAATACTCAATCAATAACCGGTTGATAACCGATCAATACTCCCCTCAACATCACCTACTTCTGCAACGCCCGCGCCACATCCAGGAAGCCAACGGCTGTGGTGTTGTTGCGATCCCAGCTGACAGTTCTGAGGACAAAAGCAGAGGAGGAGACCGTTGAGCGGCCATCTTATGTTCCGCGTGCCCTCCCCCTGCGGCCCCCCGCAGCCCCCGGGGCCCCCCGCGGCCCCCCCGCCGTACCTGAGAGTGGTGTTGATCTGCAGAGCTTTGGCCAGCATCTTCGCCCCGATGTCATTCATCGCGTTGCCGCTGAGGTCGACCTTGGTCAGGCAGGTGTTGCTCCCCAGCGCGTTAATGATGACACTGCATCGAGTCTTCAACTTGGAGTTGGCGATGGAGAGAGACTGGAAGGACTGCGGGGGGGGGTGAGGGGGTAAGAGGGCAGGAGGTTAAAGGGCAAAGCTTGAGTTCACAGCAAACAACCCACCCCACCCCGATCGCTGGGGTGCAGTGCTCCACAGTCGAATAGTTCCCCCCCCTCCCTCCTCCCACATTTGACTCATCAATTCTTCGTGGGTGAAGCCAGAGGGTGATTGTGGGCAGAATGTTCGTCCTAGAGAGGAAGGTTCGCAGCCGAGCCTCGATCCTGTCCCTACCCCAACCCCCACCCCCACAGCACACGGGGCGGGGGTCACTGGGTCGCGATCAGTAGGATGACTTTCTTCCCCTTCCTAGCCCAGGACATTGAGGTCCCAAAGGGAGTGAGAGGGAGAGATGGAGAGAGAAAGAGAGAGAGCGAGAGACGGAGAGAAAGAGAGAGAGAGACAGAGAGAGAGAGAGAGACGGACGGAGAGACAGAGAGAGGAGAGAGAGAGAGACAGAGACAGGGGGAGAGAGAGAGAGGAGAGAGAGACGGAGAGAAAGAGAGAGAGAGAGAGACAGAGAGAGAGAGAGAGAGGCGGAAAGAGAGACAGAGAGAGGGGGAGAGAGAGACAGAGAGAGAGAGAGAGGTGTAATTACATCAGCAAATAGAGATGGTATTTGCCTGTTCGATTATGATGTCTTAACAGCATGTTTGCATGTATTGATTGCTTGTGCCTGACCAGCAGAGGGCATGTGACAGAGACAAGCAAGGCAGTTCAGTTTAGTTTCAGTTTCGTTCTAGATGCATCACTAGCATGATGTCTCCTGTAAATGCTGTATAAAGAGTTGAACAGACTTTAGATTAAAAGACATTCTCTTTCATAAATGTCTCGTCATTGAACCCACAAAGAAATCAATACATGGTGTCAGAAGTGATTGAAAGAGATGAAGAGAAAAAATCTGAAGTTAAATCAGCTCTCCACAAATTAGCAAGCCAAAAGAGAACATCGTTGCTTACCATTGGAGAATAGCTAACGAAGTGAAAAATGGAAGGTTTACACCCACCGGCGACGCTTCAGTTGACAGGTAATGTGGCTGAAAATTGGAGGAGACTCAAACAACGTTTAGGGTTGTATTTAGCGGCAATCGGAGCTGACGAGAAAAGTAATAAAAAGAAATCGTCACTGTTCTTACATGTCGTGGGTGATGAAGCGCTGGAGGTGTACAATAACTTCACATTCGCTGCTGATGGAGACAAAATGAAACTAGATAAAATAATGGAACAGTTTGAGGCCTACTGCATACCTAAACATAATGTGACGTTTGAGAGGCACATATTTTTCACATGTGTACAGAAAACGGGAGAGACTATTGATCAGTATGTGACTGAACTGAGAAACAGAAGCAAATCATGTGAATTTGGGGGACTGACAGACTCGCTGATAAAAGACAGACTGGTGTGTGGTATTCCAGATAATGGTCTAAGGGAAAGACTGCTAAGAGAGCAAGATCTAGACCTGGGAAAAGCCATAGCACTGTGTAGGGCTACAGAGACTGTGAAGTCGCAGGCAAAGGAGCTGTTCAGTGACAGTAGCTGCAACGTGGATGCAGTGAGAATGAACGGACACAAACCGTTTAACAAAAAGAGCACCAATGTGAAAAAAGAGGCGTGGCCAGCGAACAAAAATGAAAGGGGCAACCGAAAGTCATGTAGTCGATGCGGTACACAGCATCCACCAAAAAAGTGTCCAGCATATGGTAAAAATGTAATAGTTGCAACAAGAACAACCATTATGCCCGTTGCTGTAAGAACCAAGTGCAACAAAGCAAGGTCCATACAGTAGATGAGAGCGAGATAGAGGAGTTCAATGTAGATGTTGTGTCTGAAAACAAAGAAGAAAAAAGAGACTGGATGTTGACACTAAAAGTGAATGGCATACACATTCCATTTAAATTGGATACTGGAGCACAAGTTAATGTGATATCAGAGACCGATTTTAAGAAAATTGGACCCAGACCAAAGATACATGGAATCAAAGTGAAAGTGACAGGATACTCAGGTACTGATATACCAGTGAAAGGAAGATGCATTGTCAAAGTGACACACAAGGACAGAGAGCACACGCTAGCATTAATCGTGGTGCCAAAGGATGTGCAAGCCATACTAGGTTTAAAAGCCTGTGAGAGACTGAACCTGGTAAAGAGAGTCCTCGTTGTGGAAAGCGAAGGAGAGACAGTCTATGATGAACTGAATGTTGCGTACACACCGGGTAAGCTGATGTATACAGCAGACACATTGTCCAGAGCTGTTGACCCAGGAGAGCCCGCAAACACAGTGAAAAGACTGATGTACAAGGCAAAAGACAGTGGAACTGACTTCTACCAAAGCATGCTTGTATACCGCACAACGCCGCTCGAGTGTGGTAAGTCACCAGCCCAACTCCTGATGGGACGTCGGCTAAGGTCAAACCTACCCATCCCGGAGAACCTCCTGAAAACAAAAGAGGGGGAGAAAGTGAGGAAGTTCAAAGAGCAACAGAAAGAAAAGCAAAAGTACTACTATGACAGAGGAACACAAAACCTACCTGAACTCCACACTGGTGACCAAGTAAGGTTGAAAGACAAAACAAACATATGGACTCAGAAGGGAACGGTCCTGAGTGAAGTTCAACCAAGATCATACACCATTCAGACAGATGAGGGTGCTGTTCTGAGAAGAAATCGTCAAGATCTTCTCATGGGACCAGCCACAGCAGGTCAAGAGACTGATATTGTTGAACAACCTGATCACACAGCTGAGAACCAATCATCTGAGGCAACAACTCAGATTCAAGGACAATCAATCAGAAAATCCTCAAGACACGTGAAGCCTCCTGAGAGACTCATTGAGCAAATTTAAGGACTATTGTTATAGAAGGAAGTAATGTTATCTTATTCTTTCTTCAAGTTCTAGTGTATTGACATATTTCATGTGAACACACAAAGCAAGGTTAAAAAACCTTGATCATGATAATGATAATGTAAGTTCATTAAGTGTTACAGTTAAAATGCAGATTAATACAAAGAAAACATGTTGTTAGTTAAAAGTAAAATACTTTTGTTTTAAGAAAAGGAGATGTAATGATATCAGCAAATAGAGATGGTATTTGCCTGTTTGATTATGATGCCTTAACAGCATGTTTGCATGTATTGATTGCTTGTGCCTGACCAGCAGAGGGCATGTGACAGAGACAAGCAAGGCAGTCCAGTTTCGTTTCAGTTTCGTTCTAGATGCATCACTAGCATGATGTCTCCTGTAAATGCTGTATAAAGAGTTGAACAGACTTTAGATTAAAAGACATTCTCTTTCATAAATGTCTCGTCATTGAACCCACAAAGAAATCAATACAAGAGGGGCGAGAGACAGAGAGAGAGAGATAGAGAGAGAGAGAGACGGAGAGAAAGGAGAGAAAGAGAGAGATAGAGAGAGAGAGAGAGATGGAGAGAAAGAGAGAGAGTGAGAGAGACAGAGAGAGAGAGAGACAGTGAGAGAGAGAGAGACAGTGAGAGAGAGAGAGAGACAGAGAGAGAAAGAGACAGAGAGAGACAGAGAGAGAGAGAGACAGAGAGACAGAGAGAGAGAGAGACAGAGAGACAGAGAGAGAGAGACAGAGAGAGAGAGACAGAGAGAGAGACAGAGAGAGAGAGACAGAGAGAGAGACAGTGAGAGAGAGAGAGAGAGAGAGAGAGACAGAGAAGGAGAGAGAGAGAAAGAGGGATGAGAGGATAAATCTTACACAATCTTCATCCTGAAAGAGTTGAACCGTCGCTTGCAGAATCTCATCGAGCATCCTGGAATAGAGAGAGAGGATAATGAGAGGTGAGAGCCACAAGGAGGTATTAAGACAAGCGGCCAAAGGCTTGGTCACAGAGGTAGGGTTTAAGGAGCATCTTAAAGGAGGAGAGGTCGCGAGGCGGAGAGGTTTAGGGAGGGAATTCCAGAGCTCGGGGCCCAGGCAGCTGAAGGCACGGCCGCCAATGGTAGAGCGATGGAAAATCGGTGGCCTGAATTGGAGGAGCGCAGATATCTCGGAGGGTTGTCAGGGCTGGAGGAGGTTACAGAGATAGGGAGGGGTTTGAACAGGAGGATGGGGCAGAATTTTAAAAATCGAGGCGTTGCCGGACCGTGAGCCAATGCAGGTCTACGAGCACAGGGGGGTGATAGGTGAGCGGGACTTGGCGCGAGTTAGGACACAGGTAGCGGAGTTTCAGATAAGCGGATGGTTACGGAGGGTGCAAGGTGGGAGGTTGGTGCGGGGTGGGGGTGTGTGCAGGGGGAAGAGCGTGAGTAAGAGAGAAGACGCAAGTTGAAGGTTACTCACTTGGACTTGACGTTGAAGTTCTTGCCGATGGACAGGTGTCGGATGGATTTATTCTTGGACAGAGCTGGGAGCAGGGTCAGCATATCCGAGTCAAACCCTAGGAGATAACATAACAACATAATAGCCTAAGAATTAGGAGCAGGAGTAGGCTGTACGGGCCCTCGAGCCTGCTCCACCATTCAATGAGATCAGGGCTGATCATTGACCTCAACTCCACTTTCCCGTCCGACCTCCATATCCCTCGATTCCCCAGAGTCCAACAATCTATCGATCTCAGCCTTGAATATACTCAAAGACTCAGCATTCACAGCCCTCTGGGGCAGAGAATTCCAAAGATTCACAACCCTCTGAGTGAAGAAATTCCTCCTCATCTCAGACCCTTTATCCTGAGACTGTGACCCCCTAGTTCTAGACTCTCCAGCCAGGGGGAAACAACCTCTCAGCGTCTACCCTGTCAATCCCCCTCAGAATCTTGTATGTTTCAATGAGGTCACCTCTCATTCTTCTAAACTTCAGAGAGCATCGGCCCAATCTACTCAATCTCTCATCATAGGACAACCCTCTTATCCCAGGGATCTATCTTAGTGAACCTCCCACTAAGGCAAGTATGTCCTTCCTCAGATAAGGAGACCAAAACTGTGCCCAGTACTCCAGGTGTGGTCTCACCAAGGCCCTGTACAATTGTAGCAAGGCTTCCTTACTCTTGCAATCCCTCGAGCAATAAAGGCCAACATGCCATTTGCTTCCTGTAATGGGCATCACATGTAAACATCTCAGGCTGCAGAATGCCGAAGGAACGTCCCAGGATTATCACCTCTCCCCTCCCCAAAAAAACCCCGAATCCAAGCATTTCCTGTCACGCATCCCCCTGTCACACTCGACCCACCCCGCTCCCCCCCGCACTCACCGTTGTCCGATATATCCAGGCTGCTGATGGTCCCAACCTCCCAGATGTTCTCCTGGATTACCAGGGCACCGCTCGACCGCAACTGGAACAGGAGAGAGCGACGGGTTAGTACTGGATCGGTGATTCACAGAGGATGGAGGCCAACTTCTGCCGATGGCGACTTCGGCCAACCCTGTAAAAGATCTCGAAATTCCACCTCAACACCCATCAAGCAAGAGTAAAGGTGCCTTACTGCAATTATATAGGGCCCTGGTGAGACCCCACATATAGACATAGGGCTAGAAATTCAGTAGGCGTTGCGCCCAGTTTTCGCCCAAAGAGGGCTTTTGCGCCACTTGATGAGGTTGCGCCGATATTCAGCGCTGCGGTAATGGCGGCGTTAGCCAGTAGCGCTGCGCCGCCGCCGATGACGTCATCGGCGTGCGCAGTGCCCCGCTACCGCCCCGATACCAGCCCGATTGCCATATTGAGTAGCGGCCGACCCTTCCGTAGCGGCCGCAAACAACGTTCAGAGACCGGGGCCGTACTGCAGCCTTCGTGGGGCAAGTTAAGGTGGAGGTGTGGCCGGCCGCTTTTTCGGCGGCCACCTGCCCGCACCTCCTTCCCCGGCCTCCTCCACCCCCTCCCCGCGGCATTGCCGGCTGTTTTCCGGGAGCCCGGCACTTCTCCGTGGTGCCGGGCTCATTTGCCGGCACTAGCGAGCGGCGATCTCGCTGTTGCAGGCCCCTCCCCCTTAAGAGAGGGAGGAAGGCCTGCAGTACCGCAGCCTGCCGCTCCGCAGCGGGTGGCGCTGCGGCAACCAGCGCGCCGAAATTCAGTTTCAGCGCCCCAAGCGGGGGCGGCCACACCCTTGAACAGCGGCCGTCTTCGACTTGGGGCGCTGAAACTGAATATCCGACGGGCGCGAGTGGCTCCGCGCCCAGCGGTAACTTCTGGGCGCAAGCGAGCTGGCGGGGCCTAACTGAATTTCTGGCCCATAGAGTTTGCCAGAACTTCGGGTCCCCACGGGTGAGTACACGCTGGATACTCACGCGTAGGCCCAACGAAAGTGCCGGTTTCGTGCATGCACTGCGCATGCGCGGGAAACCGGAACTTCCGCTCCCTTAAAGGAAGGGGTTCACAGGTCGAACGCGTGCGCCGGAGAGGCAGCGCGTACGCCTGGAACTTCCGTTTATTTTGCAGGTTTCTCCGGGAGGCTAAGTCTTCAGGAGCTACGCTTCTGAAAAGCAGTCGCAAGGCCTGCTTTTAACAAGGTAAGTGGTGAATTAAGTAAAATAAAAACATTTTTTCCACAGCTTTATTATTTCTAAATACTTTAAAGGTAAGATTATTTTTAGCCCTGTTAGAAACTGTAATTAATTTTTTCAAAAATTTAAATTGTTTAAAATAGTTATTTTATGTAATTTATAGTTATTTTTAAAATGTTATTTTTTTAAATTTATTTGAAGTTTTAGTTATGTTTTGGGGCTGAATTGTATTCATAGATTTGGCAGGTCTTCCTGTCAAATCTATGAATACAGATTCCCTGCTCCGATTGGCTCTCCATGGCCCACGTGATCCCAGGGGACGTTTCGAACTAACTGCGCCCCTGGGATACACACGCACTGCGCGCCAGCAGTTGGAGCAGGCCCAGGATCGGAATCCCACGCGGGCCCACAGCTCAACGTGCCGGCGCGCTAGGTAAGTGCAGGTCGGAGGCTTGCACCCACGGGAAGCCTCCGACCCGAATTTCTGGGCCAAGAAGTAACAGCAGGAGTAGGCCATACAGCCCCTCGGGCCTGCTCCGCCATTCAATAAGATCATGGCTGATCATCAACCTCAACTCCACTCGCCCGCCCGATCCCCATATCCCTCGATTCCCCTAGAGTCCAAAAATCTATCGATCTCGGCCTTGAATATACTCAAAGACTCAGCATTCACAGCCCTCTGGGGCAGAGAATTCCAAAGATTCACAACCCTCTGAGTGAAGAAATTCCTCCTCATCTCAGTCTTAAATGGCCGACCCCTTATCCTGAGGCTATGCCCCCTAGTTCTAGACACTCCAGCCAGGGGGAAACAACCTCTCGGCCTCTACCCTGTCAATCCCCCTCAGAATCTTATATGTTTCAATGAGCACGGTGGCATAGTGGTTAGCACTGTTGCCTCACAGCGCCAGGGACCCGGGTTCGAATCCGGCCTCGGGCGACTGTCTGTGTGGAGTTTGCACATTCTCCCCGTGTTTGCGTGGGTTTACTCCGGGTGCTCCGGTTTCCTCCCACAGTCCAAAGATGTGCGGGTTAGGTTGATTGGCTATGATAAATTGACCCTTAGTGTTAGGGGGATTAAATACGTGGGGTTACGGGGATAGGGTGGGATATGTGTTGGTGTAGGGGTTACGGGGAGCGGGTGGGATATGTGTCGGTGCAGGCTCGATGGGCCGAAATGGCCTCTATCTGCACTGTGTGGTTTCTGTGATTTCTGTGATTCTGAGATCACCTCTCATTCTCCTAAACTCCAGAGAGTATAGGCCTGAGGAAGGACGTTCTTGCCATGGAGGGAGTGCAGCGAAGATTCACCAGGCTGATGCCTGGGATGGCAGGAATGACGTATGAGGAGAGATTGTGTCGATTGGGCTTATACTCACTGGAGTTTAGAAGATTGAGAGGGGATCTCATCGAAACCTATAAAATTCTGTCAGGCCTGGACAGACTAGATGCAGGAAGGATGTTCCCGATGGCGGGGAGTCCAGAACCAGGGGTCACAGTCTAAGGATAAGGGGTAAGCCATTTAGGACTGAAATGTGGAGGAATTTCTTCACCCAGAGAGTGGTGAACCTGTGGAATTCTCTGCCACAGAGGGCGGTGGAGGCCAATTCATTAAATATATTCAAAAAGGAGTTGGATATATTTCTTAAGTCTAAAGGGATCAAGGGATATGGGGAGAAGGCAGGGACAGGGTACTGAACTTGGATGATCAGCCATGATCTCATTGAATGGCGGAGCAGGCTCGAGGGGCCGAATGGCCTCCTCCTGCTCCTATCTTCTATGTTTCTATGTTTCTATTCTACATAATCTCTCATCATAGGACAGCCCTCTCCTCCCAGGAATCAATCTAGTGAACCTTCGTTGCACCGCCTCCAAGGCAAGTATATCCTTCCTCAGATAAGGAGACCAGAACTGTGCCCAGTACTCCAGGTGTGGTCTCACCAAGGCCCTGTACAATTGTAGCAAGACTTCCTTACTCTTATACTCCAGCCCCCTTGCAATAAAGGCCAACATGCCATTTGCCTTCCGTATTGCGTGCTGTACCTGCATGCTAGCTTTCTGTGTTTCTTGCACAAGGACACCCAAATCTCTCTGAACACCAACATTTGAAAGTTTCTCACCATTTAAAAAATATTCTGTTTTTCTATTCTTCCTACCAAAGTGAATAACCTCACATTTCCCGACATTACACTCCATCTGCCACCTTACTGCCCACTCACTTAGTCTATCTATATCCCTTTGCAGAGTCTTTGGGGGTGATTTTCATTCAGAAGTCGGGAAGGAGGCGGGACTACAACTTTCGGGGTTGTAGTCCCGCCTCCATCGAGTTGTGGCCAATCCACGCGATTTTAACTTGATTGACCTTGTTGAGCCCACCCAGCGGGGCTCAGCAGGCCAATTAAGGGCCACCCGGCAACAGGTGACGTCACAGGCTGAAATTTCATCTGTCAAGAGGTTTTGACAGATGAAATATCAGTGTTTCACAGCTGTTTGAAGCGGTCAAACACTGACAGTCTGACTTCTAACCTGAGTCCTTCTCCACAGACTCAGTTAGAAATCTCACCGGCACAGAAAGCTGCAGGCTGTCACTTTTGACAGATCGCAACTATTCTGCTTTCTGTGCCGGTGAGATGATGGACTCCCGAAACCCAGAGGAAGGAAAGCTGTAAAGGTTGTAATGATATCAGCAAATAGTGATGTTATTTGCCTGTTTGATTATGATGCCTTATCAGCATGTTTGCATGTATTGATTATTTATGCCTGACCAGCAGAGGTCATGTGACAGAGACAAGCAGTTTGGTTTAGTTTCAGTTTCGTTCTAGATGCATCACAAGCATGGTGTCTCCTGTAATGCTGTATAAAGAGTTGAACAGACTTTAGATTAAAAGACATTCTCTTTCATAAATGTCTCGTCATTGAACCTACAAAGAAATCAATACAAAGGTAAGTACAGGTAATTTAAACTTCTTTACACACTTTAGACACACCAAACACACTTACCTTTGCACTCATGCACACATCACTCACCTGAACACCGACATCTCGACTCCTCCAAGTCCTTCAACCCGACGGCCCGACTCCTCTAACTTGGCGTGGTTTGTAGCCGTCGGGAATCCCACAGTTCAAGTTTAAAAATAGGGATTAGGCTAAAAACTGCCTGTTAACTACCTGTTAACAGGCAGTTAATTGGCACTAATCCCTTCCCGCCTCGGGTAGGCGGGTCCCAGTGCGGGGCGGGTACCCGCTTCCTTTGAAACTGGCATGGAGGCAGATTGGGGGGCGGGATGGTGTCGGGACCCCCGATTTTGGGATTTTAACCCCCCGCACGCCTCCAATCCCGACTCCATGGGTCAATGAAAATCGACCCCTTTGTGTTCTCCTCACAGCTTATTTTCCCACCTAGCTTTGTATCATCAGGAAACTTACATAAGAACATAAGAAATAGGAGCAGGAGTCGGCCAATCGGCCCCTCGAGCCTGCTCCGCCATTCAATAAGATCATGGCTGATCTGATCCTAACCTCAAATCTTCTATCACTCTCCATCCACCCGAACCCATGTGATCTCCCGGGAGAGGCGAAAAACCAGATAAAAAACCCAATGGCCAATTTGGGAGAAAAAATCTGGGAAATTCCTCTCCGACCCATCTAGGCGATCGAAACTCTTCCAGGAGATCACTCTGTCCCTATATTTTCTACAGTACTTACCTTCTGTAAAGGCGATCTCCACCCCAGCCAGGAACAGGAATAAAACCATCTCCTGAAATCTAACACAGAATTAGAACACAAGAAGTAGGAACAGAACCAGGCTACACGGCCCCTGGGCCCGCTCCGCTACCCACAGGGCCATGACCATTCCGAACCTAGACTCATGTCCAATTTCCTGCCCGCTCCCCGTAACCCTTAATTCCCTTTACTTCTAGGAAACTATCTATTTCTGTTTTAAATTTATTACACGTGGTCTTTTCATCTAGGTCATTAATATAGATTGTAAATAGCTGAGGCCCCAACACTGATCCTTGCGGCACCCCACTAGTTACAGCCTGCCAACTTGAAAAAGATCCGTTTATCCCTACTCTCTGTTTTCTGCCCATTAACCAATCCTCTATCCATGCTACTATATTACCTTCCTACCCCATGAGCCCGAATCTTGTGTAATAACCTTTTATGTGGCACCTTATCAAATGCCTTTTGGAAATCCAAAATATACTATACTATAAGTGTAATGATATCAGCAAATAGTGATGATATTTGTCTGTGTTTGATTACTTATGCCTTACAGCATATTTGTCAGTGTTTTTGATTACTTGTGCCTGACCAGCAGAGGTCATGTGAGAGACAAGCAGTCCAGAGGAGTTTTACTTTCAGTTTCATTCTAGATGCATCACCGCATAGTGTGTTCTGTAAAAAGCTGTAGAAAGTCTTGAACAAGACTTTAGATTAAACAACATTCTCTTTCAGAAATGAGTCTTTATTGAACCCAAAAAGAAATCAAAACATGATGTCAGAAGTGGCGGAAAGAGAAAAAATCTGAAGTTAGCAACTTGATGGGACAGTGAAAGCAGTTGTGGCAAGTAAGCGAAATCAGCTCTCCACATATTAGCAAGCCAAAAGAGAACATCGTTGCTTACCATTAGAGAATAGCTAACGAAGTGAAAAATGGAAGGTTTACACCCACCGGCGACGCTTCAATTAACAGGTAATGTGGCTGAAAATTGGAGAAGGATCAAACAACGTTTAGAGTTGTATTTAGCGGCAATCGGAGCTGACAAGAAAAGTAATAAACAGAAATCGTCACTGTTCTTGCATGTCGTGGGTGATGAAGCGCTGGAGGTGTATAATAACTTCACATTCGCTGTTGATGGAGACAAAATGAAGCTAGATAAAATAATGGAACAGTTTGAGGCCTACTGCATACCTAAACGCAACGTGACCTTTGAGAGGCACAAATTTTTCACATGTGTACAGAAAATCGGCAAGACTATTGATCAGTATGTGACTGAACTGAGAAACCGGAGCAAATCGTGTGAATTTGGGGGACTCACAGACTCGCTGATAAAAGACAGACTGGTGTGTGGTATTCGAGATAATGGTCTAAGGGAAAGACTGCTAAGAGAGCAAGGTCTAGACCTGGGAAAAGCCATAGCACTGTGTAGGGTTACAGAGACTGTGAAGTTGCAGGCAAAGGAGCTGTTCAGTGACAGTAGCTGCAACGTGGATGCAGTGAGAAAGAACGGATACAAACCGTTTAACAAAGAGAGCGCCAATGTGAAAAAAGAGACGTGGCCAGCAAACGAAAATGAAAGAGACAATCGGAAGTCATGTAGTCGATGCGGTACACAGCATCCACCAAGAAAGTGTCCAGCATATGGTAAAACATGCAATAGATGCAACAAAAACAACCATTATGCCCGTTGCTGTAAGAACCAAGCGCAACAAAGCAAGGTCCATACAGTAGATGAAAGCGAGATAGAGGAATTCAATGTAGATGTTGTGTCTGAAAACAAAAAAGAAAGAGACTGGATGTTGACACTAAAAGTGAATGACATACACATTCCATTTAAATTGGATACTGGAGCACAAGTTAATGTGATATCAGAGACCGATTTTAAGAGAATTAGACCCAGACCAAAGTTACATGGAATACAAGTGAAAGTGACCGGATACTCAGGTACTGGTATACCAGTGAAAGGAAAACGCATTGTCAAAGTAACACACAAGGACAGAGAGCACACGCTAGCATTAATCGTGGTGCCAAAGGATGTGCAAGCCATACTAGGGTTAAAAGCCTGTGAGAGACTGAACCTGGTAAAGCGAGTCCTCATTGTGGAAAGCGAAGGAGAGACAGTCTATGATGAACTCATGAAAGAGTACAAAGACCTATTTAAGGGTCTAGGCTGCATTCCAGGAGAACACACGATCAAAGTAGATAAAAGTATGACATCGGTCATATATCCATGCAGAAAAGTTCCGTTTGCTCTTCAAAAGCAACTGAAGGCAGAGTTGGACAGGATGGAAAGCCTGAACGTGATTCAGAAGATAGATGAGCCAACTGAGTGGGTGAGTTCCCTCGTCGTAGTGGACAAAAAGAATGGAAAGCTCAGAATTTGCCTGGATCCAAGAGATCTAAACAGAGCAATAAAGAGAGAGCACTTCAAGCTTCCTACACGTGAGGAAATCATGGCACAGTTTGCAAATGCAAAATATTTCAGCAAGTTAGATGCGTCCTCAGGATTTTGGCAGATGAAGCTGGATGAAGCAAGTTCAAGACTGTGCACGTTCAACACTCCATTTGGCAGATACAGATTCCTAAGGTTACCATTTGGCATTGCCTCAGCTCCTGAAGTGTATCACAAGACTATCCATATGATCTATGAGCACCTGGAGGGAGTTGATACATCAATGGATGACATCATAGTATGGGGAACCACGAGAACTGAGCATGACGAGAGACTGAAAAAAGTGCTGGAAGCAACAAGGAAAACAAACCTGAAGCTGAATAGAGAGAAATGCCAGCTCGGGGTGACAGAACTGACATTCGTGGGAGATATCCTTAGCAGTGAGGGCATCAGACCAGATCCCAGAAAGGTGTCCGCCATTGAGAATATGCCAAGGCCACAATGCAAAAAGGACGTGCAGAGGTTTAATGGAATGATCAACTACATGGGTAAATTCATATCCAACCTCTCAGAAAAAATAGCGCCACTGAGAAGACTAACTGAAAAGAACATACAACAGAAAGAAAAGCAAAAGTACTACTATGACAGAGGAACACAAAACCTACCTGAACTCCACACTGGCGACCAAGTAAGGTTGAAAGACAAAACAAACACATGGACTCAGAAGGGAACTGTCCTGAGTGAAGTTCAACCAAGATCATACACCATTCAGACAGATGAGGGTGCTGTTCTGAGAAGAAATCGTCGAGATCTTCTCATGGGACCAGCCACAGCAGGTCAAGAGACTGATACTGGTGAACAACCTGATCACACAGCTGAGAACCAATCATCTGAGGCAACAACTCAGATTCAAGGACAATCAATCAGAAAATCCTCAAGACACGTGAAGCCTCCTGAGAGACTCATTGAGCAAATTTAAGGACTATTGTTAAAGAAGGAAGTAATGTTATCTTATTCTTTCTTCAAGTTCTAGTGTATTGACATATTTCATGTGAACACACAAAGCAAGGGTAAAAAACCTTGATCATGATAATGATAATGTAAGTTCATTAAATGTTGTTAGTTAAAAGTAAAATACTTTTGTTTTAAGAAAGGGAGATGTAATGATATCAGCAAATAGTGATGATATTTGTCTGTGTTTGATTACTTATGCCTTACAGCATATTTGTCTGTGTTTTTGATTACTTGTGCCTGACCAGCAGAGGTCATGTGAGAGACAAGCAGTCCAGAGGAGTTTTACTTTCAGTTTCATTCTAGATGCATCACAGCATAGTGTGTTCTGTAAAAAGCTGTAGAAAGTCTTGAACAAGACTTTAGATTAAACAACATTCTCTTTCAGAAATGAGTCTTTATTGAACCCAAAAAGAAATCAAAACAATAAGAATCAAACCTCCCTCGCAAACCGTGGACAACTATCGACCACCTCGGCTATGAAGAGAGACTGGACAGGCTGGGGTTGTTTTCCTTAGAGCAGAGAAGGCTGAGGGGGGACCTGATTGAGGTGTACAAAATTATGAGGGGCATAGATAGGGTAGATAGAAAGGAACTTTCCCCCTTAGTAGAGGGGTCAATAACCAGGGGGCATAATTTCAAGGTAAGGGGCAGGAGGTTTAGAGGGGATTTGAGGAAAAAATTTTCACCCAGAGGGTGGTTGGAATCTGGAACTCACTGCCTGAAAGGGTGGTAGAGGCAGGAACCCTCACAACATTCAAGAAGCATTTGGATGAGCACTTGAAACGCCATAGCATACAAGGCTACGGACCAAGTGCTGGAAAATGGGATTAGAATAGACAGGGCTTGATGGCCGGCGCGGACACGATGGGCCAAAGGGCCTCTTTCTGTGCTGTATAACTCTATGACTCTAGGGGCTGGATTTTGTCACTGGGGCGGGCTGGGGTCGTGTCATCTGCTTTTCGTGTTAGCCACCCGATTCTAAATTCGATGTGGGAGAATTATGCAATTTTAACTTAAGTGGGCAATTGAGTTCCAGCGTGTGGTAACCCATGGCCCAATTAGTTTTTCCAATCTGAACGTCACCTCCGATGACGTCATCATTGCTGCTGCATTTAAGGTCTGCAACAAGCCTTGCTTCTTCTGCAGACTGCCAACCTTTTGGCCTTTCATGCTACAGGGACCTGGAGGCAGAATGGCCAGCCAGAGAGCTAGGTCTGCTCCCAGGTTTGATGACGTTGCCCTGCAGGCTTTAGTGGAGGGAGCAAGAGCTCATAAAGAGGTGCTCTTCCCTTCTTCAGGGAGGAAGAAGCCTCCCCAGCAGACCCAAGGCTGTGTGGATCATAAGAACATAAGAAATAGGAGCAGGAGTAGGCCAATCGGCCCCTCGAGCCTGCTCCGCCATTCAATAAGATCATGGCTGATCTGATCCTAACCGCCAATCCACTATCACAGAACCATCTCCTGAATCTAACAGAATTAGACACACGAAATAGGAGCAGGATCAGGCTACACGGCCCCTGGGCCCGCTCCGCTACCCACAGGGCCATGTCCGATCCGAACCTAGACTCATGTCCAAATTCCTGCCCGCTCCCCGTAACCCTTAATTCCTTTTACTTCTAGGAAACTGTCTATTTCTGTTTTAAATTTATGTAATGATGTAGCTTCTACAGCTTTTTGGGGCAGCATATTCCATGGACCTACCACCCTCTGAGTGGAGTAGTTCCTCCTCATCTCAGTTTTGAAAGAGCAGCCCCTTATTCTAAGACTATGCCCCCTAGTTCTAGTTTCACCCATCATCGGGAACATCCTCCCCGCATCCACCCGATCCAACCAGGTGGCTCAGGAGGTCAACTCTTTGTCGATAACCCGCAGAACCTGGCTTCAGTGCAGGAAGAGGTTTCATGACCTTCTGCGCACTGGAAAAGTGAGTATGACTTTCCCATCACCCTCAATCTGATCCCCATTGCCTCTCCTCACCAGCACTCAGCTTTAGCAATCTCTTCCTCCACATCCCACTTGACACTGACATCCATGCACCCTTACCCATTCCCCCTCTCTCGATGGTCACATTCACCTAACTATTCGACTATGCAGCCCTCACACTCCCTATCACCGTGATGCTATGAAAACAACTGACAACACACAGGGAGGGCCCTTGGTCTTGCCACCTCACTCCATCTTTGTCTCCTTCTAAGCATCTATGCTATGGATTCTCTACACTCACGCCTTCATTCTCACTCAAACTCCACTTGTGTCCCTCATTGCAGGAAGAGAGCTCACAACAAAAGAGAGCGAGGACAGGAGGAGGGCCACCCTCAGTAGCCCACCTCATCCCCTGGGAGGAGGCGGCCCTGGAGATCGTGGGAGTGGAGGAAGATGCGCAAGTGGGGGACGGACAGACGGACGCATCACAGCAAGCTGGTGACAGAATAGTTTTCCATCTCTCTCATTGACATTGCATGAGTGGCTGATAATGATTCTGAAGCTCTAACAGATGGACTTATGATCATCTGCAATATGCAATGTGCATGCAACCTTTACCTCACATCGCTGACTCTTTCCTTTACTTCCCCACAGGACCATCGCAAGCACCTGTCCCCACTAGCCAGGGGGAAGAGCCTGAACATCCAGACTCCTCAGAGAAAGCTGCAACCTCTGAGGGCGCAGCGTCAGCAGAATTCAGCGCACCCAGCACCAGCGCAGACACTCACACCTCGGTGGGACCTTCGGGACATAGAGTAGTGTTGTCACCTGGTGTATCACAGCTCACAAGTGAGCATCAGCAGACTGTGGAGACAGGGACAGCAGTGGAGAGTCCTAGTCGGAGGGCGCAGGGCTCTGCCAGCTCAGCTCAGCTGCATGTCGACCCTGTGCCTCCGGGTCCATCCATAAGATCAGCGGGGCTGGAACTCCAGGAACAGATGCAGGAGTCATAGAAACATAGAAGAAACATAGAAGATAGTAGCAGGAGTAGGCCATTCGGCCCCTCGAGCCTGCTCCGCCATTCAATGAGATCATGGCTGATCATCCAAACTCAGTACCCTGTCCCTGCCTTCTCCCCATATCCCTTGATCCCTTTAGCCTTAAGAAATATATCCAACTCTTTCTTGAATATATTTAATGAATTGGCCTCCACCGCCCTCTGTGGCAGAGAATTCCACAGGTTCACCACTCTCTGGGTGAAGAAATTCCTCCTCATTTCTGTCTTAAATGGCTTACCCCTTATCCTTAGACTGTGACCCCTGGTTCTGGACTCCCCGGCGATCAAAAACATCCTTCCTGCATCTAGTCTGTCCAGGCCTGACAGAATTTTATAGGTTTCGATGAGAACCCCTCTCAATCTTCTAAACTCCAGTGAGTATAAGCCCAATCGACACAATCTCTCCTCATACGTCATTCCCGCCATCCCAGGTATCAGCCTGGTGAATCTTCGCTGCACTCCTTCCATGGCAAGAACGTCCTTCCTCAGGTAAGGCGACCAAAACTGCACACAATACTCAAGATGCGGTCTCACCAAGGCCCTGTACAACTGCAGCAAGACATCCTTGTTCCTGTACTCGAACCCTCTCGCTACGAAGGCCAACATACCATTTGCCTTCTTAACCACCTGCTGCACCTGCATGCTTACCTTCAGCGACTGGTGCATAAGGACACCCAGGTCTCTTTGCACTTCCCCTTCTCCCAATCTATTGCCATTCAAATAATAATCTGCCTTCCTGTTTTTGCCACCAAAGTGGATAACCTCACATTTATCCACATTATAGTGCATTTGCCATGTTTCTGCCCAATCACCCAACCTGTCCAAATCATACTGGAGTTTCGCGACATCCTCCTCACAGCACACACGCCCACCCAGCTTTGTGTCATCTGCAAATTTGGAGATATTACATCCAATTCCCTCGTCCAGATCATTAATATATATTGTGAACAGCTGGGGTCCTAGGACCGACCCTTGCGGTACCCCACTAGTCAGTGCCTGCCACTCAGAAAACGACCCGTTTATTCCAACTCTTTGCTTTCTGTCCGCCAACCAGTTCTCTATCCAAGTCAATACCTTGCCCCCAATCCCATGTGCCTTAATTTTGCACGCTAATCTCTTATGTGGGACCTTATCGAAAGCCTTCTGAAAGTCCAAATACACCACATCCACTGGTTCTCCCTTATCTATTTTACCAGTTACATCCTCAAAAAATTCCAGTAGATTAGTCAAGCATGATTTAACTTTTGTAAATCCATGTTGACTTTGTCCGATCCTGTCACTGTTTTCCAAGTGCTCTGTTATTACATCTTTTATAATGGACTCTAGCATTTTCTCCACTACCGATGTCAGGCTTACCGGTCTGTAATTCCCCGCTTTTTCTCTACCACCTTTTTTGAATAGTGGGGTAACATTAGCTACCCTCCAATCTCTGGCAGGTTTTGTCTCCAGGGTTGATGTGAGTGTGGAGCGAATGGAGGAGTCCATAGCGAACATGAGCAGAGCCTTTGTGGAGTCATTGGCGCATGAACGTATCACCACGGAAAGGATGGCAACCTCCGTGGAGGAGATAAGTCGCCAGGGTATGGAAAACATGGTGAGTGTTCATAATAGAATGACATCTCTTGAGGAGCGATGGGCATCTATTGAACAGAGAAACCAGACCTTCATGGAAGTCCTTCTGAGTAGGACTGCTAGTGCAGATACGGGTCCCCATGGCCCCCTAAAGCGCAGCAAGGTGCTCTCAAGCCACTTCCAATCGCTGACCCCTTCTGGCCTGTGCAGCTTCAGGTGGGTGAGCAGCAGCCTGGCGCTCCTGTTGCTAAGTAAGTGGGCAGAGATTTGGCAGATGCAATACAATACTGGAAAGTGTGAGGTTATGCACTTTGGCAGGAAAAATCGTAGAGCAAGTTATTATCTTAATGGCAAGAAACTGGAAAGTACTGAAGTACAAAGGGATCTGGGGGTCCTGGTGCACGAAACTCAAAAGGTTAGTATGCAGGTGCAGCAAGTGATTAAGAAGGCCAATGGAATGTTGGCTTTTATTGCTAGGGGGATAGAATATAAAAATAGGGCGTTATTGCTTCAGTTGTACAAGGTATTGGTGAGACCGCACCTGGAATATTGCATACAGTTTTGGTGTCCATACTTAAGAAAAGACATACTTGCTCTCGAGTCAGTACAAAGAAGGTTCACTCGGTTAATCCTGGGGATGAGGGGATGGGCATATGAGGAGAGGTTGAGTAGATTGGGACTCTACTCATTGGAGTTCAGAAGAATGAGAGGCGATCTTATTGAAACATATAAGATTGTGAAGGGGTTGGATCGGGTGGATGCGGGGAGAATGTTCCCGATGATGGGTGAAACTAGAACTAGGGGGCATAGTCTTAGAATAAGGGGCTGCTCTTTCAAAACTGAGATGAGGAGGAACTACTTCACTCAGAGGGTGGTAGGTCCATGGAATATGCTGCCCCAAAAAGCTGTAGAAGCTACATCATTACATAAATTTAAAACAGAAATAGACAGTTTCCTAGAAGTAAAGGGAATTAAGGGTTACGGGGAGCGGGCAGGAATTTGGACATGAGTCTAGGTTCGGATCGGTCATGGCCCTGTGGGTAGCGGAGCGGGCCCAGGGGCCGTGTAGCCTGATCCTGCTCCTATTTCGTGTGTCTAATTCTGTTAGATTCAGGAGATGGTTCTGTGATAGTGGATTGGCGGTTAGGATCAGATCAGCCATGATCTTATTGAATGGCGGAGCAGGCTCGAGGGGCCGATTGGCCTACTCCTGCTCCTATTTCTTATGTTCTTATGTTCTTATGCTGCTGTTGTTCCTGGTTCTGCTGGTGCCGCGGCTCGTGTTCGAGCTCATCTAATGCCCAGAAGGTAAGGAAATAAATGGCTCCCATGCTTCTGGTATATGCCTCCGTTGAGGAAGCGCTGAGTGAAGGTGGCGAGCGGGGTTTCCCAAGAGGTTACACTGGAGATGTGTGTGAGGCTCTAACCTTCCACAGGTGTGATTAAGCCTGGTAAAAGTTGCCCCAGGCCTGAAACAACAAAGTCCTGCCACCTGCAAATGATGACTGATCAAATCCCCTCTTTAATGGTTGACCTGCAGCTGATAGTCAGCAAGCCAATAGTGCTCCCGCCAGGTTTCACAGGCGTGATCCCCGCCAGGCGTGTTTTACGTAGGAAAAGGGTTAAAAATGCAAGGGACGGTTAAAATGGGATTATAAAGGCCAATTATTGATGATTAAGGGTGTTAAAGACCAGTCCCGCCTGTTGGAAGTGGGACTGATTCGGGACCATCAGACACGCCTGGGTTAAAATGGCTCGGGGTTGGGAACCAGGCCGGGGGGGGGGGTCCCAGTTTTAGCGACTTTAACCCCCGACACGCCTCAAAGCCTGCCTCACGGCTCAGTTAAAATGGACCCCTCTCTCTCTGTCTCTCTCAGAATGCGTGGTGCAAAAATGTGACCAACAAAAAAAGGCAGGAAGCGGTCGCCTTTAAATAGCGCTCCCCCAGTCCCTTTCTGACAGCATAACGCTCCCCTCAACCTGTCGTTGCTAGCGGCAGGTGGTAAGGCAGGGGGCGCCACTCAATATCTGGTCCGGGGCGCTACCGGGGCGTTGCGCACTCAGCTGACGTCAAGATCTGCGTGCGCAGGAGATCGTGGCGGTATTGTTTAACGTCGCCGCAAAATGCCCGGTCAATTTCGCGAGCGGTGCAAACATCGCCGCGCCCGGGCGCTAGTCGCGTTGCGCCCCATCAGCGCCCTCTTACGGCGCTAACAGGAGACGCAAACCCGCTGAATTTTCCCCCCTGTGGCTATGACTCGGAACCAGTCATGATCGATGCTGACACCTTCTCCATAGGTGGAAGATTAAAGCATCCCCATCATGCGACCGTGGAGCTCCCGATCAGACCCCGGAGGAACATCATCGAGCACTGCCCTCAGAGGACATTCACAGGCAGCCTACCAGATAACCACGCTGTTACCACGGAAGCTTCGGCCTGGATATCTGACTCAGATATTGACATTCGATTTGCGTTGACATAATGTGTGACTGTGACAAAGGTAAACTATCCCTCCTCGTCCTTCTTGACCTGTCTGCAGCCTTTGACACGGTTGACCACTCCATCCTCCTCCAATGCCTCTCCACCGTCGTCCAGCTGGGTGGGACTGCACTCGCCCGGTTCCATTCTTCTCTATCGAATCGTAGCCAGAGAATCACCTGCAACGGCTTCTCTTCCTGCTCCCGCATCGTTACCTCTGGTGTCCCCCAAGGATCTATCCTTGGCCCCCTCCTATTTCTCATCTACATGTTGCCCCTTGGCGACATGATCCGAAAACACAGCGTCAGTTTCCACATGTACGCTGACGACACTCCGCTCTACCTCACTACCTCTTCTCTCGAGCCCTCCACGGTCTCTAAATTGTCAGACTGCTTGTCCGACATCCAGTCCTGGATGAGCAGAAATTTTCTCCAATTAAATATTGGGAAGACCGAAGCCATTGTTTTCGGTCCCCGCCACACACTCCGTTCCCTCGCCACTGACTCCATCCCTCTCCCTAACATCTGTCTGAGGCTGAACCACACTGTTCGCAACCTTGGTGTCATATTTGACCCTGAAATGAGCTTCCGACCACATATCCGCAGCATAACAAAGACCGCCAATTTCCACCTCCGTAACATCACCCGTCTCCGCCCTTGCCTCAGCTCATCCGCTGCTGAAACCCTTGTCCATGCCTTGATTACCTCTAGACTTGACTATTCCAACGCACTCCTGGCCGGCCTCCCACATTCCACCCTACGTAAACTTGAGGTCATCCAAAACTCGGCTGCCCGTGTCCTAACTCGCACCAAGTCCCGTTCGCCCATCACCCCCTGTGCTCGCTGACCTACATTGGCTCCCGGTCAAGCAGCGCCTCGATTTCAAAATTCTCATCCTTGTTTTCAAATCCCTCCATGGCTTCGCCCCTCCCTATCTCTGTAATCTCCTCCAGCCCCGACAACCACCGCCCCCGCCCCCGCCCCCGCCAAGATATCAGCGCTCCTCTAATTCTGCCTTCTTGAGCATCCCCGATCATAATCGCTCAACCTTTGGCGGCCGTGCCTTCTGTTGCCTGGGCCCCAAGCTCTGGAAATCCCTCCCTAAACCTCTCCGCCTCGCTTTCCTCCTTTAAGACGCTCCTTAAAACCGACCTCTTTGACCAAGCTTTTGGTCACTTGCCCTAATTTCTCCTTATGTGACTCGGTGTCAAATTTTTTGTCTTATAACGCTCCTGTGAAGCGCCTTGGGACATTTTACGACGTTAAAGGCGCTATATAAATACAAGTTGTTGTTGTTGTTTGTTTGCTATTACCACACGAATTAAGGAGAGTGGAGGGCGGGGGAATGGGGGAGGGCCGGTGGGGGGGCGGGGGCGTCCGGGGAGCGCCGAACCACCAGATCTAGGACTCCATCCCCCGGCCTATGCTGAGTTAGATCGTTGAGTTTCGGCGACCCTTCGTACCAATGGGTGAGGAACCCTCCAGTCTGAACGGCAATAGATTTGGGAGAAGGGGAAGTGCAACGAGACCTGGGTGTCCTTGTGCACCAGTCGCTGAAGGTAAGCATGCAGGCGCAGCAGGCGGTTAAGAAGGCAAATGGTATGTTGGCCTTCGTAGCGAGAGGGTTTGAGTACAGGAACAAGGATTCCATCGCCCTTCCAGGCAGTGTGTTCCTGATCTCTACAACCCTGTGTGTGAAGACATTTCTCCTCACCTCCCCTCTGGTTCATTTGCCAATTACCTTAAATCTGTGTCCCCTGGTTACCGACCTTCCTGCCACTGGAAACAGTTTCTCCTTATTTACTCTATTTAAACCCTTCATGATTTTGAACACCTCAATTAAATCTCCCCTTAACCTTCTCTGCTCTAAGGAGAACAACCCCAGCTTCTCCAGTCTCTCCACATAACTGAAGTCCCTCATCCCTGGTACCATTCTGGTCAATCTCCCCTTAACCTTCTCTGTTCTATCACAGAATCACAGAATCACAGAAACCCCACAGTGCAGATAGAGGCCATTTCGGCCCATCGAGCCTGCACCGACACATATCCCACCCGATCCCCGTAACCCCACGTATTTAATCCCCCCTAACACTAAGGGTCAATTTATCATAGCCAATCAACCTAACCCGCACATCTTTGGACTGTGGGAGGAAACCGGAGCACCCGGAGAAAACCCACGCAAACACGGGGAGAATGTGCAAACTCCACACAGACAGTCGCCCGAGGCCGGATTTGAACCCGGGTCTCTGGCGCTGTGAGGCAACAGTGCTAACCACTATGCCACCTTGTTGCTCTAAGGAGAACAATCCCAGCTTCTCCAGTCTCTCCACGTAACTGAAGTCCCTCATCCCTGGTACCATTCTGGTCAATCTCCCCTTAACCTTCTCTGCTCTAAGGAGAACAATCCCAGCTTCTCCAGTCTCTCCACGTAACTGAAGTCCCTCATCCCTGGTACCATTCTGGTCAATCTCCCCTTAACCTTCTCTGCTCTAAGGAGAACAACCCCAGCTTCTCCAGTCCCTCCACGTAACTGAAGTCCATCATCCCTGGTACCATTCTGGTCAATCTCCCCTTAACCTTCTCTGCTCTAAGGAGAACAACCCCAGCTTCTCCAGTCTCTCCACATCACTGAAGTCCCTCATCCCTGGTACCATTCTGGTCAATCTCCCCTTAACCGTCTCTGCTCTAAGGAGAACAATCCCAGCTTCTCCAGTCTCTCCACGTAACTGAAGTCCCTCATCCCCGGTACCATTCTGGTCAATCTCCCCTTAACCTTCTCTGCTCTAAGGAGAACAACCCCAGCTTCTCCAATCTCTCCACATCACTGAAGTCCCTCATCCCTGGTACCATTCTGGTCAATCTCCTCTGCACCCTCTCCAAAACCTTGACATCCTACCCTCAGGGGCGGTGCCCAGAATTGGACGCAACAATGCCGCACGTAGGTGGGGCCTGTCTGCCATTTTAATAAACTGACGGTGGTACAGGATTACCTCGCAGTTGCTCAGGTCTAGCTGAAGGCCTGTGAGGTGCGTGTTGGAATTCAGTCCCTGGAACAAGGCCCTGCGACAGAGGAGAAAGAAAAGCAGGGGATTAAATTTAACGCACAAAATCGGTTGGGAATCAATAACGGGTGCATTAGACACAGAATAATCAATGGCCCATTCGCTGTATTCAGTAACTAGGACTGTCTCTCAGCAAGTGGATTCCTGGGCCTGTTAGTGAGGCCTGTATTCAGTATCTAGGCCTGTCTTTCAGCGAGTGGATCCCTGAGCCTGTTACCGAGGCCTGTATTCTGTACCTAGGCCTGTCTCTTAGCAAGTGGATCCCTGGGGTTTTTACTGAGTCCTGTATTCAGTATCTAGGCCTGTCTCTCAGTCAGTAGATCCCTAGGGGTGTTACTGAGGCCTGCATTTAGTATCTAGGCCTGACTCTCAGTGCGTGGATCCCTGGGTCTGTTACTGAGGCTTGTATTCAGTATCTAGGCCTGTCCCTCAGTAAGTAGATCCCTGGGGGTTTTACTGAGGCCTGTATTCAGTATCTAGGCCTGTCTCCCAGTCAGTAGATCCCTGGGGGCTTTGCTGAAGCCTATATTCTGTATCTAGGCGTGTCTCTCACTCAGTAGATCCCTGGGGGTTTTACTGAGGCCTGTATTCAGTATCTAGGACTGTCTCAGTGAGTGGATCCCTGGGGGTGTTACTGAGGCCTGTATTCAGTATCTTGGCCTGTCTCTCAGTGAGTTTAAAACAGAACTTAAGAATTACATCAAATTTATAAAAAAGGGCGAAAACCATATGTGGCTCAAACTTGAGAGGGAGATTATCTCAAACACCCAAGATGTTTACATTTGCGCACTTTATATCCCTCCAATCGATTCCCCGTACTTTAAAGAGGACACCTTCTCCAACATGGAGGGGGAAATTATCCAATACCAGGCCCAGGGGAACGTGTTGATCTGTGGGGACCTCAATTCAAGAACGGGCGAAGAACCAGACTTCACCAATAATCAGGGAAACAATTACGTTTTCGGGAATAACCACTTTGACATCCCTTCCCTTCCACACAGGCATAACTGCGACAAGCAATCAAATACCAACGGAAAACAGCTACTACAGCTCTGTCGAAACCTGGGTCTGTACATTGTCAATGGTAGGTTCATAGGAGACCTCCTAGGAAGATCGACCTATTGCTCACCTCTTGGCTGCAGCACAGTAGACTATATGATTACAGACTTGGACCCATCCTCTTTCAGAGCATTCACAGTCAAACCACAAACAACACTGTCAGATCACAGTCAAATTACTATGTTCCTCAAAAAGACAGAAACAAACAACATAGAAACACAACCCAGTAAACTGTACAACACCAAAAAATCGTACAGATGGGCCAAAAACGACACGGAAAAATACCAGAAAACAATTAGCAATGCATCAACTCAAGCTCTCTTAGACACCTTTCTGGATAACATATACACTCACAATAAAGAAGGCGTAAACCGGGCAGTTAGTAAACTAAACAATATTTTTGATAATTTGGCAACAAATGCAAACTTGAAAGCTCGCAAGAACAAACCCAAAACAAAAAACTATGAAAAATGGTTTGACCGAGATTGCCATAACATGAGGAAAAAACTTAGAAAAATATCAAACCAAAAACACAGACATCCAGAAAACGAGGAACTACGCCTTACTTATTGTCAGACACTAACACAATACAGAAACACACTCAGAACCAAAAAAGAGCAATATATTAAGAATACACTCAGCTCCATGGAGGAATCCATTGATTCCAATTGTTTCTGGGAAAACTTGAAAACACTACACAAAAAACAACACGACGATTTGGCCATTCAAAATGGGGACACATGGGTAAACCACTTTGAAAAATTATACCAGAAAAACACACTAAGACCAGAGCAACACCAAATATGCAAAAAACTGGAAAAGCTAGAAATGGCCATAAAAGATAACCAAAACCCGCTGGACGCCATAATAACAGAAAAAGAACTTCTTGAAAAACTCAAGGACCTGCGACCAGGAAAAGCCTGCGGGACAGACGGCATACTAAACGAGATGATTAAATACACAGACAACAAAATGAAACTGGCTATCCTAAAACTCTTCAACTTGGTTCTGAGTGTCGGTTATTTCCCTGATATCTGGAACAAAGGACTCATAACGCCCATATACAAAAGTGGGGACAAAATCGACCCAAACAACTATCGAGGCATCTGTGTAAACAGTAACCTGGGGAAGGTATTCTGTAGCATCATAAACAAAAGACTTATAAACTTCCTTGAGGAGCACAATGTCTTGAGTAAAAGCCAAATTGGATTCCTGCCAAACTATAGAACATCCGATCATATCTTCACCCTACAGACCCTAATTGACAAACACGTTCACCATAACAAAAGCAAAATCTACGCATGCTTTGTAGATTTCCAGAAGGCTTTCGACTCCATCTGGCATGACGGTTTATTCCTGAAACTTATCGAAAGCGGGGTTGGAGGGAAAACATATGATGTAATTAAATCAATGTATACAAACAACAAATGTGCAGTTAAAATTGGAGACAAACAAACAAAATACTTCCCACAGGGGCGGGGGGTGACGCAGGGCTCGCCAATCTCACCGACACTCTTTAATATTTACATAAATGGATTGGCAAAACTACTTGAACAATCTACAGCACCCGGCCTCACCCTATATGAATCCAAGGTTAAATTCCTCCTCTATGCAGACGACCTGGTTCTGCTGTCACCTACTAAAGAGGGGCTACAGCAAAACCTGGACCTGCTGGAATCGTACTGCCAGACTTGGGCCCTGACAATAAATCCCCAAAAAACCAAAGTCCTTGTGTTCCAGCAAAGATCCAAACATCAGGGACCCAAAATAAATTTCACAGTAGGAACAACCAAAATTGAACAAACCACTAACTACACATACTTGGGCTTAAAAATCAGTTCTACGGGAAACTTCAAACTGGCTGTGAATGAACTGAAAGAGAAAGCAAGAAGGGCTTTCTATGCCATCAAAAAATCAATCCAAATAGAAATCCCAATTAGCATTTGGCTCAAAATTTTCAAATCAGTAATTGAACCAATTGCACTCTATGGCAGTGAGGTATGGGGACCGCTAACTCAACAAGAATTTGCAAAATGGGACAAACACCCAATTGAGATCCTACATGCAGAATTCTGTAAAAGTATCCTCCGGACTCAAAGGAAAACAGTAAACAATGCATGCAGGGCGGAACTAGGCCAATATCCATTAATAATCACTATCCAAAAAAGAGCCACCAAATTTTGGAATCACCTACAAATGAGCAATCCCCAATGCTATCACTACGACGCCCTGAAATGCCAAGAGCTGACCATAAAGAAGAATACCCTCAGTCAACTAGTCCTGGGACTCAGTGAAGTAACTACTAACAATACTAACAATAACCAGCCCCAGGACAGTGACAGGGTAACACAAAGAATTCGACCCAACACAATCGTCGCTAAGCAAAAGGAAAAATATCTGACATATTGGGCAGAAACAACAAAAACCCAAAGCAAACTCAATTGCTACTTGGCCCTAAACAGACAATACAACATAGCTGATTACCTGACCATGGTAAAGGATAACAAACTGAGAAGAACCTTGACAAGGTACAGACTTAGCGAACATAGCCTAGCGATCAAAAAAGGCAGACACAGGCAGACCAGGCTGCCAAGAGAGGACAGGATATGCTCTCACTGCAGTCAGGGAGTAGTGGAGACAGAGATGTACTTCCTCACAGCCTGTGGAAAATATCAGGGCATAAGGGAGAATTTCTACCAAAAATTCTCACAAATATGCCCTGAATTCAGAAATCTGAATGACAACCAAAAACTCCCATTCCTACTGGGAGAGGAGAGAAGCTGTATAACACTGGCGGCACACTATGTTACAGCTTGCCATGAACAGAGGGACAACCAGTAAACTAAGAAAAGAATATATATAAACAATGCAAATGTATATTTATACACTCAGGGATATACCTGTTTATACACTGTATGAATAGAACTGCGTTTATGTGCTAAACCATAAATGTATTTTGATGCTTTGGCAACATAAGATGTAACTTATCATGCCAATAAAGCGATTTGAATCGTGAATCGTGAATCGAGTGGATTCCTGGGCCTGTTAATGAGGCGTGTATTCAGTATCTAGGCCTGTCTCTCAGTCAGTAGATCCCTGAGGGTGTTACTGAGTCCTGTATTCAGTATCTAGGCCTGTCTCTCAGTCAGTAGATTCCTGGGCCTGTTACTCAGGCCTGTATTCAGTATCCAGGCCTGTTTCTCAGTGAGTGGATTCCTGGGCCTGTTATTGAGGCCTGTATTCAGTATCTAGGCCTGTCTCTCAGTGAGTGGATCCCTGGGCCTGTTAATGAGGCCTGTATTCAGTATCTAGGCCTGTCTCTCAGTGCGTGGAGCCCTGGGCCTGTTAGTGAGGCCTGTATTCAGTATCTAGGCCTGTCTCTCAGTGAGTGGATCCCTGGGCCTGTTAATGAGACCTGTATTCAGTATCTAGGCCTGTCTCTCAGTGAGTGGATCCCTGGGCCTGTTACTGAGGCCTGTATTCAGTATCTAGTCCTGTATCTCAGTCAGTAGATCCCAGGGGGTGTTACTCAGGCCTATATTCAATATCTAGGCCTGTCTCTCAGTGAATGGATCCCTGGACATGTTACTGAGGCCTGTATTCAGTATCTAGGCCTGTCTCTCAGTGAGTGGATCCCTGGGGGTGTTACTGAGGCCTGTATTCAGTATCTAGGTCTGTCTCTCAGTGAGTGGATCCCTGGGTCTGTTACTGAGGCCTGTATTCAATATCTAGGCCTGTCTCTCATTGAGTGGATCCCTGGGGGTGTTACTCAGGCCTATATTCAATATCTAGGCCTGTCTCTCAGTGAGTGGATCCCTGGGCGTGTTACTGAGGCCTGTATTCAGTATCTAGGCCTGTCTCTCATTGAGGGGATCCCTGGGCCTGTTAGTGAGGCCTGTATTAAGTATCTAGGCCTGTCTCTCAGTGAGTGGATCCCTGGGCCTGTTACTGAGGCCTGTATTCAGTATCTAGGCCTGTCTCTCAGTCAGTAGATCCCTGAGGCTGTTACTGAGGCCTGTATTCAGTATCTAGGCCTGTCTCTCAGTGAGTGGATCCCTGGGCCTGTTACTGAGGCCTGTATTCAGTATCTAGGCCTGTCTCTCAGTGATTGGATCCCTGCGGGTGTTACTGAGGCCTGTATTCAGTGCCTAGGCCTGTCTCTCAGTGAATGGATCCCTGGGCCTGTTACTGAGGCCTGTATTCAGTATCTAGGCCTGTCTCTCAGCGAGTGGATCCCTGGGCCTGTTACTGAGGCCTGTATTCAGTATCTAGGCCTGTCTCTCAGTGAGTGGATTCCTGGGTCTGTTACTGAGGCCTGTATTCAGTATCTAGGCCTGCCCCTCAGTGAGTGGATCCCTGGGCCTGTTACTGAGGCCTGTATTCAGTATCTAGGCCTGTCTCTCATTGAGGGGATCCCTGGGCCTGTTAGTGAGGCCTGTATTCAGTATCTAGGCCTGTCTCTCAGTGAGTGGATCCCTGGGGGTGTTACTGAGGCCTGTATTCAGAATCTAGACTTGTCTCTCAATGAGTGGATCCCTGGGCCTGTTAGTGAGGCCTGTATTCAGTATCTAGGCCTCTCTCAGTGAGTGGATCCCTGCGGGTGTTACTGAGGCCTGTATTCAGTATCTAGGCCTGTCTCTCAGCGAGTGGATCCCTGGGCGTGTTACTGAAGCCTGTATTCAGTATCTAGGCCTGTCTCTCAGCGTGTGTATCCCTGGGCCTGTTATTGAGGCCTCTATTCAGTATCTAGGCCTGTCTCTCAGTCAGTAGATCCCTGGGGGCTTTACTGAGGCCTATATTCTGTATCTAGGCCTGTCTCTCGCTCAGTAGATCCCTGGAGGGTTTACTAAAGCCTGTATTCAGTATCTAGGGCTGTCTGTCAGCAAGTGGATCCCTGGGCCTGTTACTGAGGCCTGCATTCAATATCTAGGCCTGTCTCGCAGTGAGTGGATCCCTGGGTCTGTTACTGAGGCCTGTATTCAATATCTAGGCCTGTCTCTCAGTGAGTGGATCCCTGGGCGTGTTACTGAGGCCTGCATTCAATATCTAGGCCAGTCTCTCAGTGAGTGGAGCCCTGGGCCTGTTACTGAGGCCTGCATTCAATATCTAGGCCTGTCTCTCAGTGAGTGGATCCCTGGGTCTGTTACTGAGGCCTGTATTCAATATCTAGGCCAGTCTCTCAGTGAGTGGAGCCCTGGGCCTGTTACTGAGGCCTGCATTCAATATCTAGGCCTGTCTCTCAGTGAGTGGATCCCTGGGCGTGTTACTGAGGCCTGTAATCAGTATCTAGGCCTGTCTCTCAGTGAGTGGCTCCCTGGGCCTGTTAGTGAGGCCTGTATTAAGTATCTAGGCCTGTCTCTCAGTGAGTGGATCCCTGGGCCTGTTACTGAGGCCTGTATTCAGTATCTAGGCCTGTCTCTCAGTGAGTGGATCCCTGGGCCTATTAGTGAGGCCTGTATTCAGTATCTAGGCCTGTCTCTCAGTGAGTGGATCCCTGGGCCTGTTAATGAGGCCTGTATTCAGTATCTAGGCCTGTCTCTCAGTGAGTGGATCCCTGGGCCTGTTAGTGAGGCCTGTATTCAGTATCTAGGCCTGTCTCTCAGTGAGTGGATCCCTGGGCCTGTTAGTGAGGCCTGTATTCAGTATCTAGGCCTGTCTCTCAGTGAGTGGATCCCTGGGGTTTTTACTGAGGCCTGTATTCAGTATCTAGGCCTGTCTCTCAGTGAGTGGATCCCTGGGCCGGTTAGTGAGGCCTGTATTCAGTATCTAGGCCTGTCTCTCAGTGAGTGGATTCCTGGGGGTCACCGAGGGCCTGTATTCGGTAACCAGGTCTCAGTCATGGCCTACCTGAGGGCCTCGGCCGGGAGCTTTGTCCCAGAGAAGTTGATGTAACTGAGGGAGAAAGCGCAGCTGAAGAAGCTCTTAAAAGATGGGAGCGTCTCCTTCACCTTCCTGTAGAGAGAAAAAGAAAGACTTGCATTTATATAGCACCTTTCACAACCAGTACTGCCCCTCCGACAGTGCAGCGCTCCCTCAGTACTGCCCCTCCGACAGTGCAGCGCTTCCTCAGTACTGCCCCTCCGACAGTGCGGCGCTCCCTCAGTACTGCCCCTCCGACAGTGCGGCGCTCCCTCAGTACTGCCCCTCCGACAGTGCGGCGCACCCTCAGTACTGCCCCTCCGACGGTGCAGCACTCCCTCAGTACTGCCCCTCCGACAGTGCGGCGCTCCCTCAGTACTGCCCCTCCGACAATGCGGCGCTCCCTCAGTACTACCCCTCCGACAGTGCGGCGCTCCCTCAGTACTGCCCCTCCGACAATGCGGCGCTCCCTCAGTACTACCCCTCCGACAGTGCGGCGCTCCCTCAGTACTGCCCCTCCGACAGTGCAGCGCTCCCTCAGTACTGCCCCTCCGACAGTGCAGCGCTTCCTCAGTACTGCCCCTCCGACAGTGCGGCGCTCCCTCAGTACTGCCCCTCCGACAGTGCGGCGCTCCCTCAGTACTGCCCCTCCGACAGTGCGGCGCACCCTCAGTACTGCCCCTCCGACGGTGCAGCACTCCCTCAGTACTGCCCCTCCGACAGTGCGGCACTCCCTCAGTACTGCCTCTCCGACAGTGCGGCGCTCCCTCAGTACTGCCCCTCCGACAGTGCGGCGCTCCCTCAGTACTGCCCCTCCGACAGTGCGGCGCTCCCTCAGTACTGCCCCTCCGACAGTGCGGCGCTCCCTCAGTACTGCCCCTCCGACAGTGCGGCGCTCCCTCAGTACTGCCCCTCCGACAGTGCGGCGCTCCCTCAGTACTGCCCCTCCGGCAGTGCGGCGCTCCCTCAGTACTGCCCTTCCGACAGTGCGGCACTCCCTCAGTACTGCCCCTCCGACAGTGCAGCGCTCCCTCAGTACTGCCCCTCCGGCAGTGCGGCACTCCCTCAGTACTGCTCCACTGACAGTGCGGTGCTCCCTCAGTACTGCCCCTCCGACTGTGCGGCACTCCCTCAGTACTGCCCCTCCGACAGTGCAGCGCTTCCTCAGTACTGCCCCTCCGACAGTGCAGCGCTCCCTCAGTACTGCCCCTCCGACAGTGCGGCGCACCCTCAGTACTGCCCCTCCGATGGTGCAGCACTCCCTCAGTACTGTCCCTCCAACAGTGCAGCGCTTCCTCAGTACTGCCCCTCCGACAGTGCGGCGCTCTCTCAGTACTGCCCCTCCGACAGTGCGGCGCTCCCTCAGTACTGCCCCTCCGACAGTGCGGCGCTCCCTCAGTACTGCCCCTCCGACAGTGCGGCGCTCCCTCAGTACTGCCTCTCCGACAGTGCGGCACTCCCTCAGTACTGCCCCTCCGACAGTGCGGCGCTCCCTCAGTACTGCCTCTCCGACAGTGCGGCGCTCCCTCAGTACTGCCCCTCCGACAGTGCGGCGCTCCCTCAGTACTGCCCCTCCGGCAGTGCGGCGCTCCCTCAGTACTGCCCCTCCGACAGTGCAGCACTCCCTCAGTACTGCCCCTCCGACAGTGCAGCGCTCCCTCAGTACTGCCCCTCCGGCAGTGCGGCGCTCCCTCAGTACTGCTCCGACAGTGTGGCGCTCCCTCAGTACTGCCCCTCCGACAGTGCAGCACTCCCTCAGTACTGCCCCTCCGACAGTGCAGCGCTCCCTCAGTACTGTCCCTCCGACAGTGCAGCACTCCCTCAGTACTGCCCCTCCGACAGTGCGGCACTCCCTCAGTACTGCCCCTCTGACAGTGCGGCGCTCCCTCATTACTGCACTGGGTGTGTCAGCCTAGATTTTTGTGCTCAAGTCTCTGGAGTGGGGCTCGAACCCACAAACTGCTGACTCAGAGGCAAGAGTTCTGCCCAGTGGGCCATGGCTGTAAGTAAATGTGGGTGAGATTCCCGAGTTCGGCAACGATTATTCCACATTCTGGTTTGGGGAGAGAGAGAGAGAGACGAGGGAATCAACGTAGGTGGGAATCCAAACACAGAACACTGGTGGGTATGATAAAATGGGACTCAGCACCCTCTTGGGTTTGAAAAGAAGTACATATCAATATCTGAGGAAGGATGTTCTTGCCATGGAGGGAGTGCAGTGATGATTCACCAGACTGATACCAGGGATGGCAGGAATGACGTATGAGGAGAGATTGGGTCGATTGGGCTTATACTCACTGGAGTTTAGAAGAATGAGAGGGGATCTCATTGAAACTTATAAAATTCTAACAGGACTGGACAGACTAGATGCAGGAAGGATGTTCCCGATGGCCGGGGAGTCCAGAACCAGGGATCACAGTCTAAAGATAAGGGGTAAGCCATTTAGGACAGAGATAGAAACATAGAAGATAGGAGCAGGAGTAGGCCATTCGGGCCCTCGAGCCTGCTCCGCCATTCAATGAGATCATGGCTGATCATCCAAATTCAGTACCCTGTCCCTGCTTTCTCCCCATATCCCTTGATCCCTTTAGCCTTAAGAAATATTTCCAACTCCTTATTGAATATATTTAATAAATTGGCCTCTACTGCCTTCTGTGGTAGAGAATTCCACAGGTTCACCACTCTCTGGGTGAAGAAATTCTTCCTCATCTCTGTCCTAAATGGCTTACCCCTTATCCTTAGACTGTGACCCCTGGTTCTGGACTCCCTGACCATTGGGAACATCCTTCCTGCATCTAGTCTGTCTAGTCCTGGTAGAATTTATTAAGTTTCAACGAGATCCCCTCTCATTCTTCTAAACTCCAGCGAGTACAAGCCCAATCGACCCAATTTCTCCTCATACATCATTCCTGCCATCCCAGGTATCAGCCTGGTGAATCTTCGCTGCACTCCTTCCATGGCAAGAACATCCTTCCTCAGATAAGGCGACCAAAATTGCACACAATACTGAAGATGTGGTCTCACCAAGGCCCTGTACAACTGCAGCAAGACATCCTTGTTCCTGTACTCAAACACTCTCGCTACGAAGGCCAACATACCATTTTCCTTCTTAACTGCCTGCTGCACCTGCATGCTTACCTTCAGCGACTGGTGCACAAGGACACCCAGGTCTCGTTGCACTTCCCCTTCTCCCAATCTATTGCCATTCAGATAATAATCTGCCTTCCTGTTTTTGCCACCAAAGTGGATAACCTCGCATTTATCCACATTATACTGCATCTGCCATGCTTCTGCCCAATCACCCAACCTGTCCAAATCATCCTGGAGTTTCTCGGCATCCTCCTCATAGCACACATGCCCACACAGCTTTGTGTTGTCTGCAAACTTGGAGATATTACATCTAGTTCCCTCGTCCAGATCATTAATATATATTGTGAATAGCTGGGGTCCAAGGACCGATCCCTGCGGTACCCCACTAGTCACTGCCTGCCACTCGGAAAAAGAGCCGTTTATTCCAACTCTTTGTTTTCTGACTGCCAACCAGTTCTCCATCCAAGTCAATACCTTGCCCCCAATCCCATGTGCCTTAACTTTACACGCTAATCTCTTATGCGGGACCTTATCGAAAGCCTTTTGAAAGTCCAAATACACCACATCCACTGGTTCTCCCTTATCTATTTTACCAGTTACATCCTCAAAAAATTCCAGTAGATTAGTCAAGCACAATTTACCTTTTGTAAATCCATGTTGACTTTGTCCGATCCGGTCACTGTTTTCCAAGTGCTCTGCTATTATATCTTTTATAATGGACTCTAGCATTTTCCCCACTGCCGATGTCAGGCTTACCGGTCTGTAATTCCCCGTTTTCTCTCTACCACCTTTTTTGAACAGTGGGGTAACATTAGCTACCCTCCAATCCATGGGTACTGTTCCAGAGTCTATCGAATTTTGGAAGATGACCGGCAATGCATCTACTATTTCTAGGGCCACTTCCTTAAGTACCCTAGGATGTAGATTATCAGGCCCTGGGGATTTATCGGCCTTCAATCCCGTCAATTTCTCTAACACCATTTCCCTACAAATACTGATATCTATCATTTCCTCCCTTTCATTAAACCCTATATTCCCCGACATCTCTGGGAGGTTATTTGTGTCCTCCTTTGTGAAGACAGAACCAAAATATGTATTTAATTGGTCTGCCATTTCTTTGTTCCCCATTATAAATTCCCCTGATTCTGACTGCAAGGGGCCTACGCTTGACTTCACCAATCTTTTTCTCTTCACATATCTATATAAACGAGACCTGGGTGTCCTTGTGCACCAGTCGCTGAAGGTAAGCATGCAGGTGCAGCAGGCGGTTAAGAAGGCAAATGGTATGTGGGCCTTCGTAGCAAGAGGGTTTGAGTACAGGACAAGGATGTCTTGCTGCAGTTGTACAGGGCCTTGGTGAGACCACATCTTGAGTATTGTGTGCAGTTTTGGTCGCCTTATCTGAGGAAAAATGTTCTTGCCAATGGAGGGAGTTCAGCGAAGATTCACCAGGCTGATACCTGGGATGGCAGGAATGACGTATGAGGAGAGATTGGGTCGATTGGGCTTATACTCACTGGAGTTTGGAAGAATGAGAGGGGATCTCATTGAAATTTATAAAATTCTGACAGGACTGGACAGACTAGATGCAGGAAGGATGTTCCCGATGGTCGGGGAGTCCAGAACCAGGGGTCACAGTCTAAGGATAAGGGGTAAGCCATTTTGGACAGAAATGAGGAGGAATTTCTTCACCCAGAGAGTGGTGAACCTGTGGAATTCTCTACCACAGAAGGCAGTAGAGGCCAATTCATTAAATATATTCAAGAAGGAGTTGGATATATTTCTTAAGGCTAAAGGGATCAAGGGGTATGGGGAGAAAGCAGGGACCGGGTACTGAATTTGGATGATCAGCCATGATCTCATTGAATGGCGGAGCAGGCTCGAGGGGCCGAATAGCCTACTCCTGCTCCTATCTTCTATGTCTGTTTCTATGTTTACATTCAGTTTTTATGTTCCCAGCAAGCTTACTCTCATACTCTATTTTCCCCTTCTTAATTAATCCCTTTGTCCTCCTTTGCTGAATCCTAAACTGCTCCCAATCCTCAGGTTTACTGCTTTTTCTGGCCAATTTATATGTCCTCTCCTTGGATCTTATGCTATCCCTAATTTCCCTTGTTAGCCACGGTTGAGTCACCTTTTTTGTTTTATTTTTATGCCAAACAGGGATGAACAAATTCTGTAGTTCATCCATGTGATCTTTAAATGTTTGCCATTGCCTATCCACCGTCAACCCTTTGAGTGACATTACCCAATCAATCCTACCCAACTCGCGCCTCATACCATCGTAGTTTCCTTTATTTAAATTCAGGACTCTAGTCTCTGAGTCAACTACTTCACTCTCCATCTTAATGAAGAATTCTATCATATTATGATCGCTCTGACCCAAGGGGCCTCGCACAACAAGATTGCTAATTATTCCTTTCTCATTACATAATACCCAGTCTAAGATGGCCTGATCTCTAATTGGTTCCTCGACATATTGGTCCAGGAAACCATCCCATATACACTCCAGGAATTCCTCCTCCACAGTATTGTTACTAATCTGGTTAGCCCAATCTATATGTAGATTAAAGTCACCCATGATAACTGCTGTGCCCTTATTGCACGCGTCTCTAATTTCCCGTTTAATGCCATCCCCAACCTCCGCATTACTGTTTGGGGGTCTATATACCACTCCCACTAACGTTTTCTGCCCCTTGGTATTTCTCAGCTCTACCCATACAGATTCCACATCATCAGAGCTAATATCCTTCCTTACAATTTTGTTAATCTCCTCTTTAACCAGCAATGCTACCCCACCTCCTTTTCCTTTTTGCCTGTCTTTCCTGAATATTGAATACCCCTGGATGTTGAGTTCCCAGCCTTGGTCACCCTGGAGCCATGTTTCCGTAATCCCAATCATATCATATCCGTTTACATCTATTTGCGCAGCTAATTCATCCACCTTATTACGAATGCTCCTCGCATTAAGACACAAAGGCCTAGAAATTCAGTTTGGGCCCGCCAGCTGGTTTGCGCCCAAAAGTTAGCGCTGGGCGGGGAGCCTTTTGCGACCGTCAGAAATTCAGTTTTTGCGCCCCAAGTCGGAACCGGGCGCTATTCCAGGGTGTGCCCGCCCCCGCTTGGGGCGCTGAAACTGAATTTCAGTGCTGTAGGCGCCACTGCGCCACCCGATGTGGTGCGGCAGGCTGCGGTACTGCAGGCCTCCTCCTTCTCTTAAGGTGGAGGTGCCTGCAACGGGGAGATCGCCGCTGGATTGTGCCGGCAAATGAGCCCGGCACCACGGAGAAGTGCCGGGCTCGTGGAAAGGGGGGTGGTGGAGGAGGCCGGGGAAGGAGGTGCGGGCAGGCGGCCGCCGAAAAAGCGGCCAGCCGCACCTCCACCTTTATGCGCCCCACTAAGGCTGCAGTAAGGCCCTGGTCTCCGGATGTAAGTAGCGGCCGCCACGGAGGAGGCAGCAGCAACTGAATATGGGATTCGGGCCGGCATCGGGGCGGAACCGGGGCACTGCGCACACCGATGACGTCATCGGTGCCGGCGCAGCGCTACCAGCTACCGCCGCCATTACCGCAGCGCTGAATATCAGCGCGAACTCCTCTATTGGCGCAAAAGCCCTCTTTGGGCGAAAACTGGGCGCAAAGCCAACCGAATTTCTAGGCCAAAGTCTTCAGGCTTGTTTTTTTAACACTCTTAGACCTTTTAGAATTATTATTTACTGTGGAATCAAGTTAGAATTTCTTCACCCAGAGAGTGGTGAACCTGTGGAATTCTCTGCCACAGGGGGCAGTTAAGGCTAAATCATTAAATATATTCAAGGAGTTAGATATATTTCTTGTGGCTAAAGGGATCAAGGGATATGGGGAGAAGGCAGGGACAGGGTACTGAATTTGGATGATCAGCCATGATTTCAGTAAATGGCGGAGCGGGTTCGACGGGCCGAATGGCCTACTCCATCTTCTGTGTTTCTATAAACCAGGGGTCTTGATCCTGACCACTATCATGTTGGAGGACGGGTGGCGAATCGGTTGAGAGGAGGATCTCGGGGCTCCACACCCCAAGACCGAATATTCGACCGACACTCAAGCCAGCATCTGGGGTTGAAGAAGAGGCCGCTCGGGGAGAGATTCCCGGGAGCCCGTGGGACCTGGATCCCGGCAGCGAGGCGGCGGCCTTGGGGAAGGGAGGTTATTGTTCGTGCTTGGCGGCAAGGCTACGAGGCAGTAATTGAGCCTGCAGTGGGGAAGGAGTTAGAATGACATCGCTAGCAGTTTCACTGAATGGTGTAAGAAAGACAGGGGTCAACATGAAAGGCCACATCCATACTGACCTTTGAAGACTGAAAAGTAATTATGTGGAGACAGGGGGCTCGAGTTTGTCAATGGGGAGCTTTTGGAGGCGGGACTCCCACTTTTTGGGGTTGTGGTCCTGCCTCCATCGACTTGTGGCCAACCCACGCTACTTTCCCTTGATTGACCTTGTTAAACCCACCCAGCGGGCTCAGCAGGCCAATTAAGGGACACCTGGCTACTGGTGACGTCAGCGATTGACATTTCATCTGTCAAGAGCTTTTGACAGATGAAAAATCAACGTTTGACGGCTCTGTGAAGCTGTCAAACACTGACAGTCTGTCTTCTAACTTGAGTCCTTCTACTCAGACTCAGTTAGGGATCTCTCCAGACCAGAAAGCAGAGGCTGCAGCTTTTGACAGTTCAGCGGCCATTCTGCTTTCTGTGCCGGTGAGCTGAGGGGCTTCCGAGAACTGAAGGAAGGAAGCCTGCAGGAGAAAGTAAAGGTAAGTAAAACTTATTAAAACACTTTTGTGGCGTATCGATCACAGAAAGGACACAATCCGCTTTCCGGTCCGTAGACTATAAATCAGGCGTCATGCCTTTAAGAAGGATCACACCTTTAAGAAACTCAATCTGCAACATAGTTAAGCCCAGAGCGGGGGAGGAGCAGTCGAAGCTGTGCACTGATGAAAGGCAGTCGCACTTTGTGTAGTCTCTGACTCCATTTTGTGTTCAGCATGCAGCCTCAACAATTAAACCTTTTCTGTTGAACCTCTCCGAGTTCAGTATTATTTGCTAGGAGTACGTAGACTCCTACACTTTACACTTACCTCACACACTTACCTCTGCACACATGCCCCCATCACTCACCTGCACAACGGACATCTCGACCCCTCCAACCCCTGCAGACCGACGGTCCGCCTCGCTAACTTGGCGTGGTTCGGAGCCGTCGGACAGCCCACACTTCAGGGCTAAAAATAGGGATTAGGCCAAAAACTGGTTGTTAACTACCTGTTAACAGGCAGTTAATTGGCACTAATCCCCTTCCCGCCTCAGGGAGGCGGCTCCCAGCACAGGTCGGATACCCGCCTCCTGGGGCATTGGCACGGAGGCGGATTGGGGGCGGGATGGGTTCCTGCCCCTCCGATTCTGAAATTTGAGTGAGTAATTGAGGAGGCAGCTTACACATGTAAGGATATATAACCAATCAGTGGCGGTGCATGCGGGCCAAGATCCAATCAGGTTGCAGGAATGAATTGTGCATGAGGCTGCCATGCTTATTGTAATGTGTAAAAATGTAGGGCTTGCTGGATCAATTTGGAAAAGTCTGGCTAAGACAGAGCAGACTGCCTCCCCACCAGTGCAATAAAGACAACTTGACTATCGATCTAAAACCTTGTGTCGAGTGTTGGTTTAAAATAAGAACATAAGAACATAAGAAATAGGAGCAGGAGTAGGCCATACGGCCCCTCGGGCCTGCTCCGCCATTCAATAGGATCATGGCTGATCTAAACCTAGACTCACGTCCACTTCCCTGCCCTCTCCCCGTAACCCCTAATTCCCTTATCTGCTAGGACAATGTCTATCTCCAATTTAAATTTATTTAATGTCGCAGCTTCCACAGCTCTCTGGGGCAGCAAATTCCATAGATTTACTACCCTCTGAGTGAAGAAGTTTCTCCTCATCTCAGTTTTGAAAGGGCAGCCCCTTATTCTAAGATTATGCCCCCTAGTTCTAGTCTCACCCATCAGTGGAAACATTCTCACCGCATCCACCCGATCAAGCCCCCTCACAATCTTATATGTTTCGATAAGATCGCCTCTCATTCTTCTGAACTCCAATGAGTAGAGGCCCAACCTACTCAACCTTTCCTCATACGTCAACCCCCTCATCTCTGGAATCAACCGAGTGAACCTTCTCTGAACCGTCTCGAGAGCAGGTACATCTTTTCTTAAATATGGAAACCAAAACTGCACGCAGTATTCCAGGTGTGGCCTCACCAATACCCTGTATAACTGCAGCAAGACTTCCCTGTTTTTATACTCCATCTCCCTTGCAATAAAAGCCAAGATTCCATTGGCCTTCCTGATCACCTGCTGTACCTGCATACTAACCTTCTGTGTTTCATGCACCAGGACCCCCAGATCCCTTTGTACTGTAGCACTTTGCAGTTTCTCTCCATTTAGATAATAACTTGCTCTTTGATTTTTTCTGCCAAAGTGCATAACCTCACACTTTCCAACATTATATTGCATCTGCCAAATCTCTGCCCACTCACTTAGCCTGTCTATGTCCTTTTGCAGGTTTTTTATGTCCTCCTCACTCACTGCTTTCCCTCCCATCTTTGTATCGTCGGCAAACTTGGATATGTTGCACTCGGTCCCTTCCTCCAAATCGTTAATATAGATTGTATTCCACAACACGAGCCCACCGGTCGGAGGCACACTTACTTGTGGGAGAAGGTGTTGTGCGAGAGGTTGAGGTAGCTGAGGTGAGTGCAGCATCCGTGGAGCATGGCACCGAAGAGCTGAGGGGCCAAGAGACAAAGGGTTAACCATCCGGGAATCAAACGCACAGCACAGAAAGAGGCCATTCAGCCAAACATGCTCCACACGAGCCTCCTCGCACCCCTCTTCATCTCACCCCATCAACACCAGCCTCCTCCCACCACTCTTCATCTCACCCCATCAACACCAGCCTCCTCCCACCCCTCTTCATCTCACCCCATCAACACCAGCCTCCTCCCACCCCTCTTCATCTCACCCCATCCACACATCCTCCTATTCCTTTCCCCCTCCTGTGTTTATCCAGCTTCCCCTTAAATGCATCTCACAGCGCCAGGGACCCGGGTTCAAATCTGGCCTCAGGTGACTGTGTGTGTGGAGTTTGCACATTCTCCCCGTGTTTGCGTGGGTTTCCTCCGGGTGCTCCGGTTTCCTCCCACAGTCCAAAGATGTGCGGGTTAGGTTGATTGGTTATGATAAATTGACCCTTAGTGTTAGGGGGATTAAATACGTGGGGTTACGGGGATAGAGTGGGATATGTGTTGGTGTCGGGGTTACGGGGATCGGGTGGGATATGTGTCGGTGCAGGCTCGATGGGCCGAATGGCCTCTATCTGCACTGTGGGGTTTCTGTGATTCTGTGTGTGATATACCCCTCGCCCACTCCCTGTGGTAGCGAGTTCCACATTCTCACCACTCTCTGGGTAAAGAAGTTTCTCCTGAATTCCCGATTGGATTTATTAGTGACTATCTTATATTGATGGCCCCTAGTTCTGGTCTCGCTCCCACCAGTGGAATCATCTTCTCCACGTCTACCCTATCAAATTCTTGCATAATCTTAAAGACTTCTATCAGGTCAAACTTCAGTCTTCTCTGTTCCAGAGAAACGATCCCGAGCCTGTTCATTCTTTCCGGATAGTTATAGCCTCTCAGTTCTGGTATCATTCTAGAAAATCTTTATTGCAACTTCTCCAGTGCCTCAATAACATTTTTGTTATATGCAGATGGAGACCAGAACTGTGCACAGTGCTCCAAGTGTGGTTTAACCAAGGTATATGGAGACCAGAACTGTGCACAGAGCTCCAAGTGTGGTCTAACCAAGGTATATGGAGACCAGAACTGTGCACAGTGCTCCAAGTGTGGTCTAACCAAGGTATATGGAGACCAGAACTGTGCACAGTGCTCCAAGTGTGGTCTAACCAAGGTATATCGAGACCAGAACTGTGCACAGTGCTCCAAGTGTGGTCTATCCAAGGTATATGGAGACCAGAACTGTGCACAGTGCTCCAAGTGTGGTCTAACCAAGGTATATGGAGACCAGAACTGTGCACAGTGCTCCAAGTGCGGTCTAACAAAGGTATATGGAGACCAGAACTGTGCACAGTGCTCCAAGTGTGGTCTAACCAAGGTATATGGAGACCAGAACTGTGCACAGGGCTCCAAGTGTGGTCTACCCAAGGTATATGGAGACCAGAACTGTGCACAGTGCTCCAAGTGTGGTCTAACCAAAGTATATGGAGACCAGAACTGTGCACAGTGCTCCAAGTGTGGTCTAACCAAGGTATACGGAGACCAGAGCTGTGCACAGTGCTCCAAGTGTGGTCCATCCAAGGTATGTGGAGACCAGAACTGTGCACAGTGCTCCAAGTGTGGTCTAACCAAGGTATATGGAGAACAGAACAGTGCACAGTGTACCAAGTGTGGCCTAACCAAGGTATATGGAGACCAGAACTGTGCACAGGGCTCCAAGTGTGGTCTAACCAAGGTATATGGAGACCAGAACTGTGCACAGTGCTCCAAGTGTGGTCTAACCAAAGTATATGGAGACCAGAACTGTGCGCAGTGTTCCAAGTGTGATCTAACCAAGGTATATGGAGACCAGAACTGTGCGCAGTGCTCCAAGTGTGGTCTAACCAAGGTATGTGGAGACCAGAACTGTGCACAGTGCTCCAAGTGTGGTCTATCCAAGGTATATGGAGACCAGAACTGTGCACAGTGCTCCAAGTGTGGTCTAACCAAGGTATATGGAGATCAGAACTGTGCACAGTGCTCCAAGTGTGGTCTAACCAAGGTATATGGAGACCTGAACTGTGCACAGTGCTCCAAGTGTGGTCTAACCAAGGTATATGGAGACCTGAACTGTGCACAGTGCTCCAAGTGTGGTCTAACCAAGGTATATGGAGACCAGAACTGTGCACGGTGTTCCAAGTGTGGTCTAACCAAGGTATATGGAGACCATAACTGTGCACAGTGCTCCAAATGTGGTCTAACCAAGGTATATGGAGATTGAACTGTGCACAGTGCTCCAAGTATGGTCTAACCAAGGTATATGGAGACCAGAACTGTGCACAGTGCTCCAAGTGTGGTCTAACCAAGGTATATGGAGACCAGAACTGAGCACAGTGCTCCAAGTGTGGTCTATCCAAGGTATATGGAGACCAGAACTGTGCACAGTGCTCCAAGTGTGGTCTAACCAAGGTATATGGAGACCAGAACTGTGCAAAGTGCTCCAACTGTGGTCTAACCAAGGTATATGGAGACCAGAACTGTGCGCAGTGTTCCAAGTGTGATCTAACCAAGGTATATGGAGACCAGAACTGTGCACAGTGCTCCAAGTGTGGTCTAACCAAGGTATGTGGAGACCAGAACTGTGCACAGTGCTCCAAGTGTGGTCTATCCAAGGTATATGGAGACCAGAACTGTGCACAGTGCTCCAAGTGTGGTCTAACCAAGGTATATGGAGACCAGAACTGTGCACAGTGCTCCAAATGTGGTCTAACCAAGGTATATGGAGACCTGAACTGTGCACAGTGCTCCAAGTGTGGTCTAACCAAGGTATATGGAGATTCAACTGTGCACAGTGCTCCAAGTGTGGTCTATCCAAGGTATATGGAGACCAGAACTGTGCACAGTGCTCCAAGTGTGGTCTAACCAAGGTATATGGAGACCAGAACTGTGCACAGTGCTCCAAGTGTGGTCTAACCAAGGTATATGGAGACCAGAACTGTGCACAGGGCTCCAAGTGTGGTCTAACCAAGGTATATGGAGACCAGAGCTGTGCACAGTGCTCCAGGTGTGGTCTATCCAAGGTATGTGGAGACCAGAACTGTGCACAGTGCTCCAAGTGTGGTCTAACCAAGGTATATGGAGACCAGAACTGTACACAGTGCTCCAAGTGTGGTCTAACCATGATATATGGAGACCAGAACTGTGCACAGTGCTCCAAGTGTGGTCTAACCAAGGCATATGGAGACCAGAGCTGTGCACAGTGCTCCAGGTGTGGTCTATCCAAGGTATGTGGAGACCAGAACTGTGCACAGTGCTCCAAGTGTGGTCTAACCAAGGTATATGGAGACCAGAACTGTACACAGTGCTCCAAGTGTGGTCTAACCATGATATATGGAGACCAGAACTGTGCACAGTGCTCCAAGTGTGATCTGACCAAGGTATATGGAGACCAGAACTGTGCACAGTGCTCCAAGTGTGGTCTAACCAAGGCATATGGAGACCAGAGCTGTGCACAGTGCTCCAAGTGTGGTCTAACCAAGGTATATGGAGACCAGAACTGTGCACAGTGCTCCAAGTGTGGTCTAACCAAGGTATATGGAGACCAGAACTGTGCACAGTGCTCCAAGTGTGGTCTAACCAAGGTATATGGAGACCAGAACTGTGCACAGGGCTCCAAGTGTGGTCTAACCAAGGTATATGGAGACCAGAGCTGTGCACAGTGCTCCAGGTGTGGTCTATCCAAGGTATGTGGAGACCAGAACTGTGCACAGTGCTCCAAGTGTGGTCTAACCAAGGTATATGGAGACCAGAACTGTACACAGTGCTCCAAGTGTGGTCTAACCATGATATATGGAGACCAGAACTGTGCACAGTGCTCCAAGTGTGGTCTAACCAAGGCATATGGAGACCAGAGCTGTGCACAGTGCTCCAGGTGTGGTCTATCCAAGGTATGTGGAGACCAGAACTGTGCACAGTGCTCCAAGTGTGGTCTAACCAAGGTATATGGAGACCAGAACTGTACACAGTGCTCCAAGTGTGGTCTAACCATGATATATGGAGACCAGAACTGTGCACAGTGCTCCAAGTGTGATCTGACCAAGGTATATGGAGACCAGAACTGTGCACAGTGCTCCAAGTGTGGTCTAACCAAGGCATATGGAGACCAGAGCTGTGCACAGTGCTCCAAGTGTGGTCTAACCAAGGTATATGGAGACCAGAACTGTGCACAGTGCTCCAAGTGTGGTCTAACCAAGGTATATGGAGACCAGAACTGTGCACAGTGCTCCAGGTGTGGTCTAACCAAGGTACATGGAGACCAGAACTGTGCACAGTGCTCCAAGTGTGGTCTAACCAAGGTATGTGGAGAACAGAACTGTGCACAGTGCTCCAAGTGTGGTCTAACCAAGGTATATGGAGACCAGAACTGTGCACAGTGCTCCAAGTGTGATCTAACCAAGGTATATGGAGACCAGAACTGTGCACAGTGCTCCAAGTGTGATCTAACCAAGGTATATGGAGACCAGAACTGTGCACAGTGCTCCAAGTGTGGTCTATCCAAGGTATACAGAGACCAGAACTGTGCACAGTGCTCCAAGTGTGGTCTAACCAAGGTATATGGAGACCAGAACTGTGCACAGTGCTCCAAGTGTGGTCTATCCAAGGTATACGGAGACCAGAACTGTACACAGTGCTCCAAGTGTGGTCTAACCAAGGTATATGGAGACCAGAACTGTGCAGTGCTCCAAGTGTGGTCTAACCAAGGTATATGGAGACCAGAACTGTGCACAGTGCTCCAAGTTTGGTTTAACCAAGGTATATGGAGACCAGAACTGTGCACAGTGCTCCAAGTGTGGTCTAACCAAGGTACATGGAGAACAGAACTGTGCACAGTGCTCCAAGTGTGGTCTAACCAAGGTATATGGAGACCACAACTGTATACAGTGCTCCAAGTGTGGTCTAACCAAGGTATATGGAGACCAGAACTGTGCACAGTGCTCCAAGTGTGGTCTAACCGAGGTATATGGAGACCAGAACTATACACAGTGCTCCAAGTGTGGTCTAACCAAGGTACATGGAGAACAGAACTGTGCACAGTGCTCCAAGTGTGGTCTAACCAAGGTATATGGAGACCAGAACTGTGCACAGTGTTCCAAGTGTGGTCTAACCAAGATTCTATACATGTTTAACATAACCGCTCTGCTTTTCGATTCTATCCCTCTAGAAATGAACCCCAGTGCTTGATTTGCTTTTTTCTAATGGCCTTATTAACCAGCGTCGCTACTTTTAGTGATTGGAGTATCTGTACCCCCAAATTCCCTCTGCTCCTCCACCCCAGTCAGACTCCTATTTTCCAAGCAGTATGTGGGTCTCCCTAGTGGACAATGGATGTGAATGGCACTCACCCAGCCGGACATCCCACCCGCCCAGCCTGACATCCTGCCCGCCCAGCCCGACGTCCCGCCCACCCAGCCCGACATCCCTCTCACCCAGCCCGACAATCCCGCTCACCCTGCCTGATCTCAATGGGTCGTGAGGAGTTAATTCTATACATGACATGATGGAAAGATGGGAGAGGGAGACAATCGATTTTATACTTACAGCATCAACAGCGCAATCGGTCCCGGAGAGATTCAGATCAACTAAAACGTTCTGTCTCGCGAGAAAATTGTACAAATGCTGAATAAAAGAGATTTAGGATGGTCAATGTAAACTTTAATATTCCCACATGGTTAGATACAGAGTAAAGCTCCCTCTGCACTGTCCCATCAAACACTCCCAGGGCAGGTACAGCACGGGTTAGATACAGAGTAAAGCTCCATCTACACTGTCCGATCAAACACTCCCAGGGCAGGTACAGCACGGGTTAGATACAGAGTAAAGCTCCCTCTACACTGTCCCATCAAACACTCACAGGGCAGTACAGCGCGGGGTTAGATACAGAGTAAAACTCCCTCTACACTGTCCCATCAAACACTCCCAGGGCAGGTACAGCACGGGTTAGATACAGAGTAAAGCTCCCTCTACACTGTCCGATCAAACACTCCCAGGGCAGGTACAGCACAGGTTAGATACAGAGTAAAGCTCCCTCTACACTGCCCCATCAAACACTCCCAGGGCAGGTACAGCACGGGTTAGATACAGAGTAAAGCTCCCTCTACACTGTCCCATCAAATACTCCCAGGGCAGGTACAGCACGGGTTAGATACAGAGTAAAGCTCCCTCTACACTGTCCTATCAAACACTCCCAGGGCAGGTACAGCACCGGTTAGATACAGAGTAAAGCTCCCTCTACACTGCCCCAATCAAACACTCCCAGGGCAGGTACAGCACAGGGTTAGATACGGAGTAAAGCTCCTTCTACACTGTCCCATCAAACACTCCCAGGGCAGGTACAGCACGGGTTAGATACAGAGTAAAGCTCCCTCTACCAGTCCCATCAAACACTCCCAGGGCAGGTACAGCACGGGTTAGATACAGAGTAAAGCTCCCTCTACCAGTCCCATCAAACACTCCCAGGGCAGGTACAGCACAGGGTTAGATACAGAGTAAAGATCTCTATACACTGTCCCATCAAACACTCCCAGGGCAGATGCAGCACAGGGTTAGATACAGAGTAAAGCTCCCTCTACACTGTCCCATCAAACACTCCCAGGGCAGGTACAGCACAGGGTTAGATACAGAGTAAAGCTCTCTCTACACTGTCCCATCAAACACTCCCAGGGCAGGTACAGCACGGGGTTAGATACAGAGTAAAGCTCCCTCTACACTGTCCCATCAAACACTCCCAGGGCAGGTACAGCACGGGGTTAGATACCGAGTAAAGCTCCCTCTACATTGTCCCATTAAACACTCCCAGGGCAGGTACAGCACGGGTTAGATATAGAGTAAAGCTCCCTCTACACTGTCCCATCAAACACTCCCAGGGCAGGTACAGCATGTGTTAGATACAGAGTAAAGCTCCCTCTACACTGTCCCATCAAACACTCCCAGGGCAGGTACAGCAGGGGTTAGATACAGAGTAAAGCTCCCGCTACACTGTCCCATCAAACACTCCCAGGGCAGGTACAGCACGGGGTTAGATACCGAGTAAAGCTACAGGGTGAGTGGTCAATCTCTGACCGTCACTGTTCCAACCAGTCCCCCCATCAGCGAGAGAGAAACCCTTGGTCCCCTCTCTCTGGGTTGTCCCCTTGTTGTGACTCCTGAACTCACCGAAGCCTCGTCTCCTGCGAGCATCCCAGGGTTTTTGCTGAGGTCCAGGTGGCTCAAAGTGTTTGCGAAGTTCTCGTTGGAGTTGAGAGTCTGAGCCAATGGAACAAGTCCTGTGAAGAGGGATCAGAGGAACCTGGGTGTACTTGTACACCAATCACAGAAAGTTAACATGTAAGTACAGCAAGCAATGAGGAAGGCAAATGGCATGTTGGCCTTTATTGCAAGGGGGTTGGAGTATAAGAGTAAGGAAGTCTTGCTACAATTGTACAGGGCCTTGGTGAGACCACACCTGGAGTACTGTGCACAGTTTTGGTCTCCTTATCTAAGGAAGGATATACTTGCCTTGGAGGCGGTGCAACGAAGGTTCACTAGATTGATTCCTGGGAGGAGAGGGATGTCCTATGATGAGAGATTGTGTAGAATGGGCCGATACTGTCTGGAGTTTAGAAGAATGAGAGGTGATCTCATTGAAACATACAAGATTCTGAGGGGGATTGACAGGGTAGACGCGGAGAGTCATAGAGTTATACAGCACGGATAGAGGCCCTTCGGCCCATCGTGTCCGCGCCGGCCATCAAGCCCTGTCTAATCTAATCCCATATTCCAGCATTTGGTCCGTAGCCTTGTATGCTATGGCATTTCAAGTGCTCATCCAAATGCTTCTTAAATGTTGTGAGGGTTCCTGCCTCCACAACCCTTTCAGGCAGTGAGTTCCACATTCCAACCACCCTCTGGGTGAAAAAGTTCTTTCTCAAATCCCCTCTAAACCTCCCGCCCTTTACCTTGAATCTATGCCCCCTAGTTATTGACCCCTCTACTAAGGGAAAAAGCTCCTCAGCATCCATCCTATCTATGCCCCTCATAATTTTGTACACCTCAATCATGTCCCCCCTCAGCCTCCTCTGCTCCAAGGAAAACAACCCCAGCCTGCCCAGTCTCTCTTCATAGCTAAAGCGCTCCAGCCCTGGTAACATTCTGGTGAATCTCCTCTGCACCCTCTCCAAAGCTATCACATCCTTCCTGTAGTGTGGCGACCAGAACTGCACACAGTATTCCAGCTGTGGCCTAACTAGCGTTTTGTACAGCTCCATCATAACCTCCCTGCTCTTATATTCCATGCCTCGGCTAATGAAGGCAAGTATCCCATATGCCTTTTTTACCACCTTATCCACCTGTTCCGCTGCCTTCAGGGATCTGTGTACTTGCACACCCAGATCCCTCTGACCCTCCGTCTTGCCTAGGGTCTTTCCATTCATTGTGTATTCCCTTGCCTTGTTAGTCCCACCAAAGTGCATCACCTCGCACTTTTCCGGGTTAAATTCCATTTGCCACTGTTCCGCCCATCTGACCAACCCATCTATATCGTCCTGCAGACTGAGGCTACCCTCCTCGCTATTTACCACCCCACCAATTTTTGTATCATCCGCGAACTTACTGATCATACCTTTTACATTCATATCCAAGTCATTAATGTAGATGCTGAGAGATTGTTCCCCCTGGCTGGAGTGTCCAGAACAGTCTCAGGATAAGGGGTCGGCCATTTAGGACTGAGATGAGGAGGAAAGTCTTCACTCAGAGGGTTGTGAATCTGTGAAATTCTCTGCCCCAGAGGGCTGTGGATGCTGAGTCTTTGAGTATAAGGTGGTTAAGTAGATAAGGTGGTTAAAAAGGCATATGGGATACTTGCCTTCATTAGCCGAGGCATAGAATATAAGAGCAGGGAGGTTATGATGGAGCTGTACAAAACGCTAGTTAGGCCACAGCTGGAATACTGTGTGCAGTTCTGGTCGCCACACTATAGAACGGATGTGATTGCATTGGAGAGGGTGCAGAGGAGATTCACCAGGATGCTACCTGGGCTGGAGCGCTTCATCTATGAAGAGAGACTGGACAGGCTGGGGTTGTTTTCCTTAGAGCAGAGAAGGCTGAGGGGGGACCTGATTGAGGTGTACAAAATTATGAGGGGCATAGATAGGGTAGATAGAAAGGAACTTTTCCCCTTAGTAGAGGGGTCAATAACCAGGGGGCATAGTTTCAAGGTAAGGGGCAGGAGGTTTAGAGGGGATTTGAGGAAAACCTTTTTCACCCAGAGGGTGGTTGGAATCTGGAACTCACTGCCTGAAAGGGTGGTAGAGGCAGGAACCCTCACAACATTCAAGAAGCATTTAGATGAGCACTTGAAACGCCATAGCGTACAAGGCTACGGACCAAGTGCTGGAAAATGGGATTAGAATAGACAGGGCTTGATGGCCGGCGCGGACACGATGGGCCGAAGGGCCTCTTTCTGTACTGTATAAATGTAAAAAGTCACACAACACCAGGTTATAGTCCAACAGCTTTATTTGAAATCACAAGCTTTCGGAGCGCTGCTCCTTCTTCAGGTGAAGTGGAGAAATGCATAAAGACACAGCTTATATAGTCAGAGAATCATGTCAGATGTTTACAGGTAACCTTTCCAACTGCCATTTATCGCACCTCGGCAGAGAGATAATCATAGCAGTCAAAGGTGTGAATGGTGTCAAAACAGGTCAGTCAGGGAAACATTACATCAAAGAACAATGAGGTGGGGTCACAAGGGGTCAAATATTGCAGATGCTGGGGTCTGTATGAAAAACAAAAAAAGACAAAAAACATTTTTTTTTTTTTTTTTTGGCTGGAAATCACAGCAGGTCCGGCCGCATCCGTGTAGAGAGAACAAGCCAATGTCGACTCGAGTCTGGATGACCCTGCATCAGGTGGGGTTACATGTAGCGTGACATGAACCCAAGATCTCGGTTAAGGCCGTCCTCATGGGTGCGGAACTTGGCTATCAGTTCCTGCTCGACGATTTTGCATTGTCGTGTGTCTCGAAGGCCACCTTGGAGAATGCTTACCCGAAGATCGGAGGCTGAATGTCCTTGACTGCTGAAGTGTTCCCCGACTGGGAGGGAACACTCCTGCCTGGCGATTGTTGTGCGGTGTCCGTTCATCCGTTGTCGCAGTGTCTGCATGGTCTCGCCGATGTACCATGCTCCGGGGCATCCTTTCCTGCAACGTATGAGGTAGACAACGTTGGCCGAGTCACATGAGTATGTACCATGTACCTGGTGGGTGGTGTCCTCACGTGTGATGATGGTATCTGTGTTGATGATCTGGCATGTCTTGCAGAGGTTGCTGTGGCAAGGTTGTGTGGTGTCGTGGTCACTGTTCTCCTGAAAGCTGGGTAATTTGCTGCGAACGATGGTCTGTTTGAGGTTAGGCGGCTGTTTGAAAGCGAGTAGTGGAGGCGTGGGGATGGCCTTAGCGAGGTGTTCGTCATCATCGATGACATGTTGAAGGCTGCGAAGAACATGGCGTAGTTTCTTCGCTCTAGGGAAGTACTGGACGACGAAGGGTACTCTGTTGGTTGTGTCCCGTGTTTGTCTTCTGAGGAGGTCTATGCGATTTTTCGCTGTGGCCCGTCGGAACTGTCGATCGACGAGTCGAGCGTCATATCCCGTTCTTACAAGGGCGTCTTTCAGTGTCTGTAGGTGTCCATCGCGTTCCTCCTCGTCTGAGCAGATCCTGTGTATTCGCAGGGCTTGTCCATAGGGGATGGCTTCTTTAACGTGGTTAGGGTGGAAGCTGGAGAAGTGAAGCATCGTGAGGTTGTCTGTGGGCTTGCGGTAGAGTGAAGTGCTGAGGTGTCCGTCTTTGATGGAGATTCGTGTGTCCAGGAATGAGATTGATTCTGAGGAGTAGTCCATGGTGAGTTTGATGGTGGGATGGAACTTGTTGATGTTATCGTGTAGTCTTTTCAGTGATTCTTCGCCGTGGGTCCATAGGAAGAAAATGTCGTCGATGTATCTGGTGTATAGCGTTGGTTGGAGATCCTGTGCAGCGAAGAAGTCTTGCTCGAACTTGTGCATGAAGATGTTTGCGTATTGGGGTGCGAATTTGGTCCCCATGGCTGTTCCGTGTGTTTGGGTAAAGAACTGGTTGTCGAAGGTGAAGACATTGTGGTCAAGGATGAAGCGGATGAGTTGTAGGATGGCGTCTGGAGATTGGCTGTTGTTGGTGTTGAGTACTGAGGCTGTCGCAGCGATGCCGTCATCGTGGGGGATACTGGTGTAGAGTGCCGAGACGTCCATCGTGGCGAGGAGTGTTCCTGGTTCAACTGGTCCGTGGGTGCTGAGCTTCTGTAAGAAGTCTGTAGTGTCGCGACAGAAGCTGGGGGTTCCCTGTACGATGGGCTTCAGGATGCCCTCGACATATCCAGAGAGGTTCTCACACAGGGTTCCGTTGCCTGATGCGATAGGACGTCCAGGTGTGTTGGCTTTGTGTATCTTTGGGAGGCAGTAGAAGTCTCCCACGCGGGGAGTACGTGGGATGAGAGCATGTAGGATGCTTTGAAGGTCTGGGTCGAAGGTTTTGATCAGTCTGTTGAGTTGGCGGGTGTGTTCTTTGGTCGGATCTGCGGGTAACTGTCTGTAGTGTTCCTGGTTGTCCAGTTGTCGGTATACTTCTTTGCAATAGTCCGTTCTGTTCTGTATGACGATGGCACCTCCTTTGTCTGCTGGTTTGATGACGATGTTGCGGTTGGTCTTGAGAGCGTGGATGGCGTTGCGTTGTGCTCGGGTGACATTCTGGACTGTCTTGTGAGTGCGGCTGATGAATCTGGCGTTGATGCATCTCCTGACAGCTTGAGCATACATGTCAAGCTTAGGGCAGCGACCCTCCGGAGGGGTCCAATTTGACTCTTTCTTCTTCGGATGCTGCGCTGCGGATCCCTCTGTCTGCTGTTCCGGATCATTGATTGTCTCATTGGGTTCGCTGCTGACATCTTGGGATTTGTGGAAGAATTCCCGGAGCCTCATTCTCCTGATGAATTCCTCTGTGTCTGCCGCGAGACCGATGGGGTCCATTTTGTTTTTCAGACAGACCCCAGCATCTGCAATATTTGACCCCTTGTGACCCCACCTCATTGTTCTTTGATGTAATGTTTCCCTGACTGACCTGTTTGGACACCATTCACACCTTTGACTGCTATGATTATCTCTCTGCCGAGGTGTGATTAATGGCAGTTGGAAAGGTTACCTGTAAACATCTGACATGATTCTCTGACTATATAAGCTGTGCCTTTATGCATTTCTCCACTTCACCTGAAGAAGGAGCAGCGCTCCGAAAGCTTGTGATTTCAAATAAAGCTGTTGGACTATAACCTGGTGTTGTGTGACTTTTTACATTTGTCCACCCCAGTCCAACTCCGGCATCTCCACACCATGTACTGTATAACTCTATGATTCACTATTCAAAACTGAGATCGATAGATTTTTGGTCACTAAGGGAATCCAGGGATATGGGGAGAGGGCAGGGAAGTGGAGCTGAGGTCGAAGTTCATCTTAAGGTAAGCATGCAGGTGCAGCAGGCGGTTAAGAAGGCAAATGGTATGTTGGCCTTCGTAGCAAGAGGGTTCGAGTACAGGAACAAGGATGTCTTGCTGCAGTTGTACAGGGCCTTGGTGAGACCGCACCTTGAGTATTGTGTGCAGTTTTGCTCGCCTTATCTGAGGAAGGATGTTCTTGCCATGGAAGGAGTTCAGTGAAGATTCACCAGGCTGATACCTGGGATGGCAGGAATGACGTATGAGGAGAGATTGGGTCGATTGGGCTTGTACTCGCTGGAGTTTAGAAGAATGAGAGTGGATCTCATTGAAACTTATAAAATTCTGACAGGACTGGACAGACTAGATGCAGGAAGGATGTTCCCGATGGTCGGGGAGTCCAGAACCAGGGGACACAGTCTAAGGATAAGGGGTAAGACATTTAGGACAGAAATGAGGAGGAATTTCTTCACCCAGAGAGAGGTGAACCTGTGGAATTCTCTACCACAGAAGGCAGTAGAGGCCAATTCATTAAATATATTCAAGAAGGAGTTGGATATATTTCTTAAGGCTAAAGGGATCAAGGGGTATGGGGAGAAAGCAGGGACAGGGTACTGAATTTGGATGATCAGCCATGATCTCATTGAATGGCAGAGCAGGCGCGAAGGGCCATGTGGCCTACTCCTGGTCCTATTTCTTCTGTTCTTGTGAGTGAGAGAGATAGAGTAAGAGAAACATAGAGTTAGACATTGTGCAGTTCAAAAACTGCCCAAATACCCACGGTATGAAAGAGCAAGCAGGGTCCTTGGATTTATTAATAGAGCAATAGAGTACAAAAGGAAGGAAGGTATTGCTAAACCTTTATATAAATCAATGGATTAGGTCCCAGCTGGAGTCTTGCGTCCAATTCTGGGCACCACACTTTAGGAAAGATGTCAAGGCCTTGGAGTGGGTGCAGAGGAGATTTATTAGACTGGTACCAGGGATGAGAGACTTCAGTTACGTGGAGAGACTGGAGAAGCTGGGATTGTTCTCCTTAGAGCAGAGAAGGTTAAGGGGAGATTGACCAGAATGGTACCAGGGATGAGAGACTTCAGTGATGTGGAGAGACTGGAGAAGCTGGGATTGTTCTCCTTAGAGCAGAGAATGTTAAGGGGAGATTGACCAGAATGGTACCAGGGATGAGGGGCTTCAGTGATGTGGAGAGACTGGAGAAGTTGGGGTTGTTCTTAGAGCAGAGAAGGTTAAGGGGAGATTGACCAGAATGGTACCAGGGATGGGGGACTTCAGTGATGTGGAGAGACTGGAGAAGCTGGGATTGTTCTCCTTAGAGCAGAGAAGGTTAAGGGGAGATTGACCAGAATGGTACCAGGGATGAGGGACTTCAGTGATGTGGAGAGACTGGAGAAGCTGGGGTTGTTCTCCTTAGAGCAGAGAAGGTTAAGAGGAGATTGACCAGAATGGTACCAGGGATGAGGGACTTCAGTTATGTGGAGAGACTGGAGAAGCTGGGATTGTTCTCCTTAGAGCAGAGAAGGTTAAGGGGAGATTGACCAGAATGGTACCAGGGATGAGGGACTTCAGTGATGTGGAGAGACTGGAGAAGCTGGGATTGTTCTCCTTAGAGCAGAGAAGGTTAAGGGGAGATTGACCAGAATGGTACCAGGGATGAGGGACTTCAGTTACGTGGAGAGACTGGAGAAGCTGGGGTTGTTCTCCTTAGAGCAGAGAAGGTTAAGGGGAGATTGACCAGAATGGTACCAGGGATGAGGGACTTCAGTTATGTGGAGAGACTGGAGAAGCTGAGGTTGTTCTCCTTAGAGCAGAGAAGGTTAAGGGGAGATTTAATAGAGGTGTTCAAAATTACAAAGGGGTTTTGACAGAGTAAATAAGGAGAAAGTGTTTCCAGTGGCAGGAGGGTCGGTAACCAGAGGACACAGATTTAAGATAATCGGTAAAAGAACCAGAGGTGGAGATGAGGAGAATGTTTTTACGCAGCGAGTTGTTGTGATCTGGAACGCGCTGAAAGGGCGGTGGAAGCAGATTCAATAGTAACTTTCAAAAGGGAATTGGAGAAATACTTGAAGGGGAAAAATTTGCAGGGGCTACGGGGAAAGAGCGGGGGAGTGGGACTAATGGGATAGCTCAGGCACGATGGGCCGAATGGCATCCTCCTCCGCTGCAATCGTCTGGATTCTATCCGTGCTCGATTGATGGTCGCTCTCGGACCAGAGTCAAGTCTCACCTTTCAGTGTCAGCGACGTTCTGGACAAGTTCAGACGCTTCAAACCCATCAGATGGTTCGCCAGATACTGACTCAAAGAGGAAATGCCTACGGGGAGAGAGAGAATGTGAGAGGGTTGTCAAGAGACAGAGAAAGAGAGAGAGAGAACGTGAGAGGGTGAGAGGGTGTGAGAGACAGAGCGAGAGAGAGACAGAGAGAGACAGAGGGAGAGAGAGAATGTGAGAGGGTGAGAGCGAGAGAGAGAGAGAGAGAGAGAACGTGAGAGGGTGAGAGAGACAGAGCGAGAGAGAGACAGAGAGAGACAGAGGGAGAGAGAGAATGTGAGAGGGTGAGAGCGAGACAGAGAAAGAGAGAGAGAGAGTGAACGTGAGAGGGTGAGAGGGTGTGAGAGACAGAGCGAGAGAGAGACAGAGAGAGACAGAGGGAGAGAGAGAATGTGAGAGGGTGAGAGCGAGAGAGAGAGAGAGAGAGAGAACGTGAGAGGGTGAGAGAGACAGAGCGAGAGAGAGACAGAGAGAGACAGAGGGAGAGAGAGAATGTGAGAGGGTGAGAGCGAGACAGAGAAAGAGAGAGAGAGAGTGAACGTGAGAGGGTGAGAGGGTGTGAGAGACAGAGCGAGAGAGAGACAGAGAGAGACAGAGGGAGAGAGAGAATGTGAGAGGGTGAGAGCGAGACAGAGAGAGAGAGAGAGAGAGAGAACGTGAGAGGGTGAAAGGGTGTGAGAGAGAGAGAGAGAGAGAGAGACAGAGGGAGAGAGAGAACGTGAGAGGGTGAGCAAGACAGAGAAAGAGAGAGAGTGAACGTGAGAGGGTGAGAGGGTGAGAGAGAGAGAAAGAGACAGAGAGAGACAGAGGGAGAGAGAGAATGTGAGAGGGTGAGAGCGAGAGAGAGAGAGAGAGTGAACGTGAGAGGGTGAAAGGGTGTGAGAGAGAGAGAGAGAGAGAGAGAGAGACAGAGAGAGACAGAAGGAGACAGAGGGAGACAGAGGGAGAGAGAGAACGTGAGAGGGTGAGAGCGAGAGAGAGAGTGAACGTGAGAGGGTGAGAGGGTGTGAGAGAGAGAGAGAGAGAGAGCGAGTGAACGTGAGAGGGTGAGAGGGTGTGAGAGACAGAGCGAGAGAGAGACAGAGAGAGACAGAGGGAGAGAGAGAATGTGAGAGGGTGAGAGCGAGAGAGAGAGAGAGAGAGAGTGAACGTGAGAGGGTGAAAGGGTGTGAGAGAGAGAGAGAGAGAGAGAGAGAGAGAGACAGAGAGAGACAGAGGGAGACAGAGGGAGACAGAGGGAGACAGAGGGAGAGAGAGAACGTGAGAGGGTGAGAGCGAGAGAGAGAGTGAACGTGAGAGGGTGAGAGGGTGTGAGAGAGAGAGAGAGAGAGAGAGAGTGAACGTGAGAGGGTGAGAGGGTGTGAGAGACAGAGCGAGAGAGAGACAGAGAGAGACAGAGGGAGACAGAGGGAGACAGAGGGAGAGAGAGAACGTGAGAGGGTGAGAGCGAGAGAGAGAGTGAACGTGAGAGGGTGAGAGGGTGTGAGAGAGAGAGAGAGAGAGAGAGAGTGAATGTGAGAGGGTGAGAGGGTGTGAGAGACAGAGCGAGAGAGAGACAGAGAGAGACAGAGGGAGAGAGAGAATGTGAGAGGGTGAGAGCGAGACAGAGAGAGAGAGAGAGAGAGTGAACGTGAGAGGGTGAAAGGGTGTGAGAGAGAGAGAGAGAGAGAGAGAGAGAGACAGAGAGAGACAGAGGGAGACAGAGGGAGACAGAGGGAGAGAGAGAACGTGAGAGGGTGAGAGCGAGAGAGAGAGTGAACGTGAGAGGGTGAGAGGGTGTGAGAGAGAGAGAGAGAGAGAGAGAGAGTGAACGTGAGAGGGTGAGAGGGTGTGAGAGACAGAGCGAGAGAGAGACAGAGAGAGACAGAGGGAGACAGAGGGAGACAGAGGGAGAGAGAGAACGTGAGAGGGTGAGAGCGAGAGAGTGAACGTGAGAGGGTGAGAGGGTGTGAGAGAGAGAGAGAGAGAGAGACAGAGAGAGACAGAGGGAGACAGAGGGAGACAGAGGGAGACAGAGGCAGAGAGAGGGAGAGAGAGAACGTGAGAGGGTTGGCAAGAGACAGAGAAAGAGAGAGAGAGAACATGAGAGAGTGAGAGGGTGTGAGAGACAGAGCGAGAGAGAGACAGAGGGAGAGAGAGAATGTGAGAGGGTGAGAGGGTGAGAGCGAGAGAGAGAGAGAGAACATGAGAGGGTGAGAGGGTGTGAGAGACAGAGCGAGAGAGAGACAGAGAGAGACAGAGGGAGAGAGAGAATGTGAGAGGGTGAGAGCGAGACAGAGAGAGAGAGAGAGAGAGAACATGAGAGGGTGAGAGGGTGTGAGAGACAGAGCGAGAGAGAGACAGAGAGAGACAGAGGGAGACAGAGGGAGACAGAGGGAGAGAGAGAACGTGAGAGGGTTGGCGAGAGACAGAGAAAGAGAGAGAGAGAACATGAGAGAGTGAGAGGGTGTGAGAGACAGAGCGAGAGAGAGACAGAGAGAGAATGTGAGAGGGTGAGAGGGTGAGAGAGAGAGAGAGAGAAAGAGAGAGAGAGAGAGACAGGGGGAGAGTGAGAACGTGAGAGGGTGAGAGCGAGACAGAGAGAGAGAGAGAGAGAACATGAGAGGGTGAGAGGGTGTGAGAGGCAGAGCGAGAGAGAGACAGAGGGAGAGAGAGAATGTGAGAGGGTGAGAGCGAGAGAGAGAGAGAGAGAGAGAGAGAGTGAACGTGAGAGGGTGAAAGGGTGTGAGAGACAGAGAGAGAGAGGCAGAGAGAGACAGAGAGAGACAGAGGGAGAGAGAGAACGTGAGAGGGTGAGCAAGACAGAGAGAGTGACAGAGTGAACGTGAGAACGTGAGAGGGTGAGAGAGAGAGAGAGAGAGAGAGCGAAAGAGACAGAGGAGGAGAGTGAATGTGAAAGGGTGAGAGAGAGAAAGTGAGAGAGTGAGAGAGAGACAGAGAGAGGGAAAGATAGAATGTGAGAGGGTGAGAGAGAGAGAACGTGAGAGGGTGAGAGAGTGAGAGAAAGTGTGAGAGGGTGAGAGAGAGAGAACGTGAGAGGGTGAGAGAGTGAGAGAAAGTGTGAGAGGGTGAGAGAGAGAGAGAGAATGTGACAGGGTGAGAAACAGAGAGAGAGAGATAGAGGGAGAAAAACAGGGAGATAGAAAGAGAGGTAGGGAGAGACAGAGAGACAGAGAGGGAGAGAAAGAGGGAGCGAGAGAGGCAGAGCAACAGAGAGAGAGAGGGAGACAGAGAGAGAGAGACAGAGAGAGAGAGAGACAGAGAGAGAGAGAGGGACAGAAACAGAAGCATAGAGAGAGGGAGCGAGAGAGACAGAGCAACAGAGCGAGACAGAGAGACTGAGAGAAAAAGAGACAGAGAGTGAGTGAGAGAGAGAGGGAGAGAGAGGTAATTGGGGAGTAGCCAGTATGTCACAGTTATACTGCAGCGTGCGAGGCTGCCTCCTGCTCCCAGTACCTTTGTCCTCCAGAGGGTTTGAGGCGAGGTTGAGTGCAGTCAGGGCTGGTGACGGATTCTCTGCGAGTGCTGCAGCCAACTTCAGAGCAAAGTCCCTGCCAGGAGAGATAGTACGGTCAGCAGGAGGGTTTGGGCAGAAGGGCCTCTTAGCAAATCCACAAATATCTGCATCCCAGAGACCGGCGAGAGATTCACAGAGACAGCAATCGGAGACCAGGACGAAAGCAGTGAATGGGAAGAGGTTGGGTCCATTGGGATTGGGAGTGAATGGGAAGAGGTTGGGCCCATTGGGATTGGGAGTGAATGGGAAGAGGTTGGGTAGATTGGGATTGGGAGTGAATGGGAAGAGGTTGGGTCCATTGGGATTGGGAGTGAATGGGAAGGGGTTGGGTAGATTGGGATTGGGAGTGAATGGGAAGGGGTTGGGTCCATTGGGATTGGAGCGAATGGGAAGAGATTGGGTCCATTAGGATTGAGAGTGAATGGGAAGAGGTTGGGTAGATTGGGATTGGGAGTGAATGGGAAGGGGTTGGGTCCATTGGGATTGTGTACAGGGGGAGTGAATGGGAAGGGGTTGGGTCCATTGGGATTGGGAGTGAACGGGAAGGGGTTGAGTCCACGAGGATTGGGAGTGAACAGGAAGGGTTTGGGTCCCATTGGGATTGTGTACAGTGGGAGCGAATGGGAAGGGGTTGGGTCCATTGGGATTGTGTACAGTGGGAGTGAATGGGAAGGGGTTGGGTCCATTGGGATTGGGAGTGAACGGGAAGGGGTTGAGTCCACGAGGATTGGGAGTGAACGGGAAGGGTTTGGGTCCCATTGGGATTGTGTACAGTGGGAGTGAATAGGAAGAGGTTGGGTCCATTGGGATTGTGTACAGTGGGAGTAAATGGGAAAGGTTGGATCCATTGGGATTGGCAGTGAATAGGAAGGGGTTGGGTCCCATTGGGATTGTGTACAGTGGGAGCGAATGGGAAGGGGTTGGGTCCATTGGGATTGTGTACAGTGGGAGTGAATGGGAAGGGGTTGGGTCCATTGGGATTGGGAGTGAACGGGAAGGGGTTGAGTCCACGAGGATTGGGAGTGAACGGGAAGGGTTTGGGTCCCATTGGGATTGTGTACAGTGGGAGTAAATGGGAAAGGTTGGGTCCATTGGGATTGTGTACAGTGGGAGTGAATAGGAAGAGGTTGGGTCCATTGGGATTGTGTACAGTGGGAGTAAATGGGAAAGGTTGGATCCATTGGGATTGGCAGTGAATAGGAAGGGGTTGGGTCCCATTGGGATTGTGTACACTGGGAGGGAATGGGAAGGGGTTGGGTCCCATTGGGATTGTGTACTGTGGGAGTGAATGGGAAGGGGTTGGGTCCCATTGGGATTGTGTACTGTGGGAGTGAATGGGAAGGGGTTGAGTCCATTGGGATTGTGCACAATGGGAGTGTCCCTGGTTTTGGAGATGTTGGCTGCAATCTCCTAACAAAGACACTGAGCAGAGCGGGAGAAACGGCGTGGAATTCCGGGCAGTTCCCACTGAGTGTCGGTGTTCAGTACGGAGATACTTACACTTTCAGCCCCGTGTTCTCCATCTCCAACTCCTCGATTGTCCTGGACCTGCTCACTGTGTGCAACACCTGCTCGACCACCTCTGACCCCTGGAGATAGGGAATGGGACAACGGGGATGTTGTTAAAGAGTTAATTGAGAGCCCCATGCAGCACTCCCTCAGTACTGACCCTCCGACAGTGCAGCGCTCCCTCAGTACTGCCCCTCCGACAGTGCGGTGCTCCCTCAGTACTGCCCCTCCGACAGTGCAGCGCTCCCTCAGTACTGCCCCTCCGACAGTGCAGTGCTCCCTCAGTACTGCCCCTCCGACAGTGCGGCGCTCCCTCAGTACTGCCTCTCCGACAGTGCAGCGCTCCCTCAGTACTGCCCCTCCGACAGTGCAGCGCTCCCTCAGTACTGACCCTCCGACAGTGCAGCGCTCCCTCAGCACTGCCCCTCCGACAGTGCGGCGCTCCCTCAGTACTGCCCCTCCCACAGTGCAGCACTCCCTCAGTACTGCCCCTCCCACAGTGCAGCACTCCCTCAGTACTGCACCTCCGACAGTGCAGTGCTCCCTCAGTACTGCCCCTCCGACAGTGCGGTGCTCCCTCAGTACTGACCCTCCGACAGTGCAGCGCTCCCTCAGCACTGCCCCTCCGACAGTGCAGCGCTCCCTCAGTACTGCCTCTCCGACAGTGCAGCGCTCCCTCAGTACTGCCCCTCCGACAGTGCAGCACTCCCTCAGTACTGCCCCTCCGACAGTACAGTGCTCCCTCAGTGCTGCCCCTCCGACAGTGCAGCGCTCCCTCAGTGCTGCCCCTCCGACAGTGCAGCGCTCCCTCAGTGCTGCCCCTCCGACAGTACAGTGCTCCCTCAGTGCTGCCCCTCCGACAGTGCGGCACTCCCTCAGTACTGCCCCTCCGACAGTGCGGCGCTCCCTCAGTACTGACCCTCCGACAGTGCAGCGCTCCCTCAGCACTGCCCCTCCGACAGTGCGGCGCTCCCTCAGTACTGACCCTCCGACAGTGCAGCACTCCCTCAGTACTGACCCTCCGACAGTGCAGCGCTCCCTCAGTACTGACCCTCCGACAGTGCAGCGCTCCCTCAGTACGACCCTCCGACAGTGCAGCGCTCCCTCAGTACTGCCTCTCCGACAGTGCAGCGCTCCCTCAGTACTGCCTCTCCGACAGTGCAGCGCTCCCTCAGTACTGCCTCTCCAACAGTGCAGCGCTCCCTCAGTACTGCCTCTCCAACAGTGCGGCGCTCCCTCAGTACGCCCCTCCGACAGTGCAGCGCTCCCTCAGTACTGACCCTCCGACAGCGTGACGCTCCCTCAGTACTGCCCCTCCGACAGTGCGGCGCTCCCTCAGTACTGACCCTCCGACAGTGCGGCGCTCCCTCAGTACTGTCCCTCCGACAGCGTGGCGCTCCCTCAGTACTGCCCCTCCGACAGTGCGGCGCTCCCTCAGTACTGCCTCTCCGACAGTGCAGCGCTCCCTCAGTACGACCCTCCGACAGTGCAGTGCTCCCTCAGTACTGCCCCTCCGACAGTGCGGCGCTCCCTCAGTACTGCCCCTCCGACAGTGCGGTGCTCCCTCAGTACCGTCCAACCGACAGTGCAGCGCTCCCTCAGTACTGCCCCTCCGACTATGCGGCGCTCCCTCAGTACTGCCCCTCCGACAGTGCAGCACTCCCTCAGTACTGCCCCTCCGACAGTGCGGTGCTCCCTCAGTACTGCCCCTCCGACAGTGCGGCGCTCCCTCAGTACTGCCCCTCCGACAGCGCAGCACTCCCCCAGTACTGCCCCTCCGACAGCGCAGCACTCCCCCAGTACTGCCCCTCCGACAGCGCGGCGCTCCCTCAGTACTGCCCCTCCGACAGCGCGGCGCTCCCTCAGTACTCACCAGTTTGAGGTCCCGTGTGTAGAGTTTGGTAAACCATTGGTTGTAGGCCAAAGCTGCCACGATCAGAGCCAAGTCGCTGCAAGAGAGAGGGAGGAAAGGGATTGGGGGAGGGGAAGAACCATGAACACCCCCAGCACACCGGACGCAGCCCCACACACAGAGCAGGAAAGGGCCAGGCCCCGTCCCCAGCCTGTGCTGAGTTACTGTCCTCAGTCTGGGTTCATAAAATCACGGCACAGAAGGAGGCCATTCGGCCCATCGTGTCCGTACCAGCTGAAAAAGAGCTATGCAGCCTAATCCCACTTCCCAGCTCTTGGTCCGTAGCCCTGTAGGTTACATAGAAACATAGAAGATAGGAGCAGGAGTAGGCCATTCGGCCCCTCGCGCCTGCTCCGCCATTCAATGCGATAATGGCTGATCATCCAAATTCAGTACCCGGTCCCTGCCTTCTCCCCATATCCCTTGAGCCCTTTAGCCTTAAGAAATATATCTAACTCTTTCTTGAATATATTTAATGAATTGGCCTCTACTGCCTTCTGTGGTAGAGAATTCCACAGGTTCACCTCTCTCTGGGTGAAGAAATTCCTCCTCATCTCTGTCCTAAATGGCTTACCCCTTATCCTTAGACTGTGACCCCTGGTTCTGGACTCCCCGACCATCGGGAACATCCTTCCTACATCTAGTCTGTCCAGTCCTGTTAGAATTTTATAAGTTTCAATGAGATCAAATCTCATTCTTCCAAACTCCAGTGAGTATAAGCCCAATCGACCCAATCTCTCCTCGTACGTCATTCCTGCCATCCCAGGTATCAGCCTGGTGAATCTTCGCTGCACTCCCTCCATGGCAAGAACATCCTTCCTCAGATAAGGCGACCAAAACTGCACACAATACTCAAGATGTGGTCTCACCAAGGCCCTGTACAACTGCAGCAAGACATCCTTGTTCCTGTACTCGAACCCTCTCGCTACGAAGGCCAACATACCATTTGCCTTCTTAACCGTCTGCTGCACCTGCATGCTTACCTTCAGCGACTGGTGCACAAGGACACCCAGGTCTCGTTGCATTTCCCCTTTTCCCAATCTATTGCTGTTCAGATAATAATCTGCCTTCCTGTTTTTGACACCAAAGTGGAGAACCTCGCATTTATCCACGTTATATTGCATCTGCCATGCTTCTGCCCAATCACCCAACCTGTCCAAATCATCCTGGAGTTTCTCGGCATCCTCCTCACAGCACACGCGCCCACCCAGCTTTGTGTCGTCTGCAAACTTGGAGATATTACATCTAGTTCCCTCGTCCAGATCATTAATATATATTGTGAATAGCTGGGGTCCGAGGACCGATCCCTGCAGTACCCCGCGAGTCACTGCCTGCCACTCGGAAAAAGACCCGTTTATTCCAACTCTTTGCTTTCTGTCTGCCAACCAGTTCTCTATCCAAGTCAATACCTTGCCCCCAATCCCATGTGCTTTAACTTTACATACTAATCTCTTCAAGTGCATATCCAAGTACTTTTTAAATGTGGTTCGGGTTCCTGCCTCTACCACCCTTTCAGGCAGTGAGTTCCAGACCCCCACCACCCTCTGGGTGAAAAAAGTTCTCCTCTAATCCTTCGACCAATTACTTTAAATCTATGCCCCCTGGTTATTGACCTCTCTGCTAAGGGAAATAGGTCCTTCCTATCCACTCTATCTCGGCCCCTCATCATTTTATACACCTCAATCAAGTCTCCCCTCAGCCTCCTCTGTTCCAAAGAAAACAACCCCAGCCTATCCAATCTTTCCTCGTAGCTAAAATTCCCCAGCCCTCCAGTTAGGGAGGGTCTGATTCGGACGGGGTTCCTGCTCCTGATCGCCATCAAGTGACGTGTGCGTGAGGGGAGCGAGGGGCCTGGGTGAGGGCTGAATCCGGGGTTTCGGCACAGGTGCCGCCTCCCACAGTCGAATATTCTGCCGACGTTCACCCTCTGGGGGTCGCACCTGACCAACGCGCTCCTTTGTGGGTGAATTGCCCATTTCCCGCAATGTCAGTGGCCATCGCTGGAGAGGTGGAAAAACAGGAGAGCTGGGGACACAGAGGCCATTCAGCCCCTCGATCCAGTTACACAGGAACAGGAGGAGGTCGTTCAGCCTCTCGAGCCTGTTACACAGGAACTGGAGGAGGCAATTCAGCCATTCGAGCCTGTTACACAGGAACAGGAGGAGGCCGTTCAGCCCCTCGAGCCTGTTGCACAGGAGCTGGAGGAGGCCATTCAGTCCCTCGAGCCTGTTACACAGGAACAGGAGGAGGCCATTCCGCCCCTTGAGCCTGTTACACAGGAACAGGAGGAGGCCATTCAGCCCTTCGAGCCTGTTACACAGGAACAGGTGGAGGCCCATTCAGCCCATCGAGCCTGTTGCACAGGAACAGGAGGAGGCCATTCAGCCCCTCGAGCCTGTTAGACAGGAACAGGAGGAGGCCATTCAGCCCCTGGAGCCTGTTGCACAGGAACAGGAAGAGGCCCATTCAGCCCCTCGAACCTGTTACACAGGAACAGGAGGAGGCCCATTCAGCCCCTCGAGCCTGTTACACAGGAACAGGAGGAGGCCATTCAGCCCCTCGAGCCTGTTAGACAGGAACAGGAGGAGGCCATTCAGCCCCTGGAGCCTGTTGCACAGGAACAGGAAGAGGCCCATTCAGCCCCTCGAACCTGTTACACAGGAACAGGAGGAGGCCCATTCAGCCCCTCGAGCCTGTTACACAGGAACAGGAGGAGGCCCATTCAGCCCCTCGAGCCTGTTACACAGGAACAGGAGGAGGCCCATTCAGCCCCTCGAGCTTGTTACACAGGAACAGGAGGAGGCCATTCAGCCCCCTCGAGCCTGTTGCACAGGAACAGGAGGAGGCCATTCAGCCCCCTCGAGACTGTTACACAGGAACAGGAGGAGGCCCACTCAGCCCCTCGAGCTTGTTACACAGGAACAGGAGGAGGCCCATTCAGCCCCTCGGGCCTGTTACACAGGAATAGGAGGGGGCCCATTCAGCCCCTCGAGCCTGTTACACAGGAACAGGAGGAGGCCCATTCAGCCCCTCGAGCCTGTTACACAGGAACAGGAGGAGGCCCAATCAGCCCCTCGAGCCTGTTACACAGGAATAGGAGGGGGCCCATTCAGCCCCTCGAGCCTGTTACACAGGAACAGGAGGAGGCCCATTCAGCCCCTCGAGCCTGTTGCACAGGAACAGGAGGAGGCCGTTCAGCCCCTCGAGCCTGTTGCACAGGAACAGGAGGAGGCCATTCAGCCCCTCGAGCCTGTTACACAGGAACAGGAGGAGGCCGTTCAGCCCCTCGAGCCTGTTACACAGGAACAGGAGTAGGCCCATTCAGCCCCTCGAGCCTGTTACACAGGAACAGGAGGAGGCCATTCAGCCCTTTGAGCCTGTTACACAGGAACAGGAGGAGGCCCATTCAGCCCCTCGAGCCTGTTACACAGGAACAGGAGGAGGCCCATTCAGCCCATCGAGCCTGTTACACAGGAACAGGAGGAGGCCGTTCAGCCCCTCGAGCCTGTTGCACAGGAACAGGAGGAGCCCATTCAGCCCCTTGAGCCTGTTACACAGGAACAGGAGGAGGCCATTCAGCCCCTCGAGCCTGTTACACAGGAACAGGAGGAGGCCCATTCAGCCTCTCGAGCCTGTTCCGCCAGTGAATGAGGCCATGGCTGATCTGTATCCTAACTCCATCCACTCCCCTTGTCTGGCAAAAAAAATCTATCGATCTCAGAGTTAAAATGATCAATTGAGCGAGCATCTACTGCTTTCTGTGGGAGAGAGCTCCACACTTCGACCACCCTTTGTGTGAAGAAGTGTTTCCCAACTTCTCTCCTGAATGGCCTGGATTTTAGGGAGAGGTCCCCCTTCCCTCGACTCCCCCACCAGCGGAAGCAGTGGAGAGACTAGGCCGACATTCTCTAGAGTTGAGAAGAATGAGAGGTGATCCCATTGAAACATACAAAATTCTTACAGGGCTTGACAGGGGAGATGCAGGGAGGATGTTTCCCCGGGCTGGGGAGTCTAGAACCAGAGGTCACAGTCTCAGAATAAGGGGTCGGCCATTTAGGACTGAGACGAGGAGGAATTTCTTCACACAGAGGGTGGTGAATCTTTGGAATTCTCTGCCCCAGAGGGCTGTGGAGGCTCAGTCATTGAATAAGATATAGAAACATAGAAACATAGAAAATAGGAGCAGGAGTAGGCCATTCGGCCCCTCGAGCCTGCTCCGCCATTCAATGAGATCATGGCTGATCATCCAAATTCAGTACCCTGTCCCTGCCTTCTCCCCATATCCCTTGATCCCTTTAGCCTTAAGAGATATATCCCACTCCTTCTTGAATATATTTAATGAATTGGCCTCTACTGCCTTCTGTGGTAGAGAATTCCATAGGTTCACCACTCTCTGGGTGAAGAAATTCCTCCTCATCTCTGTCCTAAATGGCTTACCCCTTATCCTTAGACTGTGACCCCTGGTTCTGGACTCCCCGGCCATCGGGAACATCCTTCCTGCATCTAGTCTGTCTAGTCCTGTTAGAATTTTATAAGTTTCAATGAGATCAAATCTCATTCTTCTAAAATCTAGCAAATACAAGCCCAATCGACCCAATCTCTCTTCATACGTCATTCCTGCCATCCCAGGTATCAGCCTGGTGAATCTTCGCTGCACTCTCTCCATGGCAAGAACATCCTTCCTCAGATAAGGCGACCAAAACTGCACACAATACTCAAGGTGTGGTCTCACCAAGGCTCTGTACAACTGCAGCAAGACATCCCTGCTCCTGTACTCGAATCCTCTCGCTATGAAGGCCAACATACTATTTGCCTTCTTAACCGCCTGCTGCACCTGCATGCTTACCTTCAGCGACTGGTGCACAAGGACACCCAGGTCTCGTTGCACTTCCCCTTCTCCCAATCTATTGTCATTCAGATAATAATCTGCCTTCCTGTTTTTGCTACCAAAGTGGAGGTGCAGCAGGCGGTTAAGAAGGCAAATGGTATGCTGGCCTTCGTAGCAAGAGGGTTCGAGTACAGGAACAAGGATGTCTTGCTGCAGTTGTACAGGGCCTTGGTGAGACCACACCTTGAGTATTGTGTGCAGTTTTGGTCGCCTTATCTGAGGAAGGATGTTCTTGCCATGGAGGGAGTGCAGCGAAGATTCACCAGGCTGATACCTGGGATGGCAGGAATGACGTATGAGGAGAGATTGGGTCGATTGGGCTTATACTCACTGGAGTTTAGAAGATTGAGAGGGGATCTCATCGAAACCTATAAAATTCTGTCAGGCATGGACAGACTAGATGCAGGAAGGATGTTTCTGATGGCCGGGGAGTCCAGAACCAGGGGTCATAGTCTAAGGATAAGGGGTAAGCCATTTAGGACTGAAATGAGGAGGAATTTCTTCACCCAGAGAGTGGTGAACCTGTGGAATTCTCTGCCACAGAGGGCGGTGGAGGCCAGTTCATTAAATATATTCAAAAAAAGAGTTGGATATATTTCTTAAGGCTAAAGGGATCAAGGGATATGGGGAGAAGGCAGGGACAGGGTACTGAATTTGGATGATCAGCCATGATCTCATTGAATGGCGGAGCAGGCTCGAGGGGCCAAATGGCCGACTTCTGCTCCTATTCCCTATGTTCTTGTGTTCCATCGACCCTATCAATTCCTTTCAAAATCCTAAATACCTCAACCAAATCACCCCGACACCACCTATATCCCAGGGAATACAAGCCAAGGTTATTGTAATCTCTCCTCATAATCTAACCCTTGGAGACCGGGTATCATTCTGGTAAACCTACGCTGCACTTCCTCCAAGACCAATATATCCTTCCTAAGGTGTGGTACCCAGAACTGTTCCCAGTGCTCCAGGTGTGGTCTAACCAGGGCTTTGCATAGCTGCAGTATAACTTCTACCCCCGTGTATTAGAATCACAGAATGATACAGCACAGAAGGAGGCCATTCGGCCCATCGTGCCTGGGCCGGCTCTTTGAAAGTGCCCTCCAATTAGTCCCACTCCCCTTTGCTTTTTCCCCATAGCCTTGCAGAATTTGCCCCTTCAAATATTTCTCCAGTTCCCTAATATTTCATTCGCCTTTGTGATGATTTTTTTTCATACAATTGTACAGGGCCTTGGTGAGACCACACCTGGAGTACTGTGCACAGTTTTGGTCTCCTTATCAGAGGAAGGATATACTTGCCTTGGAGGCGGTGCAACGAAGGTTCACTAGATTGATTCCTGGGATGAGAGGGCTGTCCTATGAGGAGAGATTGTGTAGAATGGGCCGATACTGTCTGGAGTTTAGAAGAATGAGAGGTGATCTCATTGAAACATACAAGATTCTGAGGGGGATTGACAGGGTAGATGCTGAGAGATTGTTTCCCCCTGGCTGGAGTGTCTAGAACTAGGGGTCACAGTCTCAGGATAAGGGGTCGGCCATTTAGGACTGAGATGAGGAGGAATTTCTTCACTCAGAGGGTTGTGAATCTTTGGAACTCTCTGCCCCAGAGGGCTGTGAATGCTGAGTCTTTGAGTATATTCAAGGCTGAGATCGATAGATTTTTGGACTCTCGGGGAATCGAGGGATATGGGGATTGGGCGGGAAACTGGAGTTGAGGTCAAAGATCAGCCATGATCTTATTGAATGGCGGAGCAGGCTCGAGGGGCCGAATGGCCTACTCCTGCTCCTAATTCTTATGTTCTTATGTACCTGACCACCGCTTTTTATTGACCAGGCAACTTGGCCGGAGGGTTGAAAGGTCACTCTCTGACCTCACTGACCGCTCCCATCAGAGAGAGAGAGAGAGAGAGATAGAGGAGCCCTTAATCCCCTCCGTTTGGGACTGGATTTGACCCCTAGGCCCCAGAGAGGGTGAAAGGTCAGCCTGCGACCCCTCCACCCCATCCCCCCGGTTACTGACTGACCGACTGTCCAGGTGGCTGAAGTCGAGGATGTTGAAGTGTCTGGTGTCCTGAGAGTGATAGATCGTGTCAACGTCCTGGAACAGAAGGAGAGAGAGAGAGAGCGCGTTACACAGATCGTCGAGAGACAGACAGAAAGAGAGACGGAGAGAGAGAGGGAGGGAGAGACAGAGAGAGAGAGAAACAGAGAGAGATAGGGAGAGAGAGAGGGGGGGAGACGGAGAGGGACAGAGAGAGAGAGACAGAGAGAGAGAGAGAGGGAGAGAGAGAGGGAGGGAGAGAGAGAGAGGGAGAGAGAGACAGAGAGAGAAAGAGAGGGAGTGATAGAGAGAGAGAGAGAGAGGGCAGGGAAGGAAGAGAGACCGAGACAGAGAGACAGAGAGGGAGGGAGGGAGAGACAGAGAAAGACAGAGAGAGAGAGACAGAGAGAGAGAGAGAGAGACAGAGAGAGAGAGAGGGAGAGAGGGGGAGGAAGAGAGAGACAGAGAGAGACAGAGACAGAGACAGCATTTGGCTCAAAATTTTCAAATCAGTAATTGAACCAATTGCACCCTATGGCAGTGAGGTGTGGGGACCACTAACACAACAAGAATTTGCAAAATGGGACAAACACCCAATTGAGATCCTATATGCAGAATTCTGTAAAAGTATCCTCCGGACTCAAAGGAAAACCGTAAACAATGCATGCAGGGCGGAACTAGGCCAATATCCATTAATAATCACTATCCAAAAAAGAGCCACCAAATTCTGGAAACACCTAGAAATGAGCAACCCCCAATGCTATCATTACGAAGCCCTGAAATGCCAAGAGAGGACCATAAAGAAGAATACCCTCAGTCAACTAGTCCTGGGACTCAGTGAAGTAACTACTAACACTACTAACAATAACCAGCCCCAGGACAGTGACAGCGTAACACAAAGAATTCGACCCAACACAATCGTCGCTAAGCAAAAGGAAAAATATCTGTCATATTGGGCAGAAACAACAAAAACCCAAAGCAAACTCAATTGCTACTTGGCCCTAAACAGACAATACAACATGGCTGATTACCTGACCATGGTAAAGGATAGCAAACTGAGAAAAACCTTGACAATGTACAGACTTAGCGAACATAACCTGGCGATCGAAAAAGGTAGACACAGGCAGACCCGGCTACCAAGAGAGGACAGGATATGCTCTCACTGCAGTCAGGGAGTGGTGGAGACAGAGATGCACTTCCTCACAGCTTGTAGAAAATATCAGGGTATAAGGGAGAATTTCTACCCAAAATTCACAAAAATATGCCCGGAATTCAGAAATTTGAATGACGACCAAAAACTCCCATACCTACTAGTGGAAGAGAGAAATTGTGTAACACTAACGGCACACTATGTTACAGCTTGCCATAAACAGAGGGACAACCACTAAATATAAGAAAAGAGTATATATAAATTATATGAATGTATATTTATACACTCAGGGATATATCTGTTTATACACTGTATGAATAGATCTGCGTTTATGTGTTCAACCATAAATGTATTTCGATGCTTTGGCAACATAAGATGTACCTTATCATGCCAATAAAGCGAATTGAATTGAATTGAATTGAAATTGAGAGGGAGAGAGGAGAGTGAGAGAGAGAGGGAGAGACAGAGGGAGAGAGAGAGAGGGAAAGAGAGGGAGAGAGAGTAGGGAGGGGGGGAGACGGAGAGAGACAGAGAGAGAGAGACAGAGACAAATATGTAACAACATGTCACAACCTGAGGACTGTTTAAAATTAAGACTGTTTAAAATTAATATTGAACGTACCAAATGAAGTACAAAGACTGTTTAAAATTAATATTGTTTAAAAGTAATATTGTATGTACCCAACAAATGTCAAATCGATTGACACCTACAGAATGTTGGAAAACTGTACCTTTTTGCTATGTAAGCTTTGGCAATATGGTTCTCTGTAAACTTTCATGCCAATAAAGCATTTGAATTGGAATTGGAATTGGACAGAGAGAGAGACAGAGAGAGAGAGAGACAGACAGAGAGAGAGAGACAGAGAGAGAGGGACAGAGAGAGAGAGACAGAGAGAGACAGACAGAGAGAGACAGAGAGAGAGAGGGAGGGAGGGAGAGACAGACAGAGAGAGGGAGACAGAGAGAGAGAGAGAGAGAGAAAGGGAGGGAGAGAGAGACAGAGAGAGAGACAGAGAGAGAGAGAGAGAGAGAGACAATTAATATTGAACGTACCAAAGGAAGTACAAAGACTGTTTAAAATTAATATTGTTTAAAAGTAATATTGTATGTACCCAACAAATGTCAAATCGATTGACACCTACAGAATGTTGGAAAACTGTACCTTTTTGCTACGTAAGCTTTGGCAATATGGTTCTCTGTAAACTTTCATGCCAATAAAGCATTTGAACTGAACTGACAAAGGGAGGGAGAGAGAGAGAGACTGAAAGATAGAGAGATGGAGAGAGACTGAGTGAAATAAAGACAGAGAGAGCGGGGGAGGGACAGAGACAGAGCGAGCGGGGGAGGGATTGAGTGGGAGGCAGATGTAGAGATAGACTTACCCATTGTACCTCCTCCCGACAGGCAACGCCGTTATAGTCACAGAGGGCGGCGTAGGTTTCCGAGAATCCCCCTGGGGACAGACACAGAGCGTTAGACACATACACGGGCCGTACAGTCCCAGACGGGAGTGAATCGTTCCCTTTTACCCGCTGTGTGTGCTGTACAATGTACAGGAGCTGACACTGAGACACACACACGGGCCGTACTGTCCCAGACGGGAGTGAATCGTTCCCTTTTACCCGCTGTGTGTGCTGTACAATGTACAGGAGCCGACACTGAGACACACACACGGGCCGTACAGTCCCAGACGGGAGTGAATCGTTCCCTTTTACCCGCTGTGTGTGCTGTACAATGTACAGGAGCTGACACAGACACACACACGGGCCGTACAGTCCCAGACGGGAGTGAATCGTTCCCTTTTACCCGCTGTGTGTGCTGTACAATGTACAGGAGCTGACACTGAGACACACACACGGACCGTACAGTCCCAGACGGGAGTGAATCGTTCCCTTTTACCCGCTGTGTGTGCTGTACAATGTACAGGAGCTGACACTGAGACACACACACGGGCCGTACAGTCCCAGACGGAAGTGAATCGTTCCCTTTTACCCGCTGTGTGTGCTGTACAATGTACAGGAGCGGACACTGAGACACACACATGGGCCGTACAGTCCCAGACAGGAGTGAATCGTTCCCTTTTACCCGCTGTGTGTGCTGTACAATGTACAGGAGCCGACACTGAGACACACACATGGGCCGTACAGTCCCAGACAGGAGTGAATCGTTCCCTTTTACCCGCTGTGTGTGCTGTACAATGTACAGGAGCGGACACTGAGACACACACACGGGCCGTACAGTCCCAGACGGGAGTGAATCGTTCCCTTTTACCCGCTGTGTGTGCTGTACAATGTACAGGAGCTGACACTGAGACACACACATGGGCCGTACAGTCCCAGACGGGAGTGAATCGTTCCCTTTTACCCGCTGTGTGTGCTGGACAATGTCCAGGAGCCGACACTGAGACACACACACGGGCCGTACAGTCCCAAACGGGAGTGAATCGTTCCCTTTTACCCGCCGTGTGTGCTGTACAATGTACAGGAGCTGACACTGAGACACACACACAGGCCGTACAGTCCCAGACGGGAATGAATCGTCCCCTTTTACCCGCTGTGTGTGCTGTACAATGTACAGGAGCTGACACTGAGACACACACACACACGGGCCGTACAGTCCCAGACGGGAGTGAATCGTTCCCTTTTACCCGCTGTGTGTGCTGTACAATGTACAGGAGCTGACACTGAGACACACACACACAGGCCGTACAGTCCCAGACGGGAGTGAATCGTCCCCTTTTACCCGCTGTGTGTGCTGTACAATGTACAGGAGCCGACACTGAGACACACACACGGGCCGTACAGTCCCAGACGGAAGTGAATCGTTCCCTTTTACCCGCTGTGTGTGCTGTACAATGTACAGGAGCGGACACTGAGACACACACATGGGCCGTACAGTCCCAGACGGGAGTGAATCGTTCCCTTTTACCCGCTGTGTGTGCTGTACAATGTACAGGAGCTGACACTGAGACACATACACGGGCCGTACAGTCCCAGACGGGAGTGAATCGTTCCCTTTTACCCGCTGTGTGTGCTGTACAATGTACAGGAGCTGACACTGAGACACACACATGGGCCGTACAGTCCCAGACGGGAGTGAATCGTTCCCTTTTACCCGCTGTGTGTGCTGAACAATGTACAGGAGCTGACACTGAGACACACACACGGGCCGCACAGTCCCAGACGGGAGCGAATCGTTCCCTTTTACCCGCTGTGTGTGCTGTACAATGTACAGGAGCTGACACTGAGACACACACACGGGCCGTACAGTCCCAGACGGGAGTGAATCGTTCCCTTTTACCCGCTGTGTGTGCTGTACAATGTACAGGAGCCGACACTGAGACACACACACGGGCCGTACAGTCCCAGACGGGAGTGAATCGTTCCCTTTTACCCGCTGTGTGTGCTGGACAATGTACAGGAGCCGACACTGAGACACACACACGGGTGGTACAGTCCCAGGCGGGAGTGAATCGTTCCCTTTAACCCGCTGTGTGTGCTGTACAATGTACAGGAGCTGACACTGAGACACACAGACACACAGGCCGTACAGTGCCAGGCGGGAGTGAATCGTTCCCTTTTACCAGCTCTGTGTGCTGTACCATGTGCAGGAGCCGCACTGAGACACACACACGGGCCGTACAGTCCCAGACGGGAGTGAATCGTCCCCTTTTACCCGCTGTGTGTGCTGTACAATGTACAGGAGCCGACACTGAGACACACACATGGGCCGTACAGTCCCAGACAGGAGCGAATCGTTCCCTTTTTCCCGCTGTGTGTGCTGTACAATGTCCAGGAGCTGACACTGAGACACACACACGGGCCGTACAGTCCCAGACGGGAGTGAATCGTTCCCTTTTACCCGCTGTGTGTGCTGTACAATGTACAGGAGCTGACACTGAGACACACACACGGGCCGTACAGTCCCAGACGGGAGTGACTCGTTCCCTTTTACCCGCTGTGTGCACTGTACAATGTACAGGAGCTGACACAGACACACACACGGGCCGTACTGTCCCAGACGGGAGTGAATCGTTCCCTTTTACCCGCTGTGTGTGCTGTACAATGTACAGGAGCTGACACTGAGACACACACACAGGCCGTACAGTCCCAGACGGGAGTGAATCGTTCCCTTTTACCCGCTGTGTGTGCTGTACAATGTACAGGAGCTGCCACTGAGACACACACACAGGCCGTACAGTCCCAGACGGGAGTGAATCGTTCCCTTTTACCCGCCGTGTGTGCTGTACAATGTACAGGAGCTGCCACTGAGACACACACACGGGCCGTACAGTCCCAGACGGGAGTGAATCGTTCCCTTTTACCCGCTGTGTGTGCTGTACAATGTACAGGAGCTGACACTGAGACACACACACGGGCCGTACAGTCCCAGACGGGAGTGAATCGTTCCCTTTTACCCGCTGTGTGTGCTGTACAACGTACAGGAGCTGACACTGAGACACACACACGGGCCATACAGTCCCAGACGGGAGTGAATCGTTCCCTTTTACCCGCTGTGTGTGCTGTACAATGTCCAGGAGCTGACACTGAGACACACACACGGGCCGTACAGTCCCAGACGGGAGTGAATCGTTCCCTTTTACCCGCTGTGTGTGCTGTACAATGTACAGGAGCTGACACTGAGACACACACACGGGCCGTACAGTCCCAGACGGGAGTGACTCGTTCCCTTTTACCCGCTGTGTGCACTGTACAATGTACAGGAGCTGACACAGACACACACACGGGCCGTACTGTCCCAGACGGGAGTGAATCGTTCCCTTTTACCCGCTGTGTGTACTATACAATGTACAGGAGCTGACACTGAGGCACACACACGGGCCGTACAGTCCCAGACGGGAGTGAATCGTTCCCTTTTACCCGCTGTGTGTGCTGTACAGTGTACAGGAGCTGACACTGAGACACACACACGAGCCGTACAGTCCCAGACGGGAGTGAATCGTCCCCTTTTACCCGCTGTGTGTGCCGTACAATGTACAGGAGCTGACACTGAGACACACACACGGGCCGTACAGTCCCAGACGGGAGTGAATCGTTCCCTTTTACCTGCTGTGTGTGCTGTACAATGTACAGGAGCTGACACTGAGACACACACACGGGCCGTGCAGTCCCAGACGGGAGTGAATCGTTACCTTTTACCCGCTGTGTGTGCTGCACAATGTACAGGAGCTGACACTGAGACACACACACGGGCCGTACAGTCCCAGACAGGAGTGAATCGTTACCTTTTACCCGCTGTGTGTGCTGCACAATGTACAGGAGCTGACACTGAGACACACACACGGGCCGTACAGTCCCAGACAGGAGTGAATGGTTCCCTTTTACCCGCTGTGTGTGCTGTACAATGTACAGGAGCCGACACTGAGACACACACATGGGCCAGACGGGAGTGAATCGTTCCCTTTTACCAGCTGTGTGTGCTGTACAATGTACAGGAGCTGACACTGAGACACACACACGGGCCGTACAGTCCCAGACGGGAGTGAATCGTTCCCTTTTACCCACTGTGTGTGCTGTACAATGTACAGGAGCTGACACTGAGACACACACACGGGCCGTACAGTCCCAGACGGGAGTGAATCGTTCCCTTTTACCCGCTGTGTGTGCTGTACAATGTACAGGAGCTGACACTGAGACACACACACAGGCCGTACAGTCCCAGACGGGAGTGAATCGTTCCCTTTTACCCGCTGTGTGTGCTGTACAATGTACAGGAGCTGCCACTGAGACACACACACAGGCCGTACAGTCCCAGACGGGAGTGAATCGTTCCCTTTTACCCGCCGTGTGTGCTGTACAATGTACAGGAGCTGCCACTGAGACACACACACGGGCCGTACAGTCCCAGACGGGAGTGAATCGTTCCCTTTTACCCGCTGTGTGTGCTGTACAATGTACAGGAGCTGACACTGAGACACACACACGGGCCGTACAGTCCCAGACGGGAGTGAATCGTTCCCTTTTACCCGCTGTGTGTGCTGTACAACGTACAGGAGCTGACACTGAGACACACACACGGGCCATACAGTCCCAGACGGGAGTGAATCGTTCCCTTTTACCCGCTGTGTGTGCTGTACAATGTCCAGGAGCTGACACTGAGACACACACACGGGCCGTACAGTCCCAGACGGGAGTGAATCGTTCCCTTTTACCCGCTGTGTGTGCTGTACAATGTACAGGAGCTGACACTGAGACACACACACGGGCCGTACAGTCCCAGACGGGAGTGACTCGTTCCCTTTTACCCGCTGTGTGCACTGTACAATGTACAGGAGCTGACACAGACACACACACGGGCCGTACTGTCCCAGACGGGAGTGAATCGTTCCCTTTTACCCGCTGTGTGTGCTGTACAATGTACAGGAGCTGACACTGAGACACACACACAGGCCGTACAGTCCCAGACGGGAGTGAATCGTTCCCTTTTACCCGCTGTGCACTGTACAATGTACAGGAGCTGACACTGAGACACACACACGGGCCGTACTGTCCCAGACGGGAGTGAATCGTTCCCTTTTACCCGCTGTGTGTACTATACAATGTACAGGAGCTGACACTGAGGCACACACACGGGCCGTACAGTCCCAGACGGGAGTGAATCGTTCCCTTTTACCCGCTGTGTGTGCTGTACAGTGTACAGGAGCTGACACTGAGACACACACACGAGCCGTACAGTCCCAGACGGGAGTGAATCGTCCCCTTTTACCCGCTGTGTGTGCCGTACAATGTACAGGAGCTGACACTGAGACACACACACGGGCCGTACAGTCCCAGACGGGAGTGAATCGTTCCCTTTTACCTGCTGTGTGTGCTGTACAATGTACAGGAGCTGACACTGAGACACACACACGGGCCGTGCAGTCCCAGACGGGAGTGAATCGTTACCTTTTACCCGCTGTGTGTGCTGCACAATGTACAGGAGCTGACACTGAGACACACACACGGGCCGTACAGTCCCAGACAGGAGTGAATCGTTACCTTTTACCCGCTGTGTGTGCTGCACAATGTACAGGAGCTGACACTGAGACACACACACGGGCCGTACAGTCCCAGACAGGAGTGAATGGTTCCCTTTTACCCGCTGTGTGTGCTGTACAATGTACAGGAGCCGACACTGAGACACACACATGGGCCAGACGGGAGTGAATCGTTCCCTTTTACCAGCTGTGTGTGCTGTACAATGTACAGGAGCTGACACTGAGACACACACACGGGCCGTACAGTCCCAGACGGGAGTGAATCGTTCCCTTTTACCCACTGTGTGTGCTGTACAATGTACAGGAGCTGACACTGAGACACACACACGGGCCGTACAGTCCCAGACGGGAGTGAATCGTCCCCTTTTACCCGCTGTGTGTGCTGCACAATGTACAGGAGCTGACACTGAGACACACACATGGGCCGTACAGTCCCAGACGGGAGTGAATCGTTCCCTTTTACCCGCTGTGTGTGCTGTACAATGTACAGGAGCTGACACTGAGACACACACACGGGCCGTGCAGTCCCAGACGGGAGTGAATCGTTCCCTTTTACCCGCTGTGTGTGCTGTACAATGTACAGGAGCTGACACTGAGACACACACACGGGCCGTACAGTCCCAGACGGGAGTGAATCGTTCCCTTTTACCCGCTGTGTGTGCTGCACAATGTACAGGAGCCGACACTGAGACACACACACGGGCCGTACAGTCCCAGACGGGAGTGAATCGTTCCCTTTTACCCGCTGTGTGTGCTGTACAATGTACAGGAGCTGACACTGAGACACACACACGGGCCGTGCAGTCCCAGATGGGAGTGAATCGTCCCCTTTTACCCGCTGTGTGTGCTGTACAATGTACAGGAGCTGACACTGAGACACACACACGGGCCGTACAGTCCCAGACGGGAGTGAATCGTTCCCTTTTACCCGCTGTGTGTGCTGTACAATGTACAGGAGCCGACAATGAGACACACACACGGGCCGTACAGTCCCAGACGGGAGTGAATCGTTCCCTTTTACCCGCTGTGTGTGCTGTACAATGTACAGGAGCTGACACTGAGACACACACGCGGGCCGTACAGTCCCAGACGGGAGTGAATGGTTCCCATGTAACCCTACTCACCACAGCACGTTTGGGTGTGTGTTTTGCACGTTTCTCTACGAGGACTGAACTTGAGGCTGTTCGGAGATTCAGGAGTGCTCCTCTGACTCAGTGACCTACACAGAATGTGAGAGGGAAATAGTTAGAGAGAGAGAGAGAGAGACACTGAAGTGATAGATAGCAAGAACATAAGTAATAGGAGCAGGAGTAGGCCATTCGGCCCTTCGAGCCTGCTCCGCCATTCAATGAGATCATGGCTGATCTTCTGCCTCATCTCCATTCACCGGCCCTATCGCCGTATCCCTTGGTGCCCTTACCAGTCAGAAATCTATCGACTTCTGTTTTGAATATACCCAATGACTGAGCCTCCACAGCTCTCTGGGTTAGAGAATTCCAAAGATTCACCACCCTCTGTGTGAAGAAATTGCTTCTCATCTCAGTCCTGAATGGCCCACCCTTTATCCTGAGGCTGTGGCCCCTGGTTCTAGACTCCCCAGCCAAGGGAAACATTAGAGTAATAGAGTCATAGAGTAATACAGCACGGATAGAGGCCCTTCGGCCCATCGTGTCCGCGCCGGCCATCAAGCTCTGTCTAATCTAATCCCATATTCCAGCATTTGGCCCGTAGCCTTGTATGCTATGGCATTTCAAGTGCACATCCAAATGCTTCTTAAATGTTGTGAGGGTTTCTGCCTCCACAACCCTTTCAGGCAGTGAGTTCCAGACTCCAACCACCCTCTGGGTGAAAAAGTTCTTTCTCAAATCCCCTCTAAACCTCCCGCCCTTTACCTTGAATCTATGCCCCCTAGTTATCGACCCCTCTACTAAGGGAAAAAGCTCCTCAGCATCCATCCTATCTATGCCCCTCATAATTTTGTACACCTCAATCATGTCCCCCCTCAGCCTCCTCAGCTCCAAGGAAAACAAACCCAACCTGCCCAGTCTCTCTTCATAGCTGAAGCGCTCCAGCCCTGGTAACATCCTGGTGAACCTCCTCTGCACCCTCTCTAACGCGATCACATCCTTCCTGTAGTGTGGCGACCAGAACTGCACACAATATTCCAGCTGTGGCCTAACCAGTGTTTTATACAGCTCCATCATAACCTCCTTGCTCTTATATTCAATGCCTCGGCTAATGAAGGCAAGTATCCCATATGCCTTTTTTACCACCTTATCCACCTGTTCCGCCGCCTTCAGGGATCTGTGTACTTGCACACCCAGATCCCTCTGACCCTCCGTCTTGCCTAGGGTCTTTCCATTCATTGTGTATTCCTTTGCCTTGTTAGTCCCCCCAAAGTGCATCACCTCGCACTTTTCCGGGTTAAATTCCATTTGCCACTGTTCCGCCCATCTGACCAACCCATCTATATCGTCCTGCAGACTGAGGCTACCCTCCTCGCTATTTACCACCCTACCAATTTTTGTATCATCCGCGAACTTACTGATCATACCCTTTACATTCATATCCAAGTCATTAATGTAGACCACAAACAGCAAGGGACCCAGCACCGATCCCTGTGGTACCCCACTGGCCACAGGCTTCCAGTCACAAAAACAACCTTCGACCATCACCCTCTGCCTTCTGCCACTAAGCCAGTTTTGTATCCAATGTGCCAAGGCACCCTGGATTCCATGGGCTCTTACCTTCTTGACCAGTCTCCTGTGCGGGACTTTATCGAAGGCCTTACTGAAATCCATGTATACCACATCCACTGTGTTACCCTCATCCACACACCTAGTCACCCCCTCAAAAAATTCAATCAAATTAGTCAGACATGATCTTCCCTTGACAAAGCCATGTTGACTATCCCTGATTAATCCTTGCCTCTCCAAGTGGAGACACATTTTGTCCCTCAGGATTTTTTCCAATAATTTTCCTACCACTGATGTTAGGCTCACTGGCCTGTAGTTCCCCGGTTTTTCCCTACTACCAGCATCCACCCTATCAAGCCCTGTAATAATTTTGTATGCTTCGATGAGATCCCCTCTCATTCTTCTGAATTCAAGAGAATACAGGCCTAGTTTACTCGATCTCTTCTCATACGACAGTCCCGCCATCCCAGGAATCAATCTCGTGAACCTTCGTTGCACTCCCTCTATGGCAAGTATATCCTTCCTTAGGTAAGGAGACCAAAATTGTACACAGTACTCCAGGTGTGGTCTCACCAGGGCCCTATATAATTGGAGTAAGACTTCTTTACAGAGCTTTTGCTAGTTACTTTATTGAGCACATGTGGACTAGGTACAGTATCTGTAGAGGCTTCCATCTTGACTGCTGCCTTGTGGGTAGCCTAGTGCCTCATGGGTAATATAGTCTTAATATACATACAGCTGGGTAGTGTAGTCTTATACATACAGCTATATACAGCTCTACGGCTCCACCTAGTGTCCACTATAGAATGACATGTTATTGATCATTACATCCCCCTTTCTTTGAGGTTTAACAAAATCAATATCAATCAACTTTCAAGAAAACTTTCTTATGTTCATTAATAAATAGACATTCTTATTATGAACACAGCTAGCTTTTGCTAGTTACTTTATTGAGCACATGTGGACTAGGTACAGTATCTGTAGAGGCTTCCATCTTGACTGCTGCCTTGTGGGTAGCCTAGTGCCTCATGGGTAATGTAGTCTTAATATACATACAGCTGGGTAGTGTAGTCTTATACATACAGCTATATACAGCTCTACACAGCTCTATGGCTCCACCTAGTGTCCACTATAGAATGACATGTTATTGATCATTACATCCCCCTTTCTTTGAGGTTTAACAAAATCAATATCAACTTTCAAGAAAACTTTCTTATGTTCATTAATAAATAGACATTCTTATTATGAACACAGCTAGCTTTTGCTAGTTACTTTATTGAGCACATGTGGACTAGGTACAGTATCTGTAGAGGCTTCCATCTTGACTGCTGCCTTGTGGGTAGCCTAGTGCCTCATGGGTAATGTAGTCTTAATATATATACAGCTGGGTAGTGTAGTCTTATACATACAGCTATATACAGCTCTACACAGCTCTACGGCGCCACCTAGTGTCCACTATAGAATGACATGTTATTGATCATTACACTTCCTTAGGTAAGGAGGCCAAAATTGTACACAGTACTCCAGGTGTGGTCTCGCCAAGGCCCTGTATAATTGGAGCAAGACTTCTGGAATTTTTTGAGGATGTATCTGGTAAAATAGATAAGGGAGAACCAGTGGATGTGGTGTATCTGGACTTTCAGAAGGCTTTCGATAAGGTCCCGCATAAGAGATTAGCGTGTAAAATTAAGGCACATGAGATTGGGGGCAAGGTATTGACTTGGATAGAGAACTGGTTGGCAGACAGAAAGCAAAGAGTTGGAATAAATGGCTCTTTTTCCGAGTGGCAAGCAGTGACTAGTGGGGTACCGCAGGGATTGGTCCTCGGACCCCAGCTATTCACAATATATATTAATGATCTGGATGAGGGAACTAGATGTAATATCTCCAAGTTTGCAGACGACACAAAGCTGGGTGGGAGTGTGTGCTGTGAGGAGGATACCGAGAAACTCCAGGATGATTTGGACAGGCTGGGTGATTGGGCAGAAGCATGGCAGATGCAATATAACGTGGATAAATGCGAGGTTATCCACTTTGGTGGCAAAAACAAGAAGGCAGATTATTATCTGAATGGCAATAGATTGGGAGAAGGGGAAGTGCAACGAGACCTGGGCATCCTTGTGCACCAGTCGCTGAAAGTAAGCATGCAGGTGCAGCAGGCGGTTAAGAAGGCAAATGGTATGTTGGCCTTCGTAGCGAGAGGGTTTGAGTACAGGAACAAGGATGTCTTGCTGCAGTTGTACAGGGCCTTGGTGAGACCACATCTTGAGTATTGTGTGCAGTTTTGGTTGCCTTATCTGAGGAAGGATGTTCTTGCCATGGAAGGAGTGCAGCAAAGATTCACCAGACTGATACCTGGGATGGCAGGAATGACGTATGAGGAGAGATTGGGTCGATTGGGCTTGTACTCGCTGGAGTTTAGAAGAATGAGAGGGGATCTCATCGAAACTTATAAAATTCTAACAGGACTGGACAGACTAGATGCTGGAAGGATGTTCCCAATGGCGGGGAGTCCAGAACCAGGGGTCACAGTCTAAGGATAAGGGGCAAGCCATTTAGGACAGAGATGAGGAGGAATTTCTTCACCCAGAGAGTGGTGAACCTGTGGAATTCTCTACCGCAGAAGGCAGTAGAGGCCAATTCATTAAATATATTCAAGAAGGAGTTGGATATATTTCTTAAGGCTAAAGGGATCAAGGGATATGGGGAGAAGGCAGGGACAGGGTACTGAATTTGGACAATCAGCCATGATCTCATTGAATGGCGGAGCAGGCTCGAGGGGCTGAATGGCCTACTCCTGCTCCTATCTTCTATGTTTCTATGTTTCTTTACTCCTGTCCTCAACATACTGGTGTAGCTGTCAAATAGTCTGTAACTTCCCAATCACAGAATGATACAGCACGGAAAGAGGCCATTCGGCCCATCGTGCCTGTGCCGGCTCTTGGAAACAGCTCTCCAATGAGTCCCACTCCGCCTTGCTCGTCCCCCACAGCCTTGCAAATTTTTCCCCGTCAAGTATTTCTCCAATTCCCTCTTGAAAGCTACTATTGAATCTGCTTCCACCGCCCTTTCAGGCAGCGCGTTCCAGATCACAACAACTCGCTGTGTAAAAATTAATTCTCCTCATCTCCCCCTCCGGTTCTTTTGTCAATTATCTTAAATCTGTGTCCTCTGGTTACCCACTGTCCTGTCACTGGAAACACTTTCTCCTTCTTTACGTGGCAGAAGAACCAACTAGTGGTGTTCCGCAGGGGTCAGTGCTGGGACCCCAACTCTTTACAATCTATATTAACGATTTGGATGAAGGGACCGAGTGCAACATATCCAAGTTTGCCGACGATACAAAGATGGGAGGGAAAGCAGTGAGTGAGGAGGACATAAAAAACCTGCAAAAGGACATAGACAGGCTAAGTGAGTGGGCAGAGATTTGGTAGCTGCAATATAATGTTGGAAAGTGTGAGGTTATGCACTTTGGCAGAAAAAATCAAAGAGCAAGTTATTATCTAAATGGAGAGAAACTGCAAAGTGCTACAGTACAAAGGGATCTAGAGGTCCTGGTGCATGAAACACAAAAAGTTAGTATGCAGGTGCAGCAGGTGATCAGGAAGGCCAATGGAATCTTGGCTTTTATTGCAAGGGGGATGGAGTATAAAAACAGGGAAGTCTTGCTGCAGTTATACAGGGTATTGGTGAGGCCACACCTGGAATACTGCGTGCAGTTTTGGTTTCCATATTTAAGAAAAGATATACTTGCTCTCGAGGCGGTTCAGAGAAGGTTCGCTCGGTTGATTCCGGAGATGAGGGGGTTGACGTATGAGGAAAGGTTGAGTAGGTTGGGCCTCTACTCATTGGAGTTCAGAAGAATGAGAGGCGATCTTATCGAAACATATAAGATTGTGAGGGGGCTTGATCGGGTGGATGCGGTGAGGATGTTTCCACTGATGGGTGAGACTAGAACTAGGGGGCATAATCTTAGAATAAGGGGCTGCCCTTTCAAAACTGAGATGAGGAGAAACTTCTTCACTCAGAGGGTAGTAAATCTATGGAATTTGTTACCTCAGAGCGCTGTGGAAGCTGCGACATTAAATAAATTTAAAATGGAGATAGACAGTTTCCTAGCAGATAAGGGAATTAGGGGTTACGGGGAGAGGGCAGGGAAGTGGACGTGAATCTAGATTCGGATCAGCCATGATCCTATTGAATGGCGGAGCAGGCCCGAGGGGCCGTATAGCCGACTCCTGCTCCTACTTCTTATATTCTTATGTTCTTATGACATAAGAAAAAACCTTTTTACTCAGCGAGTGGTTAGGATCCGGAATGCACTGCCTGAAAGGGTGGTGGAGGCAGATTCAATCGTGGCTTTCAAAAGGGAGTTGGATAAGTACTGCAGTGTATGTGCCTTTAAGAGCCCCAGGTGTGCTGTAATGCCGGTAATTGCCACTCGGGCTATATAAGCCTGTATATTGTGTATATCCGTTAGAACCCCCCCCGCCAAGACTTTGCTTAGTAAATACCTATGAACCAACTTCTGTCTTCAGTGTCTTTATCAACACACGGACACTACAAGTACCTGAAGGAAAAAAAATTGCAGGGCTACGGGGAAAGGGCGGGGGAGTGGGACTGGCTGAAGTGCTCCTTGCAGAGAGACGGCACGGGCTCGACGGTCCGAATGGCCTCCTTCTGTGCTGTCACCGTTCTATGATTCTATGGGGGCGATTTTGATAATGGGGGCGTGTTGGAGGCGGGGCTGCTGCTTGTCGGGTTTTAGTCCCACCTCCATCGATTTGTGGCCAACCCACCGGGCTCAGCGGGCTCAGCAGGCCAATTAAGGGACAGCCGGTTACAGAGAACGTCAGCAAGGGCTAACAAGGGAAATTAGGGATAGCATAAGATCCAAGGAGAGGACATATAAATTGGCCAGAAAAAGCAATAATCCTGAGGATTGGGCGCAGTTTAGGATTCAACAAAGGAGGACAAAGGGATTAATTAAGAAAGGGAAAATAGAATATGAGAGTAAGCTTGCAGGGAACATAAAAACTGACTGTAAAAGCTTTTATAGATATGTGAAGAGAAAAAGATTGGTGAAGTCAAGCGTAGGTCCCTTGCAGTCAGAATCAGGGGAATTTATAATGGGAAACAAGGAAATGGCAGACCAACTAAATATATACTTTGGTTCTGTCTTCACAAAGGAGGACACAAATAACCTCCCAGAGATGCCGGGGAACATAGGGTCTGATGAAAGAGAGTAACTGAAAGAAATCAGTATTTGTAGGGAAATGGTGTTAGGAAAATTGATGAGACTGAAGGCCGATAAATCCCCAGGGCCTGATGGTCTACATCCTAGGGTACTTAAGGAAGTGGCCCTAGAGATATTGATGCATTACTGGTCATCTTCCAGAATTCGATAGACTCTGGAACAGTACCCATGGATTGGAGGGTAGCTAATGTTACCCCACTATTCAAAAAAGGTGGTAGAGAAAAAGTGGGGAATTATAGACCGGTAAGCCTGACATCGGTAGTGGGGAAAATGCTAGAGTCTATTATAAAAGATGTAATAGCAGAGCACTTGGAAAGCAGTGACAGGGTTGGACAAACTCAACATGGATTTACAAAAGGTAAATCGTGCTTGACTGATCGACTGCAATTTTCTGAGGATATAACTGGTAAAATAGATAAGGGAGAACCAGTGGATGTGGTGTATTTGGACATTCAGAAGGCTTTCGATAAGGTCTCACATAAGAGATTAGCGTGCAGAATTAAGGCACATGGGATTGGGGGCAAGGTATTGACTTGGATAGAGAACTGGTTGGTGGACAGAAAGCAAAGAGTTGGAATAAACGGGTCGTTTTCCGAGTGGCAGGCAGTGACTAGTGGGGTACCGCAAGGATCGGTCCTTGGACCCCAGCTGTTCACAATATATATTAATGATCTGGACGAGGGAATTGGATGTTATATCTCCAAATTTGCAGACGACACAAAGCTGGGCGGGAGGGTAAGCTGCGAGGAGGATGTCGGGAAACTCCAGTACGATTTGGACAGGTTGGGTGATTGGGCAGAAACATGGCAAATGCACTATAATGTGGATAAATGTGAGGTTATCCACTTTGGTGGCAAAAACAGGAAGGCAGACTATTATTTGAATGGCAATGGATTGGGAGAAGGGGAAGTGCAAAGAGACCTGGGTGTCCTTGTGCACCAGTCGCTGAAGGTAAGCATGCAGGTGCAGCAGGTGGTTAAGAAGGCAAATGGTGTGTTGGCCTTCGTAGCAAGAGGGTTCGAGTACAGGAACAAGGATGTCTTGCTACAGTTGTACAGGGCCTTGGTGAGGCCGCACCTTGAGTATTGTGTGCAGTTTTGGTCACCTTACCTGAGGAAGGACGTTCTTGCCATGGAAGGAGTGCAGCGAAGATTCACCAGGCTGATACCTGGGATGGCAGGAATGACGTATGAGGAGAGATTGTGTCGATTGGGCTTATACTCACTGGAGTTTAGAAGATTGAGAGGGGATCTCATCGAAACCTATAAAATTCTGTCAGGTCTGGACAGACTAGATGCAGAAAGGATGTTTCTGATGGCCGGGGAGTCCAGAACCAGGGGTCATCGTCTAAGGATAAGGGGTAAGCCATTTAGGACTGAAATGAGGAGGGATTTCTTCACCCAGAGGGTGGTGAGCCTCTGGAATTCTCTGCCACAGAGGGCGGTGGAGGCCAGTTCATTAAATATATTCAAGAAAGATTTGGATATATTTCTTGAGGCTAAAGGGATCAAGGGATATGGGGAGAAGGCAGGGACAGGGTACTGAATTTGGATGATCAGCCATGATCTCGTTGAATGGCGGAGCAGGCTCGAAGGGCCGAATGGCCTACTCCTGCTCCTAGTTTCTATGTTTCTAAGTCCCTCATCCCTGGTACCATTCTGGTCAATCTCCTCTTAACCTTCTCTGCTCTAAGGAGAACAACCCCAGCTTCTCCAGTCTCTCCACGTAACCGAAGTCCCTCATCCCTGGTACCATTCTGGTCAATCTCGCCTTAACCTTCTCTGCTCCAAGGAGAACAATCCCAGCTTCTCCAGTCTCTCCACGTAACTGAAGTCCCTCATCCTTGGTACCATTCTGGTCAATCTCCTCTGCACCCTCTCCAAGGCCTTGACCTCCTTCCTAAAGTGCGGTGCCCAGAAAATGGACACAATACTCCAGCTGAGGCCTCACCTAGCGATTTATATAAAGGTTTAGCATTTGACTGAGTGCAATCACTGCACCCATCTTCTGCAGCGAAGCCAGGCCAGGTTTTGTCAAAGACGCACCGCATTACGAAATCTGTTCCGAGATTTCCAACCAACAGATCCATTCAATTCAATTCAATTCAATTCAAATCGCTTTATTGGCATGATAAGGTACATCTTATGTTGCCAAAGCATCGAAAAACATTCATGGTTGAACACATAAACGCAGATCTATTCATACAGTGTATAAACAGATATATCCCTGAGTGTATAAATATACATTCGTATAATTTGTATATACTCTTTTCTTAGGTTTACTGGTTGTCCCTCTGTTTATGGCTAGCTGTAACATAGTGTGCCGCTAAGGTTACACAGTTTCTCTGTTCCCCTAGTAGGTATGGGGGTTTTTGGTCGTCATTCAAATTTCTGAATTCAGGGCATATTTGTGTGAATTTTGGGTAGAAATTCTCCCTGATGCCCTGATATTTTCCACAACCTGTGAGGAAGTGCATCTCTGTCTCTACCACTCCCTGACTGCAGTGAGAGCATATCCTGTCCTCTCTTGGCAGCCGGGTCTGTCTGTGTCTGCCTTTTTCGATCGCCAGGCTATGTTCACTAAGTCTGTACCTTGTCAAGGTTTTTCTCAGTTTGCTATCCTTTACCCTGGTCAGGTATTCAGCCATGTTGTATTGTCTGTTTAGGGCCAAGTAGCAATTGAGTTTGTTTTGGGTTTTTGTTGTTTCTGCCCAATATGACAGGTATTTTTGCTTAGACAGGAAAACGCCCCAGGTTTTGTGAACGCTAAGCTCTGGAATTCCCTCCCTAAACCTCTCCGCCTCTCTCTCCTCCTTTAAGACGCTCCTTAAAACCTACCTCTTTGACCACGCTTTTGGTCACCTGTCCTAAGTATCTCCTTATGTGGCTGGGTGTCAAATTTATGTCTGATTTACACTCCTGTGAAGCACCTTGGGATGTTTTAAGAACAGGAGGAGGCCATTCAGCCCCTCGAGCCGGTTACACAGGAACAGGAGGAGGCCATTCAGCCCCTCGAGCCGGTTACACAGGAACAGGAGGAGGCCATTCAGCCCCTCGAGCCGGTTACACAGGAACAGGAGGAGGCCCATTCAGTCCCCTCGAGCCGGTTACACAGGAACAGGAGGAGGCCATTCAGCCCCTCGAGCCAGTTCCACCATCATAGAAGAGAGGGAGATTAACTCACACAGGTGATGTTGGGAAGATCTTGCTCAGGGAGTAGTTTATGTGACCCATGACCACGTCCAGATCTTCAAGAGTTTGAAACTTCACTGAGTAAGTGGCCTTCTCTGTTTCCATGACAACCTAATCGCAGTGGGGAAAAAAGAATATTAAATGTAACAGCACGGATTAGATACCGAGTAAATTTCCCTCTACTCTGTCCCATCAAACACTCCCAGGGCAGGTATAGCACGGGTTAGATACAGAGTAAATTTCCCTCTACTCTGTCCCATCAAACACTCCCAGGGCAGGTACAGCACGGGTTAGATACAGAGTAAAGCTCCCTCTACACTGTCCCATCAAACACTCCCAGGGCAGGTACAGCACGGGTTAGATACAGAGTAAAGCTCCCTCTACACTGTCCCATCAAACACTCCCAGGGCAGGTACAGCACGGGTTAGATACAGAGTAAAGCTCCCTCTACACTGTCCCATCAAACACTCCCAGGGCAGGTGCAGCATGGGTTAGATACAGAGTAAAGCTCCCTCTACACTGTCCCATCAAACACTCCCAGGGCAGGTACAGCACGGGTTAGATACAGAGTAAAGCTCCCTCTACACTGTCCCATCAAACACTCCCAGGGCAGGTACAGCACGGGTTAGATACAGAGTAAAGCTCCCTCTACACTGTCCCATCAAACACTCCCAGGGCAGGTACAGCACGGGTTAGATACAGAGTAAAGCTCCCTCTACACTGTCCCATCAAACACTCCCAGGGCAGGTACAGCACGGGTTAGATACAGAGTAAAGCTCCCTCTACACTGTCCCATCAAACACTCCCAGGGCAGGTGCAGCATGGGTTAGATACAGAGTAAAGCTCCCTCTACACTGTCCCCATCAAACACTCCCAGGGCAGGTACAGCACGGGTTAGATACAGAGTAAAGCTCCCTCTACACTGTCCCATCAAACACTCCCAGGGCAGGTACAGCACGGGGTTAGATACAAAGTAAAGCTCCCTCTACACTGTCCCATCAAACACTCCCAGGGCAGGTACAGCACGGGTTAGATACAGAGTAAAGCTCCCTCTACACTGTCCCATCAAACACTCCCAGGGCAGGTACAGCACGGGTTAGATACAGAGTAAAGCTCCCTCTACACTGTCCCATCAAACACTCCCAGGGCAGGTGCAGCATGGGTTAGATACAGAGTAAAGCTCCCTCTACACTGTCCCATCAAACACTCCCAGGGCAGGTACAGCACGGGTTAGATACAGAGTAAAGCTCCCTCTACACTGTCCCATCAAACACTCCCAGGGCAGGTACAGCACGGGTTAGATACAGAGTAAAGCTCCCTCTACACTGTCCCATCAAACACTCCCAGGGCAGGTACAGCACGGGTTAGATACAGAGTAAAGCTCCCTCTACACTGTCCCATCAAACACTCCCAGGGCAGGTACAGCACGGGTTAGATACAGAGTAAAGCTCCCTCTACACTGTCCCATCAAACACTCCCAGGGCAGGTGCAGCATGGGTTAGATACAGAGTAAAGCTCCCTCTACACTGTCCCCATCAAACACTCCCAGGGCAGGTACAGCACGGGTTAGATACAGAGTAAAGCTCCCTCTACACTGTCCCATCAAACACTCCCAGGGCAGGTACAGCACGGGGTTAGATACAAAGTAAAGCTCCCTCTACACTGTCCCATCAAACACTCCCAGGGCAGGTACAGCACGGGTTAGATACAGAGTAAAGCTCCCTCTACACTGTCCCAGGGCAGGTACAGCACGAGTCAAACACTCCCAGGAAAGATATAACGCACATTCTGTCTTCCTCTGTCCGTCTCACTACTTCTGTCTCTCCACCATCTCACTCTAACTCTCACTCTCTCTCTGTCTCGCTCTCTCTCTCCCTGTCTCTCTGTCTCTCTATCTCTCTCTGACTCTCTATCTCTCTGTCTTTCTCTCTCTGTCCCTCTCTCTCTCTCTCTCTGTCTCTGTCCCTCTCTGTATCTCTGTCTGTCTGTCTGTCTGTCTGTCTCTCTCTCTCTGTCTCAATTCAATTCAATTCAATTCAAATTGCTTTATTGGCATGACAAGACACATCTTATGTTGCCAAAGCACAGAAATACATGTATGATTGACCACATAAACACCGATCTAGACATACAGTGTATAGACAAGTATACCCATGTATACATAGATATACACATATATAATATGCATATAATCGTTTCTTAGATTTAATGTGTCAATGGTTGTCCCTCTGCTTGTGGCAAGCTGTAACATAGTTTGCCGCTATAGTTACACATTTTCTCTGTTCCCCCAATAGATATGGGAGTTTCTGGTGGTCATTCAGATTTTTGAATTCAGGGCATATTTTTGTGAATTTTGGGTAGAAATTCTCTCTGTCTGTCTCTCTGTCTGTCTGTCTCTCTCTCTCTCCCGGTCTCTCTGTCTCTCTATCTCTCTCTGTCTCTCTGCCTCTCTCTGTCTCTCTCTGTCTCTCTCTGTCTCTCTGTCTCTCTCTGTGCCTCTCTCTGTCTCTCTATCTCTCTCTGTCTCTCTCTGTCTCTCTCTGTGCCTCTCTCTGTGCCTCTCTCTGTCTCTCTGTCTCTCTGTCTCTCTCACTCTCTCTGTCTCTGCCCACTGGATTCCATACCTTCACAGATCTCACCTACCTGATCTGGATGAAGGGGTGTCAGGTTTCGTATCTCCAGAAAATTGAAGGTGCTCTCGATCTGAAATATGAATCAGATTCATTAGAATTAAGCTGGTGTAATGAGTTACAGGCTGGAATCTAATCGAGGGGTTCGGGGGGTTTATATATAGAATAACAGATACCCGGGAGTGAGTTACAGGCTGGAATCTAATCGAGGGGTTCGGGGGGTTTATATATAGAATAACAGATACCCGGGAGTGAGTTACAGGCTGGAATCTAATCGAGGGGTTCAGGGTGGATTTATATATAGAATAACAGATACCCGGGAGTGAGTTACAGGCTGGAATCTAATCGAGGGGTTCGGGGGGTTTATATATAGAATAACAGATACCGGGGAGTGAGTTATAGGCTGGGATCTAATCGAGGGGTTCGGGGGGTTTATATATAGAATAACAGATACCCGGGAGTGAGTTACAGGCTGGAATCTAATCGAGGGGTTCGGGGGGTTTATATATAGAATAACAGATACCCGGGAGTAAGTTACAGGCTGGAATCTAATCCAGGGGTTCGGGGGGTTTATATATAGAATAACAGATACCCGGGAGTGAGTTACAGGCTGGAATCTAATCCAGGGGTTCGGGGGGTTTATATATAGAATAACAGATACCCGGGAGTGAGTTACAGGCTGGAATCTAATCGAAGGGTTCGGGGGTGTATATATAGAATAACAGATACCCGGGAGTGAGTTACAGGCTGGAATCTAATCGAGGGGTTCGGGGGGGTTTATATATCGAATAACAGATACCCGGGAGTGAGTTACAGGCTGGAATCTAATCGAGGGGTTCAGGGGGTTTATATATAGAATAACAGATACCCGGGAGTGAGTTACGGGCTGGAATCTAATCGAGGGGTTCAGGGGGTTTATATATAGAATAACAGATATCCGGGAGTGAGGCTGGAATCTAATCGAGGGGTTCAGGGGGGTTTATATATAGAATAACAGATACCCGGGAGTGAGTTACAGGCTGGAATCTAATCGAGGGGTTCGGGGGGTTTATATATAGAATAACAGATACCTGGGAGTGAGGCTGGAATCTAATCGAGGGGTTCGGGGGGGTTTATATATAGAATAATAGATACCCGGGAGTGAGTTACAGGCTGGAATCTAATCGAGGGGTTCGGGGGGTTTATATATAGAATAATAGATACCCGGGAGTGAGTTACAGGCTGGAATCTAATCGAGAGGTTCGGGGGGTTTAAAGATAGAATAATAGATACCCGGGAGTGAGTTACAGGCCGGGTTCTAAGCCTCGGTGTTGGTTGGTCTACTTACCTTGGCTGGCACTCTCAAGCTGAGAAGACACATTCTCCATGCAGTCAAGACCTGAGGAATTGGAGAGAAGAGTCACTGTTAGGGGATCAGTGCAGATCCAGAAAACCTGGCACAAAGGAAGAAGGTTGTGGTTGTTGGAGGCCCATCATCTCAGCCCCAGCACATCACCACAGGAGCTCCTAGTGTCCTGGGCCCAACCATCTTCAGCTGCTTCATCAATGACCTTCCCTCCATCTAAAACCCCCGCTGTCCCGTATCCTAATTCTCACCAAGTCCCGTTCGCCCATCACCCTCCACCTGTTTCTCGCTGACCTAGATTGGCTCCCACTCCGGCAACGCCTGCATTTAAAAATTCTCCCCCATCCTCCTGGTCACAACACCTCCGCGGCCATCGCACCCCTCCCTGTCTCTGTAACCTCCTCCAGCCCCTACAACCCTCCGAGATCTCTGCGTATAGGGAGTGAGTGGGGGAGTGGGATTAGACTAGGTGAGATATTAAAGGGTGCGGGGAGTGAGGGGGGGTAGTGGGATAAGACTGGGTGGGATATTAAAGGGTGCGGGGAGTGAGGGGGAGAGTGGGATTAGACTGGGTGAGATATTAAAGGGTGTGGGGAGTGAGGGGGAGAGTGGGATTAGACTGGGTGAGATATTAAAGGGTATGGGGAGTGAGGGGGGGAGTGGGATTAGACTGGGTGGGATATTAAAGGGTGCAGGGAGTGAGGGGCAGAGTGGGATTAGACTGGGTGGGATATTAAAGGGTACGGGGAGTGAGGGGGAGAGTGGGATTAGACTGGGTGGGATATTAAAGGGTACGGGGAGTGAGGGGGAGAGTGGGATTAGACTGGGTGGGATATTAAAGGGTACGGGGAGTGAGGGGGAGAGTGGGATTAGACTGGGTGGGACATTAAAGGGTGCGGGGAGTGAGGGGGAGAGTGGGATTAGACTGGGTGGGATATTAAAGGGCGCGGGGAGTGAGGGGGAGAGTGGGATTAGACTGGGTGGGATATTAAAGGGTGTGGGGAGTGAGCAGGAGAGTGGGATTAGACTGGGTGGGATATTAAAGGGTATGGGGAGTGAGCGGGAGAGTGGGATTAGACTGGGTGGGATATTAAAGGGTATGGGGAGTGAGGGGGAGAGTGGGATTAGACTGGGTGGGATATTAAAGGGTGTGGGGAGTGAGCGGGAGAGTCGGATTAGACTGGGTGGGATATTAAAGGGTATGGGGAGTGAGCGGGAGAGTGGGATTAGACTGGGTGGGATATTAAAGGGTATGGGGAGTGAGGGGAGAGTGGGATTAGACTGGGTGAGATATTAAAGGGGGCGGGGAGTAAGGGGGAGAGTTGGATTAGACTGGGTGGGATATTAAAGAGTACGGGGAGTGAGGGGCAGAGTGGGATTAGACTAGGTGGGATATTAAAGGGTACGGGGAGTGAGGGAGAGAGTGGGATTAGACTGGGTGGGATATTAAAGGGTACGGGGAGTGAGGGGGAGAGTGGGATTAGACTGGGTGGGATATTAAAGGGTGCGCGGAGTGAGGGGAGAGTGGGATTAGACTGGGTGGGATATTAAAGGGTGTGGGGAGTGAGGGGAGAGTGGGATTAGACTAGGTGGGATATTAAAGAGTACGGGGAGTGAGGGGGAGAGTGGGATTAGACTGGGTGGGATATTAAAGGGTGCGGGGAGTGAGGGGAGAGTGGGATTAGACTGGGTGGGATATTAAAGGGTGCGGGGAGTGAGGGGGAGAGTGGGATTAGACTGGTGGGATATTAAAGGGTGCGGGGAGTGAGGGGGAGAGTGGGATTAGACTGGGTGGGATATTAAAGGGTACGGGGAGTGAGGGGGAGAGTGGGATTAGACTGGGTGGGATATTAAAGGGTACGGGGAGTGAGGGGGAGAGTGGGATTAGACTGGGTGGGATATTAAAGGGTGCGCGGAGTGAGGGGAGAGTGGGATTAGACTGGGTGGGATATTAAAGGGTGTGGGGAGTGAGGGGAGAGTGGGATTAGACTAGGTGGGATATTAAAGAGTACGGGGAGTGAGGGGGAGAGTGGGATTAGACTGGGTGGGATATTAAAGGGTGTGGGGAGTGAGGGGAGAGTGGGATTAGACTGGGTGGGATATTAAAGGGTGTGGGGAGTGAGGGGAGAGTGGGATTAGACTGGGTGGGATATTAAAGGGTATGGGGAGAGGGGGAGAGTGGGATTAGACTGGGTGGGATATTAAAGGGTGCGCGGAGTGAGCGGGAGGGTGGGATTAGACTGGGTGGGATATTAAAGGGTACAGTGAGTGAGGGGAGAGTGGGATTAGACTGGGTGGGATATTAAAGGGTACGGGGAGTGAGGGGGAGAGTGGGATTAGACTGGTTGGGTTTTTAAAGGGTGCGGGGAGTGAGGGGGAGAGTGGGATTAGACTGGGTGGGATATTAAAGGGTACGGGGAGTGAGGGGGAGAGTGGGATTAGACTGGGTGGGATATTAAAGGGTACGGGGAGTGAGGGGGAGAGTGGGATTAGACTGGGTGGGATATTAAAGGGTACGGGGAGTGAGGGGGAGAGTGGGATTAGACTAGGTGAGATATTAAAAAGTGTGGGGAGTGAGGGGGGTAGTGGGATTAGACTGGGGGGGATATTAAAGGGTGCGGGGAGTGAGCGGGGTAGTGGGATTAGACTGGGTGGGATATTAAAGGGTACGGGGGGTGAGGGGGAGAGAGGAATTAGACTGGGTGGGATATTAAAGGGTACGGGGAGTGAGGGGGAGAGTGGGATTAGACTGGGTGGGATATTAAAGGGTATGGGGAGTGAGGGGGAGAGTGGGATTAGACTGGGTGGGATATTAAAGGGTGCGGGGAGTGAGGGGGAGAGTGGGATTAGACTGGGTGGGATATTAAAGGGTGCGGGGAGTGAGGGGGAGAGTGGGATTAGACTGGGTGGGATATTAAAGGGTGCGGTGAGTGAGGGGGAGAGTGGGATTAGACTAGGTGGGATATTAAAGGGTACGGGGAGTGAGGGGAGAGTGGGATTAGACTGGGTGGGATATTAAAGGGTGTGGGGAGTGAGGGGGAGAGTGGGATTAGACTGGGTGAGTTATTAAAGGGTGCGGGGAGTGAGGGGGAGAGTGGGTTTAGACTGGGTGGGATATTAAAGGGTACGGGGAGTGAGGGGGAGAGTTGGATTAGACTGGGTGGGATATCAAAGGGTATGGGGAGTGAGGGGGAGAGTGGGATTAGACTGGGTGGGATATTAAAGGGTGCGGGGAGTGAGGGGGAGAGTGGGATTAGACTGGGTGGGATATTAAAGGGTACGGGAGTGAGGGGGAGAGTGGGATTAGACTGGGTGAGATATTAAAGGGTATGGGGAGTGAGGGGGGGAGTGGGATTAGACTGGGTGGGATATTAAAGGGTACGGGGAGTGAGGGGGAGAGTGGGATTAGACTGGGTGGGATATTAAAGGGTGCAGGGAGTGAGGGGCAGAGTGGGATTAGACTGGGTGGGATATTAAATGGTGTGGGGAGTGAGCGGGAGAGTGGGGTTAGACTGGATGGGATATTAAAGGGTATGGGGAGTGAGCGGGAGAGTGGGATTAGACTGGGTGGGATATTAAAGGGTACGGGGAGTGAGGGGGAGAGTTGGATTAGACTGGGTGGGATATTAAAGGGTATGGGGAGTGAGGGGGAGAGTGGGATTAGACTGGGTGGGATATTAAAGGGTATGGGGAGTGAGCGGGAGAGTGGGATTAGACTGGGTGGGATATTAAAGGGTACGGGGAGTGAGGGGGAGAGTTGGATTAGACTGGGTGGGATATTAAAGGGTATGGGGAGTGAGGGGGAGAGTGGGATTAGACTGGGTGGGATATTAAAGGGTACGGGGAGTGAGGGGGAGAGTGGGATTAGACTGGGTGGGATATTAAAGGGTACGGGGAGTGAGGGGGAGAGTGGGATTAGACTGGGTGGGATATTAAAGGGTATGGGGAGTGAGGGGGAGAGTGGGATTCGACTGGGTAGGATATTAAAGGGTGCGCGGAGTGAGCGGAGAGTGGGATTAGACTGGGTGGGATATTAAAGGGTGCGCGGAGTGAGGGGAGAGTGGGATTAGACTGGGTGGGATATTAAAGGGTACAGGGAGTGAGGGGGAGAGTGGGATTAGACTGGGTGGGATTTTAAAGGGTACGGGGAGTGAGGGGCAGAGTGGGATTAGACTAGGTGGGATATTAAAGGGTACGGGGAGTGAGGGGAGAGTGGGATTAGACTGGGTGGGATATTAAAGGGTGTGGGGAGTGAGCAGGAGAGTGGGATTAGACTGGGTGGAATATTAAACGGTGCGCGGAGTGAGGGGAGAGTGGGATTAGACTGGGTGGGATATTAAAGGGTGTGGGGAGTGAGGGGAGAGTGGGATTAGACTAGGTGGGATATTAAAGAGTACGGGGAGTGAGGGGGAGAGTGGGATTAGACTGGGTGGGATATTAAAGGGTGCGGGGAGTGAGGGGAGAGTGGGATTAGACTGGGTGGGATATTAAAGGGTGCGGGGAGTGAGGGGGAGAGTGGGATTAGACTGGTGGGATATTAAAGGGTGCGGGGAGTGAGGGGGAGAGTGGGATTAGACTGGGTGGGATATTAAAGGGTACGGGGAGTGAGGGGGAGAGTGGGATTAGACTGGGTGGGATATTAAAGGGTACGGGGAGTGAGGGGGAGAGTGGGATTAGACTGGGTGGGATATTAAAGGGTGCGCGGAGTGAGGGGAGAGTGGGATTAGACTGGGTGGGATATTAAAGGGTGTGGGGAGTGAGGGGAGAGTGGGATTAGACTAGGTGGGATATTAAAGAGTACGGGGAGTGAGGGGGAGAGTGGGATTAGACTGGGTGGGATATTAAAGGGTGCGCGGAGTGAGCGGGAGGGTGGGATTAGACTGGGTGGGATATTAAAGGGTACAGTGAGTGAGGGGAGAGTGGGATTAGACTGGGTGGGATATTAAAGGGTACGGGGAGTGAGGGGGAGAGTGGGATTAGACTGGGTGGGATATTAAAGGGTACGGGGAGTGAGGGGGAGAGTGGGATTAGACTGGGTGGGATATTAAAGGGTACGGGGAGTGAGGGGGAGAGTGGGATTAGACTAGGTGAGATATTAAAAAGTGTGGGGAGTGAGGGGGTAGTGGGATTAGACTGGGGGGGATATTAAAGGGTGCGGAGAGTGAGGGGGAGAGTGGGATTAGACTGGGTGGGATATTAAAGGGTACGGGGAGTGAGGGGGAGAGTGGGATTAGACTGGGTGGGATATTAAAGGGTACGGGGAGTGAGGGGGAGAGTGGGATTAGATTGGGTGGGATATTAAAGGGTACGGGAGTGAGCGGGGTAGTGGGATTAGACTGGGTGGGATATTAAAGGGTACGGGGGGTGAGGGGGAGAGAGGAATTAGACTGGGTGGGATATTAAAGGGTACGGGGAGTGAGGGGGAGAGTGGGATTAGACTGGGTGGGATATTAAAGGGTATGGGGAGTGAGGGGGAGAGTGGGATTAGACTGGGTGGGATATTAAAGGGTGCGGGGAGTGAGGGGGAGAGTGAGATTAGACTGGGTGGGATATTAAAGGGTGCGGGGAGTGAGGGGGAGAGTGGGATTAGACTGGGTGGGATATTAAAGGGTGCGGTGAGTGAGGGGGAGAGTGGGATTAGACTAGGTGGGATATTAAAGGGTACGGGGAGTGAGGGGAGAGTGGGATTAGACTGGGTGGGATATTAAAGGGTGTGGGGAGTGAGGGGGAGAGTGGGATTAGACTGGGTGAGTTATTAAAGGGTGCGGGGAGTGAGGGGGAGAGTGGGTTTAGTCTGGGTGGGATATTAAAGGGTACGGGGAGTGAGGGGGAGAGTTGGATTAGACTGGGTGGGATATTAAAGGGTATGGGGAGTGAGGGGGAGAGTGGGATTAGACTGGGTGGGATATTAAAGGGTGCGGGGAGTGAGGGGGAGAGTGGGATTAGACTGGGTGGGATATTAAAGGGTACGGGAGTGAGGGGGAGAGTGGGATTAGACTGGGTGAGATATTAAAGGGTATGGGGAGTGAGGGGGGGAGTGGGATTAGACTGGGTGGGATATTAAAGGGTACGGGGAGTGAGGGGTAGAGTGGGATTAGACTGGTTGGGATATTAAAGGGTGCAGGGAGTGAGGGGCAGAGTGGGATTAGACTGGGTGGGATATTAAATGGTGTGGGGAGTGAGCGGGAGAGTGGGGTTAGACTGGATGGGATATTAAAGGGTATGGGGAGTGAGCGGGAGAGTGGGATTAGACTGGGTGGGATATTAAAGGGTACGGGGAGTGAGGGGGAGAGTTGGATTAGACTGGGTGGGATATTAAAGGGTATGGGGAGTGAGGGGGAGAGTGGGATTAGACTGGGTGGGATATTAAAGGGTATGGGGAGTGAGCGGGAGAGTGGGATTAGACTGGGTGGGATATTAAAGGGTACGGGGAGTGAGGGGGAGAGTTGGATTAGACTGGGTGGGATATTAAAGGGTATGGGGAGTGAGGGGGAGAGTGGGATTAGACTGGGTGGGATATTAAAGGGTACGGGGAGTGAGGGGGAGAGTGGGATTCGACTGGGTAGGATATTAAAGGGTGCGCGGAGTGAGCGGAGAGTGGGATTAGACTGGGTGGGATATTAAAGGGTGCGCGGAGTGAGGGGAGAGTGGGATTAGACTGGGTGGGATATTAAAGGGTACGGGGAGTGAGGGGAGAGTGGGATTAGACTGGGTGGGATATTAAAGGGTACAGGGAGTGAGGGGGAGAGTGGGATTAGACTGGGTGGGATTTTAAAGGGTACGGGGAGTGAGGGGGGAGTGGGATTAGACTGGGTGGGATATTAAAGGGTACGGGGAGTGAGGGAGAGAGGGATTAGACTGGGTGGATATTAAAGGGTACGGGGAGTGAGGGGGGAGAGTGGGATTAGACTGGGTGAGATGTTAATGGGTACAGGGAGTGAGGGGGAGAGTGGGATTAGACTGGGTGGGATATTAAAGGGTGTGGGGAGTGAGGGGGAGAGTGGGATTAGACTGGGTGGGATATTAAAGGGTACGGGGAGTGAGGGGAGAGAGGGATTAGACTGGGTGGGATATTAAAGGGTGCGGGGAGTGCAGGGGAGAGTGGGATTAGACTGGGTGGGATATTAAAGGGTGCGGGGAGTGAGGGGAGAGTGGGATTAGACTGGGTGGGATATTAAAGGGTACGGGGAGTGAGGGGGAGAGTGGGATTAGACTAGGTGAGATATTAAAAAGTGTGGGGAGTGAGGGGGTAGTGGGATTAGACTGGGGGGGATATTAAAGGGTGCGGAGAGTGAGGGGGAGAGTGGGATTAGACTGGGTGGGATATTAAAGGGTACGGGAGTGAGGGGAGAGTGGGATTAGACTGGGTGGATATTAAAGGGTACGGGGAGTGAGGGGGAGAGTGGGATTAGATTGGGTGGGATATTAAAGGGTACGGGAGTGAGCGGGGTAGTGGGATTAGACTGGGTGGGATATTAAAGGGTACGGGGGGTGAGGGGGAGAGAGGAATTAGACTGGGTGGGATATTAAAGGGTACGGGGAGTGAGGGGGAGAGTGGGATTAGACTGGGTGGGATATTAAAGGGTATGGGGAGTGAGGGGGAGAGTGGGATTAGACTGGGTGGGATATTAAAGGGTGCGGGGAGTGAGGGGGAGAGTGAGATTAGACCCTGGGTGGGATATTAAAGGGTGCGGGGAGTGAGGGGGAGAGTGGGATTAGACTGGGTGGGATATTAAAGGGTGCGGTGAGTGAGGGGGAGAGTGGGATTAGACTAGGTGGGATATTAAAGGGTACGGGGAGTGAGGGGAGAGTGGGATTAGACTGGGTGGGATATTAAAGGGTGTGGGGAGTGAGGGGGAGAGTGGATTAGACTGGGTGAGTTATTAAAGGGTGCGGGGAGTGAGGGGGAGAGTGGGTTTAGTCTGGGTGGGATATTAAAGGGTACGGGAGTGAGGGGGAGAGTTGGATTAGACTGGTGGGATATTAAAGGGTATGGGGAGTGAGGGGGAGAGTGGGATTAGACTGGGTGGGATATTAAAGGGTGCGGGGAGTGAGGGGGAGAGTGGGATTAGACTGGGTGGGATATTAAAGGGTACGGGAGTGAGGGGGAGAGTGGGATTAGACTGGGTGAGATATTAAAGGGTATGGGGAGTGAGGGGGGGAGTGGGATTAGACTGGGTGGGATATTAAAGGGTACGGGGAGTGAGGGGTAGAGTGGGATTAGACTGGTTGGGATATTAAAGGGTGCAGGGAGTGAGGGGCAGAGTGGGATTAGACTGGGTGGGATATTAAATGGTGTGGGGAGTGAGCGGGAGAGTGGGGTTAGACTGGATGGGATATTAAAGGGTATGGGGAGTGAGCGGGAGAGTGGGATTAGACTGGGTGGGATATTAAAGGGTACGGGGAGTGAGGGGGAGAGTTGGATTAGACTGGGTGGGATATTAAAGGGTATGGGGAGTGAGGGGGAGAGTGGATTAGACTGGGTGGGATATTAAAGGGTATGGGAGTGAGCGGGAGAGTGGGATTAGACTGGGTGGGATATTAAAGGGTACGGGGAGTGAGGGGGAGAGTTGGATTAGACTGGGTGGGATATTAAAGGGTATGGGGAGTGAGGGGGAGAGTGGGATTAGACTGGGTGGGATATTAAAGGGTACGGGGAGTGAGGGGGAGAGTGGGATTCGACTGGGTAGGATATTAAAGGGTGCGCGGAGTGAGCGGAGAGTGGGATTAGACTGGGTGGGATATTAAAGGGTGCGCGGAGTGAGGGGAGAGTGGGATTAGACTGGGTGGGATATTAAAGGGTACGGGGAGTGAGGGGAGAGTGGGATTAGACTGGGTGGGATATTAAAGGGTACAGGGAGTGAGGGGGAGAGTGGGATTAGACTGGGTGGGATTTTAAAGGGTACGGGGAGTGAGGGGGGAGTGGGATTAGACTGGGTGGGATATTAAAGGGTACGGGGAGTGAGGGGAGAGAGGGATTAGACTGGGTGGGATATTAAAGGGTACGGGGAGTGAGGGGGGAGAGTGGGATTAGACTGGGTGAGATGTTAATGGGTACAGGGAGTGAGGGGGAGAGTGGGATTAGACTGGGTGGGATATTAAAGGGTGCGGGGAGTGAGGGGGAGAGTGGGATTAGACTGGGTGGGATATTAAAGGGTACGGGGAGTGAGGGGAGAGAGGGATTAGACTGGGTGGGATATTAAAGGGTGCGGGGAGTGCAGGGAGAGTGGGATTAGACTGGGTGGGATATTAAAGGGTGCGGGGAGTGAGGGGGAGAGTGGGATTAGACTGGGTGGGATATTAAAGGGTACGGGGAGTGAGGGGGGAGAGTGGGATTAGACTGGGTGAGATGTTAATGGGTACAGGGAGTGAGGGGGAGAGTGGGATTAGACTGGGTGGGATATTAAAGGGTGCGGGGAGTGAGGGGGAGAGTGGGATTAGACTGGGTGGGATATTAAAGGGTACGGGGAGTGAGGGGGAGAGTGGATTAGACTGGGTGGGATATTAAAGGGTACGGGGAGTGCAGGGGAGAGTGGGATTAGACTGGGTGGGATATTAAAGGGTACGGGGAGTGAGGGGCAGAGTGGGATTAGACTGGGTGAGATATTAAAGGGTGTGGGGAGTGAGGGATTAGACTGGGTGGGATATTAAAGGGTGTGGGCAGTGAGGGGGAGTGGGATTAGACTGGGGGATATTAAATGGTGTGGGGAGTGAGAGGGAGAGTGGGATTTGACTGGGTGGGATATTAAAGGGTGCGGGGAGTGAGGGGGAGAGTGGGATTAGACTGGGTGGGATATTAAAGGGTACGGGGAGTGAGGGGAGAGTGGGATTAGACTGGGTGGGATATTAAAGGGTACGGGAAGTGAGGGGGAGAGTGGGATTAGACTGGGTGGGATATTAAAGGGTACGGGGAGTGAGGGGAGAGTGGGATTAGACTGGGTGCGATCTTAAAGGGTGCGGGGAGTGAGGGGGAGAGTGGGATTAGACTGGGTGGGATATTAAATGGTACGGGGAGTGATGGGGAGAGAGGGATTAGACTAGGTGAGATATTAAAGGGTACGGGGAGTGAGGGGGCGAGTGGAATTAGACTGGGTGGGATATTAAAGGGTACGGGGAGTGAGGGGAGAGTGGGATTAGACTGCGTGAGATATTAATGGGTACAGGGAGTGAGGGGGAGAGTGGGATTAGACTGGGTGGGATATTAAAGGGTGCGGGGAGTGAGGGGGAGAGTGGGATTAGACTGGGTGGGATATTAAAGGGTACGGGGAGTGAGGGGGAGAGTGGGATTAGACTGGGTGGGATATTAAAGGGTACCGGGAGTGCAGGGGAGAGTGGGATTAGACTGGGTGGGATATTAAAGGGTACGGGGAGTGAGGGGCAGAGTGGGATTAGACTGGGTGAGATATTAAAGGGTGTGGGGAGTGAGGGATTAGAATGGGTGGGATATTAAAGGGTGTGGGGAGTGAGGGGGAGAGTGGGATTAGACTGGGGGGATATTAAAGTGTGTGGGGAGTGAGAGGGAGAGTGGGATTTGACTGGGTGGGATATTAAAGGGTGCGGGGAGTGAGGGGGGAGAGTGGGATTCGACTGGGTGGGATATTAAAGGGTGCGGGGAGTGAGCGGGGGAGTGGGATTAGACTGGGTGGGATATTAAAGGGTGCGGGGAGTGAGGGGGAGAGTGGGATTAGACTGGGTGGGATATTAAAGGGTACGGGGAGTGAGGGGGAGAGTGGGATTAGACTGGGTGGGATATTAAAGGGTACGGGGAGTGCAGGGGAGAGTGGGATTAGACTGGGTGGGATATTAAAGGGTACGGGGAGTGAGGGGGAGAGTGGGATTAGACTGGGTGGGATATTAAAGGGTACGGGAAGTGAGGGGGAGAGTGGGATTAGACTGGGTGGGATATTAAAGGGTGTGGGGAGTGAGGGGGAGAGTGGGATTAGACTGGGTGGGATATTAAAGGGTACGGGGAGTGAGGGGCAGAGTGGGATTAGACTGGGTGAGATATTAAAGGGTGTGGGGAGTGAGGGATTAGACTGGGTGGGATATTAAAGGGTGTGGGCAGTGAGGGGGAGAGTGGGATTAGACTGGGGGGATATTAAATGGTGTGGGGAGTGAGAGGGAGAGTGGGATTTGACTGGGTGGGATATTAAAGGGTGCGGGGAGTGAGGGGGAGAGTGGGATTAGACTGGGTGGGATATTAAAGGGTACGGGGAGTGAGGGGAGAGTGGGATTAGACTGGGTGGGATATTAAAGGGTACGGGAAGTGAGGGGGAGAGTGGGATTAGAATGGGTGGGATATTAAAGGGTACGGGGAGTGAGGGGGAGAGTGGGATTAGACTGGGTGCGATCTTAAAGGGTGCGGGGAGTGAGGGGGAGAGTGGGATTAGACTGGGTGGGATATTAAATGGTACGGGGAGTGATGGGGAGAGAGGGATTAGACTAGGTGAGATATTAAAGGGTACGGGGAGTGAGGGGGCGAGTGGGATTAGACTGGGTGGGATATTAAAGGGTACGGGGAG
>NC_140990.1:1941561-1977940 GCF_052327205.1 Somniosus microcephalus | reverse complement strand
GGGAGCTTTACTCTGTATCTAAACCCTGCTGTACCTGCCCTGGGAGTGTTTGATGGGACAGTGTAGAGGGAGCTTTACTCTGTGCCTAACCCGTGCTGTACCTGCCCTGGGGGTGTTTGATGCGACAGTGTAGAGGGAGCTTTACTCTGCATGTAACCCGTGCTGTACCTGCCCTGGGAGTATTTGATGGGGCAGTGTAGAGACAGCTTTACTCTGTATCTAACCCGTGCTGTACCTGCCCTGGGAGTGTTTGCTGGCACAGCGTAGCGGGAGCTTTACTCTGTATCTAACACGTGCTGTACCTGCCCTGGGAGTGTTTGATGGGACAGTGTAGAGGGAGCTTTACTCTGTGCCTAACCCGTGCTGTACCTGCCCTGGGGGTGTTTGATGCGACAGTGTAGAGGGAGCTTTACTCTGTATCTAATCCATGCTGTGCCTGTCCTGGGAGTGTTTGATGGGACAGTGTAGAGGGAGCTTTACTCTGTGCCTAACCCGTGCTGTACCTGCCCTGGGGGTGTTTGATGCGACAGTGTAGAGGGAGCTTTACTCTGTATCTAACCCGTACTGTACCTGCACTGGGAGTGTTTGATGGGACAGTGTAGGGGGTGCTTTACTCTGTATCTAACCCGTGCTGTAGCTGATCTAGGAGTGTTTGATGGGACAGTGTAGAGGGAGCTTTACTCTTTATCTAACCTGTGCTGTACCTGCCCTGGGAGTCTTTGATGGGACAGCGTAGAGGGAGCATTACTCTGTATCTAACCTGTGCTGTACCTGCCCTGGGAGTGTTTGATGGGACAGTGTAGAGGGAGCTTTACTCTGCATCGAACCCGTGCTGGACCTGCCCTGGAAATGTTTGATGGGACAGTGTAGAGGGGGCTTTACTCTGCATCTAACCCGTGCTGTACCTGCCCTGGGAGTGTTGATGGGACAGTGTAGAGGGAGCTTTACTCTGCATCTAACCCGTGCTGTACATGCCCTGGGGATGTTTGATGGGACAGTGGAGAGGGAGCGTTACTCTGCATCTAACCCGTGCTGTACCTGCCCTGGGTGTGTTTGATGGGGACAGTGTAGAGGGAGTTTTACTCTGTATCTAACCCGTGCTGTACCTGCCCTGGGAGTGTTTGATGGGACATTGTAGAGGGAGCTTTACTCTGTATCTAACCGGTGCTGTACCTGTTCTGGGAGTGTTTGATTGGACAGTGTAGAGGGAGCTTTACTCTGTATCTAACCCGTGCTGTACCTGCCCTGGGAGTGTCGGATGGGACAGTGTAGAGGAAGCTTTACTCTGTATCTAACCTGTGCTGTACCTGCCCTGTGAGTGTTTGATGGGGCAGGTTAGAGGGAGCTTTACTCTGTATCTAACCCGTGCTGTACCTGCCCTGGGTGTGTTTGAAGGGACAGTGTAGAGGGAGCTTTACTCTGTATCTAACCCGTGCTGTACCTGCCCTGGGAGTGTTTGATGGGACAGTGTAGCGGGAGCTTTACTCTGTATCTAACCCGTGCTATACCTGTCCTGGGACTGTTGGATGGGACAGTATAGAGGGGGCTTTACTCTACATCTAACCCATGCTGTACCTGCCCTGGGAGTATTTATTGGGACAGTGTAGAGGGAGCTTTACTCTGTATCTAACCCATGCTGTACCTGTCCTGGGAGTGTTTAATGGGACAGTGTAGAGGGAGCTTTACTCTGTATCTAAGCCGTGCTGTACCTGACTGGAATTGTTTGATGGGACAGTGTAGAGGGAGCTTTACTCTGTATCTAACCCGTGCTGTACCTGCCCTGGGATTGTTTGATGGGACAGTGTAGCGGGAGCTTTACTCTGTATCTAACCCGTGCTATACCTGTCCTGGGAGTGTTTGATGGGACACTGTAGAGGGAGCTTTACTCTGTATCTATCCCATGCTGTACCTGCCCTGGGAGTGTTTGATGGGACAGTGTTGAGGGAGCTTTACTCTGTATCTAACCCGTGCTGTACCTGGCCTGGGACTGTTGGATGGGACAGTATAGAGGGGGCTTTACTCTACATCTAACCCATGCTGTACCTGCCCTGGGAGTATTTATTGGGACAGTGTAGAGGGAGCTTTACTCTGTATCTAACCCATGCTGTACCTGTGCTGGGAGTGTTTAATGGGACAGTGTAAAGGGAGCTTTACTCTGTATCTAACCCGTGCTGTACCTGCCCTGGAATTGTTTGATGGGACAGTGTAGAGGGAGCTTTACTCTGTATCTAACCCATGCTGTACCTGCCCTGGGAGTGTTTGATGGGACAGTGTAGAGGGAGCTTTACTCTGTATCTGACCCGTGCTGTACCTGCCCTGGGAGTGTTTGATGGGAGAGTGTAGAGGGAGCTTTACTCTGTTTCTAACCCATGCTGTACCTGCCCTGGGAGTGTTTGATGGGACAGTGCAGAGGGAGCTTTACTCTGTATCTAACCCATGCTGTACCTGCACTGGGAGTGTTTGATGGGACAGTGTAGAGGGAGATTTACTCTGTATCTAACCCGTGCTGTACCTGCCCTGGGAGTGTTTGATGGGACAGTGTAGAGGGAGCTTTACTCTGTATCTAACCCGTGCTGTACCTCCCCTGGGAGTATTTGAAGGGACAGTGTAGAGGGAGCTTTACTCTGTATCTAACCCATGCTGTACCTGCCCTGGGATTGTTTGATGGGACAGTGTAGCGGGAGCTTTACTTTGTATCTAACCCGTGCTATACCTGTCCTGGGAGTGTTTGATGGGACACTGTAGAGGGAGCTTTACTCTGTATCTAACCCGTGATGTACCTGGCCTGGGACTGTTGGATGGGACAGTATAGAGGGGGCTTTACTCTACATCTAACCCATGCTGTACCTGCCCTGGGAGTATTTATTGGGACAGTGTAGAGGGAGCTTTACTCTGTATCTAACCCATGCTGTACCTGTCCTGGGAGTGTTTAATGGGACAGTGTAGAGGGAGCTTTACTCTGTATCTAACCCATGCTGTACCTGCCCTGGAATTGTTTGATGGGACAGTGTAGAGGGAGCTTTACTCTGTATCTAACCCATGCTGTACCTGCCCTGGGAGTGTTTGATGGGACAGTGTAAAGGGAGCTTTACTCTGTATCTGACCCGTGCTGTACCTGCCCTGGGAGTGTTTGATGGGAGAGTGTAGAGGGAGCTTTACTCTGTATCTAACCCATGCTGTACCTGCACTGGGAGTGTTTGATGGGACAGTGCAGAGGGAGCTTTACTCTGTATCTACCCCATGCTGTACCTGCACTGGGAGTGTTTGATGGGACAGTGTAGAGGGAGCATTACTCTGTATCTAACCCATGCTGTGAGGATATAGAATGCAAAATATGGTAACAACTCGCTTCGCATAGCCACGGACCCTGTCAATCTAAAATGGAGGATCCTGTCAGCATAAAATGGTGGTGAATGTCGACATCGCTGAGTCACTTGCATATTGTAAGAAATGATCATGTTAACTCAAGAAACTGTGAAGGCAGCAGGAAGTAAAATAAAAGAAGCTAAACTGATCTGTGGCTGCTAATATGGCTGGCACCCACGATGTCACACCTTGCTGGTGGAAACAGTGTAGGGCGGAGTGCAGAGGTTATACAGACAATAGGTGATCAGAAAACACATTACCATGATTGCAAACGCATTACCATAATGATTAGGTGACCATGAAACCATTACCAGCATATTTACTTAACTATAAACCATTCAGTGAAATGTGACTTCTTTGTTTCATACTGCCAGGCCAGGAAATCAAATTAAATGTATACGTGTACAGCTCGGGATTGGTGCAGACTGTACGATGTGTTAATGTCTTCTCAAATTCAAGTATAATAATGTGGCACACTGTATGAAAGATTGCTTGCTCTGGTTTAACCTGTCGGACTCTTCTGGAGTCAGGACTGTGCTGTATCAGAGTAAGTCTCCCGGGATGACGGAATAAAAACTGTTGAACTCAACCAGTATTCGACTCAGTGTTTGTACTGAACCAGATTGAGGACCAAAAGAATCCGTTTCAACATTTGGTGTCAGAAGTGGGATCTCAACGGACGATCACCGAGAATTCGCGAAATTAAGAGCCGAACTAGTTTTGGACGTGAGAGGAGGAAATGGGCCCCCGGAGTGAGTATGTTTAAATTTACCACCTCGGTTTTCCTCTGATCCGTAAGTCCGATAAAAGTTTTGCCACTCGTTAATTCTTGCATGGTGTCCCGACGAGATCTGGGTCAATCTGGCGAATACTGTGTAAACTTAGGAAATAAGTATCCAAGTCGGGTAACGCGCCGGCCTCGTATTTCACTTGGTCCGCTCAGGCTTCGATTGGACTAAAAAGTAGATAAGTAGTGATTTTAGAGAAAGAGAATAAGAATACTTGAAAGAAAGTAAAAAGAGAGAGTCGGGGACTCTAGAGCTCGAGCAACTTGTACTCAGGGAGTGCAAGATAAGGGTCGTATAAGTTGAATAATTAGAGTTTAAGAATACCTGTACCAGGCGGTGACAGAGGCTAAATTTACGATTTGAATAATTAGGCTAAGAATACCTGTACCAGACGGTGACAGAGGCTAAAATTACTATTTGATGAATATGGACGACTCACTGTGTTTTTGTTTGGTCTAAGTATTGTAGTTATTGTATTGTGGTGTTTAGTTTTGTGTGCCGGTATCCGTGAAATACACGAGACACTTTTAAAAACGTAACTCGAATCCTGAAAGGGAGCCCTTAGTGTGAGAGAACCATGGGTAATTACCTAGACACAACAAGTGACGAGGGCAGTGCCTTACAAACATTATGTGACAAATATCCAGATAAAGCCCAACAATTGAGACTACTCTCAGGGGGTTTAAATAAAAAATTAGGCAGCAAACAATGGCCACTAGGGGGTGCCAAAAGTTTAGAAACGGTTAAACAAGCTCAAGAAATGATTTGGAAAAAGAACATGGGAAGCAAGACTAAAAAACTAATTGGACTCTGGCGACAGTACTGCCAAGAAATTAAAGACAGTTCCCTATTAGCCAGCTGGCAAGAAAATGCTGTTAAATTAGGAATAAAGTTAACCGAAGGAGGAAATCCTAAACCCATTGAAATACTTAAGAAAGAATGTGCACATGAGAAAAGGTCAAAATCTGAAAAGGCGCCAGATAAAAAGGATAAAAATGAACTACGTAGTTCAATGGTTGGCCTTAGGTTGAAAGAGGGAGACGGAACAGATGAGGACTTAGACAATTGGATGTACAGAACTCCTAATGCGCCACCTCCTCAGCCACCCCAGTACATCAATATTTACCCCTCCCTTCCAACATCGGCCTCACTAGCGATGCCTAATACTACCCCTCCAGCAACCCTCTTCGCAACCAGTCCCCCATTCACTCCAGGAATACCCCCAACCACCTTACCCGATAGTGCCACAGGCGTTACTGATCCCATAAGTAGTCGGACCCGGTTACAAACGGCAGGACAGACAAACCCTGTGCCAAATTATACTCCTACCCGGAGTGATAAGAAAAAGAAAAAGAAGGAAGAAGAGAAACGGGAAAATAAGAAAAGAGTCAGACAGTTAGTTCAACATAAATCCACTCAGGAAAGCGACACTGAGTCATGTAGTGACTTTACCGATTCGGAGGATGATTTATCACCTCCTGAGGATCATGAGTCAGAATCAAAAAATCATTCCGGTAACCCACCCAGGAACCTTCCAGTGAGAAAGATGCCAAACCCAGATCAGGCTAATGCCGCAGCTAACCCCACCATAGATGTATTCTTCCCATGGAAGCCTAATGAATTAATGTCTATCCTAACTAATGCGTCGGATCGCCACAAAGCGCCTCAAAAGTTTGTGGACTTTTTACGAACCACCATTCAAGTGTACAACGCTGAATCCCGAGATTTATGGGCTTTAATCCAACAAGTACTGACCCCCTCGGAACATACTCGATTCTTAACTCACTTGCGACATGCTAATCTGGCAGCCCTAAATGTGGCCATGGGGAATGACAATGATAGAATAACAGCCATGCTTACGGCTGCTAGTCAAACACTTCAGAAGCCTATTAACATATCCAATGTCCTAGATACTAAGCCAAAGAAAGATGGGGGACCTGAGGAATTTTTGGAGAGATTCTGTGAGGTTTATCAGGGACAGTCGGGGGACACCAATTATCAAGGAGGAGCCAATTCACCCCAATTCTGCGCCATTCTGATGAACTGCCTTCCGGCTGCGGTAGCAACCGCAATTAAAACCAATAATATGAACTGGGCAGAAAATAGCCCAGCTCAAATTACTAGAGCCATAAAATATTATTGGAAAGAGAGTAAAGGTTTGGAGAACCAACCCCAGAAGACAATAAAAACAGAATATGTCGTGAAGGAAGTCCCAATTCAACCACACACGATAGACAGGACAGGGTATCAGATGGAACCTCAATACTGTACCCCTGGATGGGTAGACTCTCAGAATTATGGCTATTACACTCATCCAAACGGCCCCGATGCTACTGCATACGGCCAACCCTACGCCCCTCCACAACAGAATTACGGAGGTAGAGGAAGGGGTAGAGGACAAGGACGGGGATACCAAGGTCCAAGACAAGGGCAGTGTTATAACTGTGGAGAGGATGGCCACTGGGTCAGAGACTGCCAATCCTTAGCCTATCGAGACCCACCTAGGAGAGGCATGGGAAGATGGAGAGGAAACAAAGGAGGACCTAGAGGAGGCAGGGGAGGATATACCAATTTCTCCCAGAACAATCCATTCCCACAGAATTGACTAGCTAATCTAGTGGTCAGCACTTTACATTCGGACCGAGAACCCTTATTAATGTTGCAAATCCAGGATCAATGGTATCCCTTTTTAGTAGACACTGGAGCCGCCATGTCCTCTGTCCAATCGGACCTTAAACTTCCCCGATCCAACAAGACCCAGGAATTATCAGGCTTCCAAGGTCAAATGACCAAGTATGCTATGTCAGAACCAGTTCAGGTGACCTACAAAAATCAATCTGCAACCCACCAATTTGTAATAACTACCGGCTTGGACTGAAATTTGATGGCCAGAGACTTACTATGTGCATTCCAACTCAAACTTGATTGTGGTGATGAAGGAATAGCAATAGGACATTGGGCAAATAAAAGGCAATGTTATGTTTCGACTACACCTCAATGGTGGTCGCTCGACCTCAATGCATCCTCCTATCATGTGACACTGGCATATGATCGAAGTGGAAAGGATAGGACCCTTGAGGAGTATTTTAAAGATCAGGAAGGTACCGAATGGACAATCTACCTCAAGGCTGTAGTAACTGGACCCGAGGGAAAAGCAGAGTTTTTGCAGGTTCCCTTACACTTGTGGAAGCAGCCTTCGACAGTGGCCCCTCATATCACGCGGGAAGTTAACCAGCCTTTCCATGCCAAAGATTTGGGGCCTATGGTAAAACGAGCGATCGATCAGGCAAACCCTGAATGTCACCAACCGCAACAGTTACCCGGAGGTCTGATGGTCCAATTTTACCAAAACCCTGAGCCTAGCCTGACTGTGGTGCACCGTCATGTAGGGAAAGACATACTGGAGTATGTGAATCCACAGGTATGGGCAGAAGACCCAATGCATGTAGGTCTAACCGGCATAAAACCCATTGAGATCCCAGTGAAGGAAAATGTGACCTTGCCGACAGTACGACAATACCCTTTGAAACACCAAGCTCTTCCGAGTATAGACAGACTCATTAAGGGATTGTTGGAGCAGGGAATTTTGGTAACTTGCCAATCCAGTTGTAGTACACCCATCCTGGCTGTTCCGAAGCCTGGTAAGCCTGATCAGTTCCGCCTAGTGCAGGATTTACGAGCAATAAATGCGATTGTTCAGCCACTTCATGCGCTAGTACCTAATCCAGCACACATCTTGGCCTCGATACCTGCTGATGCTACAGTTTTTGCGGTAGTCGATCTCCAGCACGCCTTTTTCTCCCTGCCACTGGCCGCTACTAGCCAATACCTTTTTGCCTTCACTTACAACGGTCAGCAGTATACGTGGACTCGATTACCCCAGGGCTTTGTGAATTCACCTACCCTGTTTTCGCGGTGCCTTCAACAGCAATTACAGACACTGACATTAAATTGTGGCTCCAATCTGATCCAGTATGTGGATGACCTTCTCATTGCTAGCCCTGATGAGCTAAGTAACAGAGAGGACACTATTCAGTTGTTGAACTATCTCTCAGAATTAGGATATGTGGTATCTCCAGCGAAAGTATTGGTGGCTCAGAAGACAGTTAAATTTCTTGGAGTTATGTTATCAGCCGAAAACCGCAGTTTGGAAACTAGCAGAATACAGCCAATATGCGAGACGCCAACCCCTAAAACGGCCAAACAAGTCAGGCAGTGGCTGGGAATGGTTAATTATTGTCGATAGTGGATACCTAATATCGCAGTATTAACCAAACATCTGACTCCCTACACGGCTAAAGAGGGAGAGTTTGAGCTGGAACTAGAGGCACAGCAGGCATTTGAGGAATTAAAACAGGATCTGGTCCAAGCACCAGCCCTGGGACGACCCCTGTATGATAGGCCATTCCAGTTATATTGCACAGTAATGAACGATTGCTCAACAGCAGCTTTGACTCAGAAGCATGGAGATAAGCATCGACCGGTAGCTTATTATTCATCAAAACTGGATCCGGTAGCCTTAGGACATCCCTATTGCACCCAGATCCTTACAGCCATCTACAACAGTCTACAGTCAGCTGCTAATATGACACTTCAGCAGGACATTACCGTGTATAGCTCTCACTCAGTCACTGCGTTATTGGGGCAATTGCAGACCCAACACCTGACTACCGCCAGGCAAAATAAGTATGAAATATACTTACTGAACAATCCTCGGCTAGCATTTAAACACTGTAGCACTATCAACCCTGCCAGTTTCCTTGCAAATCCGCCCTCCGAGAGTGACGAACCAAGCCATGATTGCTTAAACCTCATTAAGGATGATACCTCAGTCCGACCTGATCTGTCTGACACTCTTATTGCAGATCCCGATATTACCATGTATACGGACGGCAGTTCTTCAGTTGATGAGATGGGAAAACGAATTTCTGGTTATGCAATTGTAAATCAGGAAGGTGTCACCTTAGAATCAGCAGCCTTTGAATCCCCTTTTTCTGCCCAGCAAGCCGAACTGTTTGCACTCATACGAGCTTGTATTTTGGGAGAAGGATTAAAAATCAATGTACATACAGACTCTAGATATGCCTTTGGAGTAGTTCATGACTTTGGACAATTGTGGAAAAATAGAGGTTTTCTGACCTCTTCGGGCAGCCCGATCTCTCACCGTCAGTTAGTCTCAGATCTCTTGCAAGCCCTTTTACTCCCCAAACAGATAGCTGTGATTAAATGCTCTGCCCATACCACTGGCCAAAACCCGGTAGATATAGGAAACCGCCGCGCTGATGAGGCGGCCAAAAATGCTTCTAGGAGTCACCAAATGATTGTGCCCCGAATGATGAGGCAGACTAAAAATTCCAAAAAGAATCAGTCTACCTCGGAAAAACTAATGCCAACCATCCAAGAGGTGATTAAGTTGCAGGAGGATGCTCCTGATAGTGATAAGCATTTGTGAAGAGAATTGGGATGTGTATATAACCCTTTATCAAAACTCTGGACTACTCCCGCGGAACAGACTTGCATGTCTGATGAGCTAGCTTTATGGGTTATTGAATGTGTACACTTTGCAACTCATTGTGGTGCCAGGGCAGTGGGTGATTTGCTTCTAAGTACTTGGTGGCATCCAAGGCTTCAAGCAATAGCACAGAACATTAGCGATCGATGCCTGATTTGTCAACAACACAACCCTGGAAAGGGAGTGCCTTGCGAATGGGGAAAAACCCCTTTACCTGAGGGTCCCTTTGAGACCCTGCAAATGGACTACGTTGAGTTGGAAAGATGTCAGTGTTACAAATACGTACTTGTCATTGTAGATGTATTTCGTAAATGGATCGAGGCATATCCAACCACAGACAATAAAGCCTCTACTGTTGTTAAGGTATTGCTGAGAGAGATCATACCTCGGTATGGTATTCCAACTCGGTTAAGTTCTGACAACGGTCCTCACTTCACTGCCGAAGTGAACAAGGAACTTTGTACCCAGTTGAACATTCATCAGCAATTGCATTGTGCTTATCGACCACAGGCTGCAGGACTTGTCGAAAGAACCAATCAGACTCTGAAGAACAAACTTGCTAAACTGGTAGCCGAAACCGGCTCCACTTGGTTGAAATTGCTTCCTGTGGCTCTCTTTCAGATCCGCACCACACCAGCGGGTAAAGCACGACTTACACCTGCTGAGATTATCTATGGTAGACCACTCAAGACTCCCTGGAACCAAAATGCTCCTACAACGGTGCATTTTCACCATATGACTGAAGAAATGACGACCTATGTCTTGGCTCTTACCAAGGTTTTGCGCGGGCTGCATTCACAGGTCCGTGCTGCATATGGTGAACTTCCTGACTTATCTGGTTCTCTAAAAATTGAACCAGGTTCGTATGTGATGGTTAAGAACTGGACTCGTAAAAGTCTAGATCCAAGGTGGGAAGGTCCATATCAGGTCTTACTAACAACCCCGACTGTAGCTAAGGTCGAGGGAAGAAGCGCATGGGTGCACTTCCACCATTGTAAATTGATTGGAGAAACCAATCAAAAGGGGGGGAGATAATCAGTAGTAAATCAGTACAGTATAGTAAATCAGTACAGTATATAGTAGATTTTACGAACAATCATTAATTTTATTTTGATTTAGTAGATTTTACGAACAATCATTAATTTTATTTTGATTGATCAGCCATTGATAGGAGACTACAGAACTCGTGGTCGGCCTTGATAGAGGTGACTGCAGCTTTTACGAGGTCTGGTGTTGTGTTCGGATTGTTCTGGCCTGCTGAAATCCTACTCTTATTATACTTATTATACGATTTTAATTTTTAATTTTTAAAATTTTAGTTTTAAGTTTTTAACTTTTGATCTTGTGTAAGCACTTTGTTTTCCAGATTAATAGTTAATAAGTAGCATTGATTGATCACCAAGAATCAAGATGAGGACCTTATTACTGCTTCTGAGCGTTATCCTGCTCGCGGGCGGGGCGTTCAATCAACTGAAGAAATGTAAGAAAATCACACCTGGAAAAACCATCCACCTGTGCCGAAGAGATATTCTCCAGTACAAAGACAAGAATCTTAAAGCTTTCGGATCCTGGAACGTGACTAAATGGGACTTCTGTAATGGACTATTAAAACAGGAAACCATCAGAAGAAGAAATTAAAGTTGAGAAGGAATTAATGGAGGAGGAGTATAATAGACTCAATAAGATAGAGATGGACCAGTAGGATGAAGCCGAGAATCACTGGGTACCTTAGATGGTTATCATGGAATGATAAAAGGGGGGAATGAGGATATAGAATGCAAAATATGGTAACAACTCGCTTCGCATGGCCAAGGACCCTGTCAATCTAAAATGGAGGATCCTGTCAGCATAAAATGGTGGTGAGATGTCGACATCGCTGAGTCACTTGCATATTGTAAGAAATGATCATGTTAACTCAAGAAACTGTGAAGGCAGCAGGAAGTAAAATAAAAGAAGCTAAACTGATCTGTGGCTGCTAATATGGCTGGCACCCACGATGTCACACCTTGCTGGTGGAAACAGTGTAGGGCGGAGTGCAGAGGTTATACAGACAATAGGCGATCAGAAAACACATTACCATGATTGCAAACGCATTACCATAATGATTAGGTGATCATGAAACCATTACCAGCATATTTACTTAACTATAAACCATTCAGTGAAATGTGACTTCTTTGTTTCATACTGCCAGGCCAGGAAATCAAATTAAATGTATACGTGTACAGCTCGGGATTGGTGCAGACTGTACGATGTGTTAATGTCTTCTCAAATGCAAGTATAATAATGTGGCACACTGTATGAAAGATTGCTTGCTCTGGTTTAACCTGTCAGGACTCTTCTGGAGTCAGGACTGTGCTGTATCAGAGTAAGTCTCCCGGGATGACGGAATAAAAACTGTTGAACTCAACCAGTATTCGACTCAGTTTTTGTACTGAACCAGATTGAGGACCAAAAGAATCCGTTTCAACAGCTGTACCTGCCCTGGGAGTGTTTGATGGGACAGTGTAGAGGAAGCTTTACTCTGTATCTAACCCGTGCTGTACCTGCCCTGTGAGTGTTTTATGGGAAAGTGAAGAGGGAGCTTTACTCTTTATCGAACCCATGCTGTACCTGCCCTGTGAGTGTTTGATGGGACAGGGTAGAGGGAGCTTTACTCTGTATCTAACCCATGATGTACCTGCCCTGGGAGTGTTTGATGGGGCAGTGTAGAGGGAGCTTTACTCTGTATCTAACCCTTGTTTTACCTGCCCTGGGAGTATTTGATGGGACAGTGTAGAGGGAGATTTACTCTGTATCTAACCCGTGCTATACCTGCCCTGGGAGTGTTTGATGCGACAGTGTAGAGGAAGCTTTAATCTGTCTCTAACCCGTGCTGTACCTGCCCTGTGAGTGTTTGATGGGACAGTGTAGAGGGAGCTTTACTCTGTATCTAACCTGTGCTTTACCTGCCCTGGGAGTGTTTGATGGGACAGTGTAGAGGGAGCTTTACTCTGTATCTAAGCCGTGCTGTACCTGCCCTGTGAGTGTTTGAATGGACAGTGTAGAGGGAGCTTTAATCTGTATCTAACCCTTGCTGTACCTGCCCTGGGAGTGTTTGATGGGACAGTGCAGAGGGAGCTTTACTCTGTATCTAACCCGTGCTGTACCTGCCCTGGGAGCGTTTGATGGGACAGTGTGGAGGGAGCTTTACTCTGTATCTAACCCGTGCTGTACCTGCCCTGGGAGTGTTTGATGGGACAGTGTAGAGGGAGCTTTACTCTGTATCTAACCCGTGCTCTCCCTGCCCTGGGAGTGTTTGATGGGACAGTGTAGAGCGAGCTTTACTCTGTATCTAACCCATGCTGTACCTGCCCTGGGACTGTTTGATGGGACAGTGTAGGGGGTGCTTTACTCTGTATCTAACCCGTGCTGTAGCTGATCTGGGAGTGTTTGATGGGACAGTGTAGAGGGAGCGTTACTCTTTATCTAACCTGTGCTGTACCTGCCCTGGGAGTGTTTGATGGGACAGTGTAGAGGGAGCTTTACTCTGTATCTAACCTGTGCTGTACCTGCCCCGGGAGTGTTTGATGGGACAGTGTAGAGGGAGCTTTACTCTGCATCTAACCCGTGCTATACCTGCCCTGGGAATGTTTGATGGGACAGTCTAGAGGGAGCTTTACTCTGCATCTAACCCGTGCTGTATCTGCCCTGGGAGTGTTTGTTGGGACATTGTAGAGGGAGCTTTACTCTGTATCTAACCGGTGCTGTACCTGTCCTGGGAGTGTTTGATTGGACAGTGTAGAAGGAGCTTTACTCTGTATCTAACCCGTGCTGTACCTGCCCTGGGAGTGTCGGATGGGACAGTGTAGAGGAAGCTTTACTCTGTATCTTACCTGTGCTGTACCTGCCCTGGGAGTGTTTGATGGGACAGTGTAGAGGGAGCTTTACTCTGTATCTAACCCATGCTGTGCCTGCCCTGGGAGTATTTGATGGGGCAGTGTAGAGAGAGCTTTACTCTGTATCTAACCCGTGCTGTACCTGCCCTGGGAGTGTTTGCTGGGATAGTGTAGAGGGAGCTTTACTGTGTATCTAACCCGTGCTGTACCTTCTCTGGGAGTGTTTGATGGGCCAGTGTAGAGGGAGCTTTACTCTGTATCTAACCCGTGCTGTACCTGCCCTGGGAGTTTTGAAGGGACAGTGTAGAGGGAGCTTTACTCTGTATCTAACCCGTGCTGTACCTGCCCTGGGAGTGTTTGATGGGACAGTGTAGCGGGAGCTTTACTCTGTATCTAACCCATGCTATACCTGTCCTGGGAGTGTTTAATGGGACAGTGTAGAGGGAGCTTAACTCTGTATCTAACCCGTGCTGTACCTGCCCTGGGAGTGTTTGATGGGACAGTGTAGAGGGAGCTTTACTCTGTATCTAACCCGTGCTGTACCTGCCCTGGAAGTGTTTGATGAGACAGTGTAGAGGGAGCTTTACTCTGTAACTACCCCGTGCTGTACCTGCCCTGGGAATGATTGATGGCACAGTGTAGAGGGAGCTTTACTCTGTATCTAACCCGTGCTGTACCTGGCCTAGGACTGTTGGATGGGACAGTGTAGAGGGAGCTTTACTCTGTATCTAACCCGTGCTGTACCTGCCCTGGAAGTGTTTGATGCGACAGTGTAGAGGGAACTTTACTCTGTATCTTACCCGTGCTGTACCTGCCGTGGGAGTGTTTGATGGGACAGTGTAGAGGGAGCTTTACTCTGTGTCTAACCCGTGCTGTACCTGGCCTAGGACTGTTGGATGGGACAGTGTAGAGGGAGCTTTACTCTGTATCTACGGATGCTGTACCTGCCCTGGGAGTATTTATTGGGACAGTGTAGAGGGAGCTTTACTCTGTATCTAACCCATGCTGTACCTGTCCTGGGAGTGTTTAATGGGACAGTGTAGAGGGAGCTTAACACTGTATCTAACCCATGCTGTACCTGCCCTGGGAGTGTTTGATGGGACAGTGTAGAGGGAGCTTTACTCTGTATCTAACCCGTGCTGTACCTGCCCTGTGAGTGTTTTATGGGAAAGTGTAGAGGGAGCTTTACTCTTTATCTAACCCATGCTGTACCTGCCCTGTGAGTGTTTGATGGGACAGGGTAGAGGGAGCTTTACTCTGTATCTAACCCGTGATGTACCTGCCCTGGGAGTGTTTGATGGGACAGTGTAGAGGGAGCTTTACTCTGTATCTAACCCTTGTTTTACCTGCCCTGGGAGTATTTGATGGGACAGTGTAGAGGGAGATTCACTCTGTATCTAACCCGTGCTATACCTGCCCTGGGAGTGTTTGATGCGACAGTGTAGAGGAGGCTTTAATCTGTCTCTAACCCGTGCTGTACCTGCCCTGTGAGTGTTTGATGGGACAGTGTAGAGGGAGCTTTACTCTGTATCGAACCCGTGCTGCACCTTCCCTGGGAGTGTTTGATGGGACAGTGTAGAGGGAGCTTTACTCTGTATCTAACCTGTGCTTTACCTGCCCTGGGAGTGTTTGATGGGACAGTGTAGAGGGAGCTTTAATCTGTATCTAACCCGTGCTGTACCTGCCCTGGGAGTGTTTGAATGGACAGTGTAGAGGGAGCTTTAATCTGTATCTAACCCGTGCTGTACCTGCCCTGGGAGTGTTTGATGGGACAGTGTGGAGGGAGCTTTACTCTGTATCTAACCCGTGCTGTACCTGCCCTGGGAGTGTTTGATGGGACAGTGTAGAGGGAGCTTTACTCTGTATCTAACCCGTGCTGTACCTGCCCTGGGAGTGTTTGATGGGACAGTGTAGAGCGAGCTTTACTCTGTATCTAACCTGTGCTGTACCTGCCCCGGGAGTGTTTGATGGGACAGTGTAGAGGGAGCTTTACTCTGTATCTAACCTGTGCTGTACCTGCCCTGGGAGTGTTTGATGGGACAGTTTAGAGGGAGCTTTACTCTGCATCTAACCCGTGCTGTACCTGCCCTGGGAATGTTTCATGGGACAGTGCAGAGGGAGCTTTACTCTGCATCTAATCCGTGCTGTATCTGCCCTGGGAGTGTTTGATGGGGACAGTGTAGAGGGAGCTTTACTCTGTATCTATCCCGTGCTGTACCTGCCCTGGGAGTGTTTGATGGGACATTGTAGAGGGATCTTTACTCTGTATCTAACCCGTGCTGTACCTGCCCTGGGAGTGTCGGATGGGACAGTGTACAGGAAGCTTTACTCTGTATCTTAGCTGTGCTGTACCTGCCCTGGGAGTGTTTGATGGGACAGTGTACAGGAAGCTTTACTCTGTATCTAACCTATGCTGTACCTGCCCCGGGATTGTTTGATGGGACAGTGTAGAGGGAGCTTTACTCTGTATCTAACCTGTGCTGTACCTGCCCTGGGAGTGTTGATGGGACAGTGTAGAGGGAGCTTTACTCTGTATCTAACCCGTGCTGTACCTGCCCTGGGAGTGTTTGATGGGACAGTGTAGAGGGAGCTTTACTCTGTATCTAACCCGTGCTGTACCTGCCCTGGGAGTGTTTGATGGGACATTGTAGAGGGAGCTTTACTCTGTATCTAACCCGTGCTGTACCTGCCCTGGGAGTGTTTGATGGGACAGTGTAGAGGGAGCTTTACTCTGTATCTAACCCGTGCTGTACCTGCCCTGGGAGTGTTTGCTGGGATAGTGTAGAGGGAGCTTTACTGTGTATCTAACCCGTGCTGTACCTCCCCTGGGAGTGTTTGATGGGCCAGTGTAGAGGGAGCTTTACTCTGTATCTAACCCATGCTGTACCTGCCCTGGGAGTGTTTGAAGGGACAGTGTAACGGGAGCTTTACTCTGTATCTAACCCGTGCTGTACCTGCCCTGGGAGTGTTTGATGGGACAGTGTAGAGGGAGCTTTACTCTGTATCTAACCCGTGCTGTACCTGCCCTGCAAGTGTTTGATGAGACAGTGTAGAGGGAGCTTTACTCTGTAACTACCCCGTGCTGTACCTGCCCTGGGAATGTTTGATGGCACAGTGTAGAGGGAGCTTTACTCTGTATCTAACCCGTGCTGTACCTGCCCTGGGGGTGTTTGATGCGACAGTGTAGAGGGAACTTTACTCTGTATCTTACGCGTGCTGTACCTGCCGTGGGAGTGTTTGATGGGACAGTGTAGAGGGAGCTTTACTCTGTGTCTAACCCGTGCTGTACCTGGCCTAGGACTGTTGGATGGGACAGTGTAGAGGGAGCTTTACTCTGTATCTACGGATGCTGCACCTGCCCTGGGAGTATTTATTGGGACAGTGTAGAGGGAGCTTTACTCTGTATCTAACCCATGCTGTACCTGTCCTGGGAGTGTTTAATGGGACAGTGTAGAGGGAGCTTAACTCTGTATCTAACCCGTGTTGTACCTGCCGTGGGAGTGTTTGATGGGACAGTGTAGAGGGAGCTTTACTCTGTATCTAACCCATGCTGTACCTGCCCTGGGAGTGTTTGCTGGGACAGTGTAGAGGGAGCTTTACTCTGTATCTAACCCGTGCTGTACCTGCCCTGGGAGTGTTTGATGGGAGAGTGTAGAGGGAGCTTTACACTGTATCTTACCCGTGCTGTACCTGCCCTGGGAGTGTCGGATGGGACAGTGCAGAGGAAGCTTTACTCTGTATCTAACCCGTGCTGTACCTGCCCTGGGAGTGTCGGATGGGACAGTGCAGAGGAAGCTTTACTCTGTATCTAACCCGTGCTGTACCTGCCCTGGGAGTGTTTGATGGGACATTGTAGAGGGAGCTTTACTCTGTATCTAACCGGTGCTGTACCTGTCCTGGGAGTGTTTGATTGGACAGTGTAGAGGGATCTTTACTCTGTATCTAACCCGTGCTGTACCTGCCCTGGGAGTGTCGGATGGGACAGTGTAGAGGAAGCTTTACTCTGTATCTTACCTGTGCTGTACCTGCCCTGGGAGTGTTTGTTGGGACAGTGTAGAGGGAGCTTTACTCTGTATCTAACCCATGCTGTACCTGCCCTGGGAGTGTTTGTTGGGACAGTGTAGAGGGAGCTTTACTCTCTATCTAACCCGTGCTGTACCTGCCCTGGGAGTGTTTGATGGGACATTGTAGAGGGAGCTTTACTCTGTATCTAACCCGTGCTGTACCTGGCCTGGGAGTATTTGATGGGGCAGTGTAGAGAGAGCTTTACTCTGTATTTAACCCGTGCTGTACCTGCCCTGGGAGTGTTTGCTGGGATAGTGTAGAGGGAGCTTTACTGTGTATCTAACCCGTGCTGTACCTCCCCTGGGAGTGTTTGATGGGATAGTGTAGAGGGAGCTTTACTCTGTATCGAACCCGTGCTGTACCTGCCCTGGGAGTGTTTGAAGGGACAGTGTAGAGGGAGCTTTACTCAGGCCTAGAAATTGAGTTGACGCCGCGCCAGGGCTTTAGCGCCGGAAATTTAGCGCCGGCGCTAATTCCCTTGCGCGCGCCAAAAATTCAGTAGCGCCGCGCCCAGACGGCTGCCGGCGCTACTGGCGGGCGTGAGTGCCTCCCAATGGGCGCTGAGTGCCGCATTGCGGCGCTAATCCGGCGCTGCGGCACCCGATGCGGTGCGGCAGGCTGGGGAAGTGCAGGCCTCCTCCTCCCGTTAAGGAGGCGCAGCCTTCACCCGATCGCTGGCCATTTGATTTTTTCAAAAATGAGCCCGGCACCTCGGAGAAGTGCCGGGCTTGCAGGCCAGACGCATCTGTTCCGCGGGAGGGGGGTGGAGGAGTCCGGGGAGGGAGGTGCGGGCAGGCGGCCGGCGGGAAAGCGGCCGGCCGCCGCGTGACCTTAATGCGCCGGCGCTAACTTGTGTAAGACTCGGTTGCCAGAGTCTTAGTTGCGGCTGCCACGGGCGAGGCGGCCGCAACTGAATTTCGGCGTTCGGGCGCGTTGCCACGGCAACCGGGACGTTGCGCACACCGATGACGTCATCGGTGCCGGCGCAGTGCAACCGGCTAACGCCGATGGCAGCGCCGAAGTGAATTTCAGAAACGGCCATCATTGCGGCGCTAGGCCCTCTAGCGCCGCAAAATGGGCGCTAACCCTACTGAATTTTCAGCCCTCTGTATCTAACCCGTGCTGTACCTGCCCTGGGAGTGTTTGATGGGACAGTGTAGCGGGAGCTTTACTCTGTATCTAACCCGTGCTGTACCTGCCCTGGGAGTGTTTGATGGGACAGTGTAGAGGGAGCTTTACTCTGTATCTAATGCATGCTGTACCTGCCCTGGGAGTATTTATTGGGACAGTGTAGAGGGAGCTTTACTCTGTATCTAACCCGTGCTGTACCTGTCCTGGGAGTGTTTGATGGGACAGTGTAGAGGGAGCTTTACTCTGTATCTAACTCGTGCTGTACCTGCCCTGGGAGTGTTTGATGGGACAGTGTAGAGGGAGCTTTACTCTGTATTTAACCCGTGCTGTACCTGCCCTGGAAGTATTTGATGGGACAGTGTAGAGGGAGCTTTACTCTGTATCTAACCCATGCTGTACCTGCCCTGGGAGTGTTTGATGGGACAGTGTAGAGGGAGATTTACTCTGTATGTAACCCGTGCTGTACCTGCCCTGGGAGTGTTTGATGGGACAGTGTAGAGGGAGTTTTCCTCTGTACCTAACCCATGCTGTACCTGCCCTGGGAGTGTTTGATGGGACAGTGTAGAGGGAGCTTTACTCTGTATCTAACCCGTGCTGTACCTGCCCTGGGAGTGTTTAATGGGACAGTGTAGAGGGAGCTTTACTCTGTATCTAACCCATGCTGTACCTGCACTGGGAGTGTTTGATGGGACAGTGTAGAGGGAGCTTTACTCTGTATCTAACCCGTGCTGTACCTGCCCTGGGAGTGTTTGATGGGACAGTGTAGAGGGAGCTTTACTCTGTATCTAACCCGTGCTGTACCTGCCCTGGGAGTGTTTGATGAGACAGTGTAGAGGGAGCTTTACTCTGTATCTAACCCATGCTGTACCTGCACTGGGAGTGTTTGATGGGACAGTGTAGAGGGAGCTTTACTCTGTATCTAACCCGTGCTGTACCTGCCCTGGGAGTGTTTGATGGGACAGTGTAGAGGGAGCTTTACTCTGTATCTAACCCGTGCTGTACCTGCCCTGGGAGTGTTTGATGGGACAGTGTAGAGGGAGCTTTACTCTGTATCTAACCCGTGCTGTACCTGTCCTGGGAGTGTTTGATGCTGACACCAGTTGCTCACATCGATGAACACACCTTTTAACTGACAAATGGTATGAGATAAACCCATCACCTTCTCCCCTGGACACAGATCCTGAGGGACAGTGAGTGGCCCGAACATTTTAACCCCACTCCACCCCGACTTACATCTCCTCTTACCCTTCTTTGTTCTAATGAAAAGAGCTCTAGTTTTCTAATCTCTCTCCTCATAACTAAAACTTTTTGACCCTGGTATCATCTGAGTGAATCTCTTCTGCACCCTCTCCATGGCTTTGACATCCGTCCCAGAGTAAAATGTGCCAAAACTTGACACAATATTCTAAATACAGCCTAATCAATGCTTTGTACTCAACACCGGATTTATAAATATTTTTAAACAACTTGATCAACTTGTTCTCTCACTTTTTACATACATGAACCCCTTGTCCGGTTTAGAGATATTAACATAACGTGGCTGAAATACATTGACATCAAATGTCTGATATAATGTGTATTATGGGAAAGAGAAGTTTAGTCTGAGTTAGAAACTCAAACAGGCATTTCACTGAAGACAGGTCGCCATGTCAACACTGATAAGACATTCCATTCACTGAATCGACTGGTTGGAATCTGTAATCAGATCAGGGGAAAGAACAGGGTTTGCTGTTATTAACCAAAGTGAGTAACAAAATACATTAGATTATAATGTGTGATGTTTATACCTAGAATTGTGAAACTATAAGAAATAACATAATTAACAGCAGGCAGGGTAGTTTAGGGACAATGAGAACATTACTGAAGAAAATTAACTGCTGGGAACCATGGAATGTGTCCTTGTAAATCACAGATTAGTGAACTTCCAGCTGTCTTTTCCTCACTTCCTGCCAAAACCCAGCAGAGAAGACAAAGAAGAGTCCGGTGCCAGAGATGAATCACTACAGGGTATAAAAGTGAGGGGATCCTGATGTAAGGGGGCAGTCGGGACTGGAGACACTGGAGATCAAGCTCAGGGCGCCCGAGGTTCCATCCAGCAGGCTGACCTCGTGTAAGTTACTGTGGACACGCGGGACTTGCATGTTTACTCTGATAGAGGATCAATATAAGGTACGGTGGAGGACAGAGAATCTGCTCATCTTATGGCCTAGAAATTCACTTGCGTTTGCGCCCAATTAGGGGCGAAAGAGTGGGTTGCGCCGGAAGTTGCGTCGCGCCCGAAATTAGGTGGGCCCTAACATCGGCGTTAGCCGGTAGCGCTGCGCCGGCACCGATGACGTCATCAGTGTGCGCAGTGCCCCGGTACCGCCCGAAACCACGCCGATCCCCATCTTCAGTAGCGGCCGCCTCTTCCGTGGCGGGCGCTAACAACATCGGGAGACCGGGTCCTTACTGCAGCCTTAGCGGCGCAAGTTAAGGTGGAGGTGCGGGGCGGCCGCTTTTTCGGCGGCCGCCTGCCCGCACCTCCTTCCCCGGCCTCCTCCACCCCCCCCCCCCGCGGCATTGCCGGCTGGTTTCCGTGGAGCCCGGCACTTCGCCGTTGTGCCGGGCTCTTTTGCCGGCACTTGCAATCGGGGCTCCGGCCGTTGCAGGCACCTCCCCCTTAAGAGAAGGGGGAGGCCTGCAGTACAGCAGCCTGCCGCACCGCATCGGGTGGCGCAGCGGGACCGGCAGCGCTGAAATTCACTTTCAGCGCCCCAAGCGGGGCGGGCACACCCTGTACCAGCGCCCGCTTCCGCTTTGGGGTGCTGAAAGTGAATATGGGGCGGGCACAACTGGCTCCGCGGCGGGCGCAAAATTTACGGCGCAAACGAGCTGGCGGGGCGATACCCAATTTCTAGGCCTATATTTCTTAATGAGGTGTTAAAGATGCTGACACTAGACTCTTGAACCTGCTAATTAATAAGACAAGGCGTTAGCTAGAATCTTACTCCTCTTTACTGTTCTACCCCTCTGCTCCTTTTAAACTTTTTCCATTTAATGTACTTTTCTTACTATTTTCTTCCTCCCAAAATCTATCACCTCACATTTCTCTGTGTTACATTTGATCTGATATCTACCTGCCCCATTTACTAACCTGTGTATTCAGTGAGGTCACTGACAGTCCACATCACAGTTGGCCATGGTCCCTTCTTTGGTTTCATCTGGAAATGTTGCACTTGTGCCCCATAAACCCAAGCCCTGATCATTTCTCTATATTGAGAAGAGCAGTGGCCCCAACACTGACCCCGGGGGACACCACTGTTTACATCCACCAGTCTGAAGAACATCAGATGGACGATAATGTGGGAAAATGTGAGGTATCCACATTGGTTGGAAGAATAAAAAAGCAAAATATTATTTAAATGGAGAGAGACGACAGAACGCTGCGGTACAGAAGGGTCTGGGGGTCCTTGTACAGGAAACACAAAGTTAGCATGCAGGTACAGCAAGTAATTAGGAAGGCAAGTGGAATATTGGCCTTTATTGCAAGGGTGATGGAGTATAAAAGCAGGAAAGTCTTGCTACAACTGTACAGGGCGATGGTGAGACCGCACCTGGAGTACTGCGTACAGTTGTGGTCTCCTTATTTAAGGAGGGATATACTTGCATTGGAGGCAGTTCAGAGAAGGTTCACCAGGTTGATTCCTGAGTTGAAGGGGTTGACTTATGAGGAAAGATTGAGCAGGTTGGGCCGATACTCATTGGAGTTTAGAAGAATGAGAGGTGATCTTATTGAAACATATAACATTCTGAGGGGGCTTGACAGGGTGGATGCTGAGAGGATGTTTCCCCTGGTGGGGGTATCTAGAACTAGGGGGCATAGTTTCAGAATAAAGGGATCGCCCATTTAAAACTGAGATGAGGAGGAATTTCTTCTCTCAGAGGGTCGTAAATCTGTGGAATTCTCTGCCCCAGAGAGCTGTGGAGGCGGAGTCAGTGAATATATTTAAGTTGGAGAGAGACAGATTTTTGAAAAACGGGGGAATCAAGGGTTAATGAGATCGGACAGGAAAGTGGAGTTGAGGCCAAGATCAGATATGATCTCATTGAATGGCGGGGCAGGCTCGAGGGGCCAATGGCCGACTCCTGCTCCTGTTTCTTATGTTCTTATGTTCCATTAACCACTTCTCTCTGTTTTCTGCCCTTTACCCAACTTCCTATCCACGCTGCCCCACTCCCTTTAATACCGTGAGCCCTAATTTGATCAACAAGCCTCCTGTCCGGCACCTTATCAAACACCTTTTGACAATCCATCTCCACAACATCCACTGCACTTCCTCCCTCACTACACTGTGTTATTTCCTGAAATAATCCCTGCTGTCTGTCCTGAATGAACCCATTTCACTACCAAATGTTGCGATGTTTGCTCCACCCCACAGGGTTTCATCTGTTTAAAGCCACAACAGAAAGATCCAGTTTTCTCCTGGAGTTTGAGAGAAATCAGGTTTGAAAATGATGCAGAGTTTCAGCCAATGGGGGAACTTGGGGCGGAGCCCCGCCCACTGGGTGCCGCAAGCCCCACCCCTCACACATTCCGATTGGTTGGAGGATCCGCCGCCCGCTCGGTCCTCCAGCTCTGCCCCGCTCTTCCTATTGGTCCGGAGCTCCCGTCAATCACCCAGGCAGTGTGAGTTAAGCATGCGCGGCCCCCTTGGCCAGGAACCAGGAGGAGAGAATCTTGTCAATTTCTATCCTGGGCTCACAGTGATGGCTTTTGTAAACTCCTTTTACAGGCTGTGAGAAGGGCAGCATTTACACACCGCAAACTCAAACCAAACAACTCATCAAGATCTGACAGAGTCACTCCATTCATCAGGACCTGAATATCATCGGCCTTTGAATGTGGAAGGAGAAATGTTTGTCTGTTCTGCCTGTGGCCTCCCCTGGCCCCGGGCCCCGAACAAGGGACTGGAGAAACTCGCTGCCTCACAGATCAGACAATCAGCCGGCGCTAGTCCCGCCCCTCGGGCTCCCCGATTGGTTGGAGGACCCACCGCCGGCTCTCTCCCCTTATGTTCATTAATAAATAGACATTCTTATTCTGAACACAGCTAGCTTTTGCTAGTTACTTTATTGAGCACATGTGGACTAGGTACAGTATCTGTAGAGGCTTCCATCTTGACTGCTGCCTTGTGGGTAGCCTAGTGCCTCATGGGTAATGCAGTCTTAATATACATACAGCTGGGTAGTGTAGTCTTAATACAGCTCTACGGCTCCACCTAGTGTCAAATCAAATCAAATCAAATCAACTTTTATTGTCATTGTTAGTGCACAAGTGCAGTACAATGAAATGTAGGCTTGCGGCTCCCGAGAGTGTACATTTAGATTAAGACATTTAAACATTCAACATACATTTGGCTTGTAATACATTAACATAAACATAACCATAATAAAGTGCATTGGCAGATGTGCAGGCTTTAGAGTTTATTTGTGGAGTTCAGTAGGATGACAGCCCTGGGAAAGAAGCTGTTCCTAAATCTGGTCGTACGGGTGCGAATGCATCTGTAGCATCTCCCAGATGGCAGGAGGGTGAACAGACTGTGGCTGGGGTGGGTAGGGTCTTTGATGATGGACCGTGACCTCCGTAAACAACGTTTCTGGTATATGTGCTCTGTGGTCGGTAGCCGGGTGCCGGTAATGCGTTGGGCAGTTTTGACTACCCGCTGCAGGGCTTTCCGGTCATAGTAGCTACAGCTGCCATACCATACTGTGATACAGTTTGTCAGGATGCTCTCTATAGTGCAGCGGTAAAAGTTAGAGAGGATCAGGGGTGACAGGTTACATCCCTTCAGCCTCCTTAGGAAATATAGGCGCTGCTGGGCTTTCTTCACCAGAGAGGAGGTATTGAGGGACCAGGAGAGGTCTTCCGTGATGTGGACTCCGAGGAACTTAAAGCTGTCCACCCTTTCCACCACAGCCCCACTATAGAATGACATGTTATTGATCATTACATCCTCCTTTCTTTGAGGTTTAACAAAATCAATATCGATCAACTTTCAAGAAAACAATAAAGATAATATCAGTAACACTTTTGTTAGTGCTCTATAAACATAAACATTTTCAAAACAGTCAACACATTTTCAAAGCTTTACATTGTTCTCAAATATTAAGTCTATCAGGCTTTTTTACTTCACGTGTGGATCTTCTCAACACGGGTAAGTCTGATGTGTCTTCATGAGATTGTTCTGGCGGTGAATGACAAGATGCAGTTGCGGCATTGTCATCAATCTGCTCTTGTATAGATCGAGGTCTCCTTGCGATCTTTGCTTGGAGAGGGTTTCAGTGTTTCCTTCACTCTTCATGCCATAACTCTCAATGTAGTCAATGCACTCTCGAAAAACTGCTGGCAGCTGGATCCCATCATACAGCATAGTCCTCTCAGCAGCCTCGGCTAATGGAACACCAAAGATTGGCCTGAGGGAAGAAGGAGTATCCACCGGAACTGCTTCCTGCTCTGGTGCAGGCTTCTTCTTTTTCTCTTTCCACTGCTTAACAACATCTGCTACGGTTATATCTTTGGACTTTTTCTCCTTGTGTTTTTCCTCTTTGTGCTTTTCTTCCTTTGGCTTCTCTTTGACCTTAAAGTCTTTTTCTTTCTTCTTGGAGAAACTAGGCTTTTTGAAGACATGGATACCCTTTGGCCTTTTCATCCTTGATGGGCTCTCTGCTTCATCACCTGAGTCATCTGGTCTGCTTATGGCACAGTTTATACGGTAGACTCTCTTGACCAGTTCTAAGTCTTCACAAGCTTTGTCACCTAGTATCGAATCAAGTCTTTCAGCCACAACAGAAAACATGAGATGATGCACTTTGTCTTTGACGGTCACTTTAAGTCTGCATACACCTAAGCTATCTATTTTCTGTCCATTATAGCTCTTCAGTAGTACTGACTTTTTCTGTATTTTGGGCTTTTCTTTCATATTTTTTATGTCACTCATACTGATTAAGTTTGCTTTTGCCCCAGTGTCCAGTTTCAATGTAACTAATGCTCCATTTATCTGCAGTGGGATCATCCATTTGTCCTCTTTTACTGCATTAACTTTATGTTCAGCATTGTCCATTTCTGAGGGCTGCACATTTTCTGTATCCTTTTTGATATCGTCACATGACACCATTCGTACAAAAAATGTCTCACTTAAATCAGTGTCCTCAATCACATTAACTCGTTGCCTTTTCTTAGTTTTTACTTTTGAAAAGCATTGTTTGGCAAAGTGATTCTTTCCATTACACTTTGTGCACATTTTTTCCAAATGCTGGGCATTGTCTTAACTGGTGTTTGTAACCACAGCGTTTACAATTAAAAATGTCATCCTCTGATTGCTTTTCATTTCTGTTCTGCCCACGTTTCTTCCCCTTGTAGGACACAGCACCGACAGCAGCATTATCACTCATTACAATCGCATCATTATTGATTTCACTGAAAGTCTTCGCGTGCTTTCGAGCTAGCTCGCTGGCTTGGCATATTTTCACTGCATTTTCCAAATTTAGTTCGGTTTCTCTCAACAGACGTTCCCTGACTTTTTTATCATGAATACCAAACACAATCTGGTCATGAATCATGGATGCTTTGAGCTCAGAGAAATTACATGTCTGTGCTTTCAGTTTCAGATCAGTTATAAAGCTATCAAAAGTCTCATTTTGCTGCTGTGTCTGAGAACAGAAGATGTACCTCGCATAGGTTTCATTCTGTTTGGGAGAACAATGTGTATCAAATTTTTTTAGCACATCGTCTAATTTTCCTCTGTTCTCCTCTGGATTAAATACAATTGTATTAAATACCTCTGTCGCCTGTGGGCCTGCAACCATAAGCAGCAACGCTATCTTCCTTGCGTCTGGCTTCGTACCGAATCCGATGGCTGCAATGTAGAGTTCGAATTGTTGTTTAAAAGTCTGCCAATTGTAGTCGATTTTTCCTGTGAGTTTCAAACGCTCTGGTGGCTTCAAATTCTCCATGTCGCTTTTCACAATTTTCAGCAGATCTTCACCATCCTGGTACCATCTTATGTTCATTAATAAATAGACATTCTTATTATGAACACAGCTAGCTTTTGCTAGTTACTTTATTGAGCACATGTGGACTGGGTACTGTATCTGTAGAGGCTTCCATCTTGACTGCTGCCTTGTGGGTAGCTTAGTGCCTCATGGGTAATGTAGTCTTAATATACATACAGCTGGGTAGTGTAGTCTTAATACAGCTTTACGGCTCCACCTAGTGTCCACTATAGAATGACATGTTATTGATCATTACAATTCCTCCAGCCCCGCCCCGCTCGCTCCCTATTGGTCGGAAGCTCTTTGTTGGCCGGCGCGGACACGATGGACTGAAATGGCCTCCTTCCGTGCTGTAACTTTCTATGATCAGTGTGACTGGAAAAGCACCGAGACACACACACCCGAGTGAGAGTGTTCCAGTGCCAGTGCACTGACTGTGGAAAGAACTTTAACCAGTTACACAGCCTGAAAAAACATCGCACCGTTCACAGCGGGGAGAAACCGTACACGTGCTGTGTGTGTGGACGAGGCTTCAACTGATCGTCCAACCTGGAGAGACACAAGGACACCCGCACCATGGAGAAACTGTGGAAATGTGGGGACTGTGGGAAGGGATTCAATTATCCGTCTGAGCTGGAATCTCATCACGCAGTCACACTGGGGAGAGGCCGTTCACCTGCTCCGTCTGTGGGAAGGGATTCACTCAGTCATCCACCCTGCTGAAACACCAGCGAGTTCACAAGTGACTGATGAGGTTGGATTCTGCTGTTGTTGCTGCTGTTAATCACATCTGGGACTGAATCATGTTCATCCTTTCAGGCAGCGCATTCCAGATCACAACAACTCGCTGCGTAAAAACAATTCTCATGTTGCCTCTGCTTCATTTGACCAATGACATTAAATCTGTCTCCTCTGGAAACCGACCCTTCCACCACTGGAAACACTTTCTCCTTATTTACTCTGTCAAAACCCTTCATGATTTTGAACACCTCTATCAAATCTCCTCTCAACCTTCTCTGCTCTAAGGAGAACAACCCCAGCTTCTCCAGTCTCTCCACATAACTGAAGTCCCTCATCCCTGGAACCATTCCAGTAAATCTCTTCTGCATCCTCTCCAAGGCCATGACATCATTCCTAAAGTGTGGTGCCCAGAATGGAACAAAATACTCCAGCTGAAGCTGAACCGGTGTTTCAGAAAGTTTTAGCCTAACTTCCTTGCTTTTGTACTCTCTGCCTCTATTTATAAAGCTTAGGATCCTTATCAGCCTTCTCAACTTGTCCTCCCACCTGCAAAGATTTGTGTGCAGACACTCCCAGGTCTCTCTGTTCCTGCACCCCCGTTAAAATTGTATCATTTAGTTTATATTGCTTCTCCTCATTCTTCATACCAAACATCGCCCATCTCCATCCCTGCTTCCCCATCTGCTGCTGAAACCCTCATCCATGCCTCTGTTACCTCCAGACTCGACTATTCGAATGCTCTCCTGCCCATCTTCCACCCTCCATAAACTTCGAATCTCTTCTGCCCATATCTTAACTCGCAACAAGTCCTGTTCACCCATTATCCCTGTGCTCGCTGACCTACATTGGCTTAGAAACATAGAAATATAGAAGATAGGAGCAGGAGTAGGCCATTCGGCCCCTCGAGCCTGCTCCGCCATTCAATGAGATCATGGCTGATCATCCAAATTCAGTACCCGGTCCCTGCCTTCTCCCCATATCCCTTGATCCCTTTAGCCTTAAGAAATATATCCAACTCCTTCTTGAATATATTTAATGAACTGGCCTCCACTGCCCTCTGTGGTAGAGAATTCCACAGGTTCACCACAGGTGAAGAAATTCCTCCACATCTCTGTCCTAAATGGCTTACCCCTTATCCTTAGGCTGTGACCCCTGGTTCTGGTCTCCCCAGCCATCGGGAACATCCTCCCTGCATCTAGTCTGTCCAGTCCTGCCAGAATTTTATAAGTTTCAATGAGATCCCTTCTCATTCTTCTAAACTCCAGCGAGTATAAGCCCAATTGACCCAATCTCTCCTCATACGTCATTCCTGCCATCCCAGGTATCAGCCTGGTGAATCTTCGCTGCACCCCCTCCATGGCAAGAACATCGTTCCTCAGATAGGGCGACCAAAACTACACACAATACTCAAGGTGTGGTCTCACCAAGGCCTTGTACAACTGCAGCAAGACATCCTTGTTCCTGTACTCAAACCCTCTCGCTGCGAAGGCCAACATACCATTTGCCTTCTTAACCGCCTGCTGCACCTGCATGCTTACCTTCAGCGACTGGTGCACAAGGACACCCAGGTCTCATTGCGCTTCCCCTTCTCCCAATCTATTGCCATTCAGATAATTATCTGCCTTCCTGTTTTTACCACCAAAGTGGATAACCTCCCATTTATCCACATTATATTGCATCTGCCATGATTCCGCCCAATCACCCAACCTGTCCAAATCATCCTGGAGTTTCTCGGCATCCTCCTCACAGCACACACGCCCACCCAGCTTTGTGTCATCTGCAAACCTGGAGATATTACATCTAGTTCCCTTGTCTAGACCATTAATATATATTGTGAATAACTGGGGTCCAAGGACTGATCCCTGCGGTACCCCACTAGTCACTGCCTGCCACTCGGAGAACGACCCGTTAATTCAGACTCTTTGCTTTCTGTCTGCCAACCAGTTCTCTATCCAAGTCAATACCTTGCCTCCAATCCCATGTGCCTTAACTTTGCACGCTAGTCTCTTATGCGGGACCTTATCGAAAGCTTTCTGAAAGTCCAAATACACCACATCCACTGGTATTCCCTTATCTATTTTACCAGTTACATCCTCAAAAAATTCCAGTAGATTAGTCAAGCACGATTTACCTTTTGTAAATCCATGTTGACTTTGTCCGATCCTGTCACTGTTTTCCAAGTGCTCTGCTATTACATCCTTGATATACCTATCAATTCCTCCAATAAAAGGCGAAGAGTTACGAAGGTGACTAAAGGTTTTTATTGACTAAATAACAGCCCACTCTCGTGGGTGATCCGATCCAAGCAGGAGGAATACCAGCCAGTCGCTCACCTTTATACCTGGCCTGGTGGGTGGAGCCAAGGCGGAGTCGGCAGTGGTCATCCCAGGTATAGCAGTGTGGCAAGAGGCGACCTCGTACCGTGATACAATAGTGGTCAGTGATACAGTTATAACGAACAGTGGTGAACAGTGCTAACGATAGTGAACGTGGTTTACCACATTCACCCCTTGTTTAGAATTAAGTCCGGCGGGGTGAAGTGTACTACCAATTCTGGTAGGTCAGTCTGTCCGGAGGCTTCGTAAGCCTCTCCGATCGCCGCAGCGGTGGTGTTGCCTTATCCGGTGCTGGTGCCTTATCCGGTGTTGATGCTGGTGTTTGCGTGGTCGGCGAGGGCTCGTGGGGTTCCGGCATGCCGTCTACCTGGACTGAGGTTGGGGGGGGTGGTGGCGGTGTTTCCGGATCGGCTGAGGGTGCGAGGTCTCGTAGGGAGACAGTGTCCTCCCGCCCGTCTGGGTACGCCACGTAGGCGTACTGGGGGTTGGCGTGCAGGAGGTTCACCCTCTCGACCAGGGGGTCCGTTTTATGGGTCCTCACGTGTTTCCGCAGCCAGACCGGCCCCGGGGCGGTCAGCCAGGTTGGTAGAGTGGTTCCCGTAGTCGACTTCCTGGGGAAAACGAACATTCGTTCATGGGGGGTGGTGTTAGTGGCCGTGCAAAGTAATGACCGGATGGAGTGCAGCGCTGTCGGGAGGACTTCTTGCCAGCGGGAGGTTGGGAGGCCCTTAGACTTTAAGGCTAAGAGGACGGCCTTCCATACCGTCGCGTTCTCTCTTTCCACCTGACCGTTACCTCTGGGGTTGTAGCTGGTGGTCCTGCTTGCTGCAATACCTCTCTCTAGGAGGAATTGCCGGAGTTCCTCGCTCATGAAGGAGGAGCCCCGGTCGCTGTGTATATAGTTCGGGAACCCGAACAAGGCGAAGAGGGCATTCAGGCACTTAATGACCGTGCTACTGGTCATGTCGGGGCAGGGGAAGGCAAAGGGGAAACGGGAGTACTCATCAACGATGTTGAGGAAGTACACATTACGGTCAGAGGACGGGAGGGGCCCCTTAAAGTCGATGCTCAGGCGCTCGAAGGGGCGGGTGGCCTTGATCAGGCTTGCTCGGTCCGGCCTATAGAAGTGCGGTTTGCACTCCGCACAGGTCTGGCAGTTCCTGGTCATGGTCCTGACCTCCTCGATGGAGTAGGTCAGGTTGCGGGCCTTAATGAAATGGTAGAGTCTGGTGACTCCGGGGTGGCAGAGCTGGTCGTGGAGGGTCTGAAGCCTATCGATATGCGCGCTGGCGCATGTCATTCGTGAAAGGGCATCAGGGGATTCGTTCAGCTTGCCTGGCCGGTACAAGATCTCATAATCGTAGGTGGAGAGCTCGATTCTCCATCTCAAAATCTTGTCATTCTTGATTTTGCCCTTCAGCTTGTTATTAAACATGAAAGCCACCGAACGCTGGTCGGTGAGGAGGGTAAATCGTTTGCCTGCCAGGTAGTGCCTCCAGCGCCGTACTGCCTCCACGATCGCCTGGGCCTCTTTCTCGACCGACGAATGTCGGATCTCGGGGCCCTGTAGGGTCCTTGAGAAGAAGGCCACTGGCCTCCCCTCCTGGTTTAGGGTGGCGGCTAAGGCGAAGTCGGAGGCGTCGCTCTCCACCTGAAAGGGGATGGACTCGTCCACTGCGTGCATCGTGGCCTTGGCTATGTCTCCCTTAATGAGGGAGAAGGCCGCGCACACCTCCTCCGTGAGGGGGAAGGAAGTGGCTTTCAGGAGGGGTCTGGCTTTGTCCGCGTAATTGGGTACCCATTGGGCATAGTAGGCGAAAAGCCCCAGGGTTCTCCTAAGTGCTTTAGGGCAGTGGGGGAGGGGTAGCTCCATGAGGGGGCGCATTCTTTCTGGGTCGGGGCCGATGATTCCGTTCTCCACTACGCAGCCGAGGATGGCAAGGCGCGTGGTGTTAAACACGCATTTCTCCTTATTGTAGGTGAGGTTCAGCCGTTGGGCCGTACGGAGGAATTTCTCCAGATTCGCGTCATGTTCCTGCTGGTCGCGGCCGCAGATAGTGACGTTATCTAGGTAGGGGAATGTAGCCTGCAGTTCGTTCTGGTCAACCATCTGGTCCATCTCCCTTTGGAAGACCGAGACCCCATTAGTGACACCGAAGGGGACCCTAAGGAAGTGGTATAGGCGCCCATTCGCCTCGAAGGCGGTATACTGGCGGTCCTCAGGGTGGATAGGGAGTTGGTGGTAGGCCGACTTCAGGTCGATGGTCGAGAATACTTTATACTGTGCAATCTGATTGACCATGTCAGATATGCGGGGGAGGGGGTATGCGTCCAGCTGGGTATATCTGTTTATGGTCTGGCTGTAGTCGATGACCAGGCGGTTTTTATCGCCGGTCTTTACGACTACGACCTGGGCACGCCAGGGGCTGCTGCTCCCCTCGATAATGCCCTCTTTCAGGAGGCGCCGCACCTCAGAGCTAATGAAGGCTCTGTCCCCGGCGCTATACCGCCTGCTTTTGGTAGCGACGGGTTTGCAGTCAGGGGTAAGGTTAGCAAACAGAGAGGGTGGCGGGACCTTGAGGGTGGAGAGGCTGCAGGTGTTACGCGGTGGGCGGTTTAACGTTTGCTGGTTGTTGACTGTGAGTGGGGGGAGGGGTCCACCGTATGCTAGGGTTACGCTTTGGAGGTGGGATTGGAAGTCCAGCCCTAGTAGGACGGCAGCGCAGAGATGGGGGAGGACGAGGAGTTTAAAGTTTTTATACTCCGTGCCCTTAACCGACAGGGTCACGACACAGTAGCCGCTGATGTCCGTGGCGTGGGACCTCGATGCCATCGAGATTCGGCTGCGCGTTGGTAGGACAGAGAGGGAGTAGTGGCTCACCGTGTCTGGGTGGATGAAGCTCTCCGTGCTTCCGCTGTCGAACAGGCAGGTCGTGGCGTGGCCGTTCACTTTGATGTCCATCATTGACTTGGACAGATGGTGCGGGCGGGCTTGGTCCAGGGTGACGGAAGCTAGTGTGTAGCTGAGCGAGTCGTTGTCATCTGCGGGCGAGGCGGTCGGGCGTGGTGAGTAAAATGGCGTCTCCCACGAGGTAGGGCCCCATGAGGCACTATTGGGGTCGGTTGCCTTAATCAAAGATGGCCGCCCCCATGACTCATGTGTGGGGATGCTGGCCTCAGTTGCCCTAAACAAAGATGGCCGCCCCCATGACTCATGTGTGGGGATGCTGGCCTCAGTTGCCCTAAACGAAGATGGCCGCCCCCATAGTTCGCATGCGGCACTGCTGGCCTCTGAGGATCCGCTCCTGCAGGCCTTGGAGAAGTGGCCTTTCTTCAGGCAGGTTCTACATATGGAGTTCTTGGCTGGGCAGCGCGACCTCGGGTGCTTCTCCTGGCCACAAAAAAAACAGCCGGCGGCCCGATCGCGGATGCCCGATGTCGGGGCCGGTGCCGGGGGTGGCGGGGCCGGTCGGGTCCGGGACGCCGACGCAGAGGTAGGTCCCGGGGGCGGCGCTGGGAAGGGTGCTGTGGTAGGGGTCGGGCCCGAGTCCCAGGGTCGCGAGCAGTACCTGGTGAATGCTTCCTGATCTTGGTGGGCCACTTCCAGGGAGATAGCGAGGGCTTCAGCTTTTTCCATGCTGAGGTCTTTAGCTTCCAGCAGTCTTTGCCGTGAGTACTCGGACCGTAGGCCTTTCAGGAATGCGTCGCGGATATTATCTTCAGTATTTTCGGCTGCCGACACCGATTTAAAGTCACAGTTCCTGGCGAGTGCATATAGCGCCTGTGAGAATTCGGCTACTGATTCTCCTGGCTGTTGCGGCCGTGATCTTAGGAGGTGCCTAGCGTACATGTAGTTTACCGGGGTCCGGTACTTCTGTTTCAGCAGGTTGATGGCGGTCTCGTAGGTAGTCATGTCCTCGATGAGAGTGTATACTCTCGGGCTCAGTTGTGCCTGCAGGACACTTAGTTTGGATGCCTGAGGGACGCTGGATTCTCTCAGGTATGATTCGAAGCAGACCAGCCAGTGTTTAAAGTCTGCGGCTGAGTTTGCTGCTCGTGGGTTCAGGTCCAGGTACGGCGGTCTGAGGGCTCGCAGCCAAGCTGGCTGGTGTGGCTGTGCTCCTGGGAGCTGCGCTGGTGGCTCCTCCGCCGGTTGTGACTCGTTGTCGGACATCATTAAATTTAGTCAATAAAATTGATATACCTATCAATTCCTCCAATAAAAGGCGAAGAGTTACGAAGGTGACTAAAGGTTTTTATTGACTAAATAACAGCCCACTCTCGTGGGTGATCCGATCCAAGCAGGAGGAATACCAGCCAGTCGCTCACCTTTATACCTGGCCTGGTGGGTGGAGCCAAGGCGGAGTCGGCAGTGGTCATCCCAGGTATAGCAGTGTGGCAAGAGGCGACCTCGTACCGTGATACAATAGTGGTCAGTGATACAGTTATAACGAACAGTGGTGAACAGTGCTAACGATAGTGAACGTGGTTTACCACAATCCTTTATAATGGACTCTAGCATTTTCCCCACTACCGATGTCAGGCTTACCGTTCTGTAATTCCCCGTTTTCTCTCTACCACCTTTTTTGAATAGTGGGGTAACATTAGCTACCCTCCAATCCATGGGTACCGTTTCTGGTCTTGCAACACGTTAAGTTTAAAATTCTCATCCTTATTTTCCAATTCCTCCATGGCCTTGCCGTTCCCCATCTCTGTAATCTCCTCCAGCCCTAAAACCCTCCGAGATATCTGCCCACCTCCGATTCTGGCCTCTTGAACATCCCCGATTCACTCCACCATTGGTGGCAGCACCATCAGCTGCCAAGGCCCTGAGCTCTGGAACTCCCTCCCTAAACCTCCCCATCTCTCCACCTCTCCTCCTTTAAGATGCTCCTTAAAACCTAACATTTTGATCAAGCTTTTAGTCATCTACCATAATATCTCCTTATGTGGCTCAGTGTCAAATTTTGTTTGATATTGCTTCTGTGAAGCGCCTTCGGATGTTTTACTACATCCTTGATTTTAAAATTCTGATTCTTGTTTTCAAATCTCTCCGTGGCCTTGCCCCTCCCTATCTCTGTCACCTCCTCCAGCTCTACAACTCTCTGAAAATTCCTTTTACCTGGTCACTTGTTCAACCAACCTCACTTCACAGCAGCTTGTTCACTTGTAATAAAAAGTCCTGAGACACGTCACAGGAGTATTAGTAAACAAATTTTGACACTGAGCCAAATATTAGGACAGGGGTAAATAAATCCAGGGACCACTTACACAGACACACCAAATCCAGGGACCACTTACATTGAGACAGGACTGGACAGACTAGATGCAGGAAGGATGTTCCCGATGGTCAGGGAGTCCAGAACCAGGGGTCACAGTCTAAGGATAAGGGGTAAGCCATTTAGGACAGAAATGAGGAGGAATTTCCTCACCCAGAGAGTGGTGAACCTGTGGAATTCTCTACCACAGAAGGCAGTAGAGGCCAATACATTAAATATATTCAAGAAGGAGTTAGATATATTTCTTAAGGCTAAAGGGATCAAGGGGTATGGGGAGAAAGCAGGGACCGGGTACTGAATTTGGATGATCAGCCATGATCGCATTGAATGGCGGAGCAGGCTCGAGGGGCTGAATGGCCTACTCCTGCTCCTATCTTCTATGTTTCTATGAGACACCAAATCCAGGGACCACTTACACTGAGACACCAAAACCAGGGACCACTTACACTGAGACACCAAATCCAGGGACCACTTACACTGAGACACCAAATCCAGGGACCACTTACACTGAGACACCAAATCCAGGGACCACTTACACTGAGACACCAAATCCAGGGACCACTTACACTGAGACACCAAATCCAGGGACCACTTACACTGAGACACCAAATCCAGGGACCACTTACACTGAGACACCAAATGGGAATCAGAGAGCCTCAGTATGGGGAATGGTCATGGTGGTGAAACCAGCTCTAGTGAGGGTGAAAGGCAGGTAACGGATGAAGATATGATGGTGGAATCAGATGGCGACTGGTGGGGCCTGGTGACAGGTTATTGTCAGAAGCCCTTTTCAGGCAGGCCGACGATTGGGTGTAACCAGAGCAACACCTGTATCCACCTGTTCTTGTCCCCAAATCCCAAAGTCTAATGTCCCGGATGTCTTTTTCTCCGGGAAATGTCGAGATGTGAAAGAAGGGAGGAAATCGGACTCAGGCCAGAGAGAAGGTTCCTTGAATGAACAATTCATGAGGCTGTTTTGTGACTCATCTGCATGAGGTTAAAAAAACATGAATGAGAAAGGACGCGTCCAGTGACACAGGCGTTGTCAATAGTGGTTTCTAACCTTAGTCACTGTCTCCTAAGCCTAATATCCTCTCGACTACCCCCAACCCCTGACCCCAATACTAACCAATAACCACGAGCCCCAAATCCCAGCCCCTAACCATGGATTATTGACAGAGATCAATGGAGGAGCTGATGATCTGATAAAGGAAGTATTTGAAACAATTATCTTGATTAAAGAAATAGTGTT
>NC_140990.1:1750965-1941061 GCF_052327205.1 Somniosus microcephalus | reverse complement strand
GGTTCTGGGGGAGGTGGGACCAGTTCAAACCGGACGGTTTGCACCTGGGCAGGGCTGGAACCAATGTCCTAGGGGGAGTGTTTGCTAGTGCTGTGGGGGAGGGTTTAAACTATAATGGCAGGGGGTTGGGAACCTGAGCAGGGAGACAGAGGAAAGGGAAACAAGGATAAAAGCAAAAGATAGGAAGGAGAAAAACAAAAGTGGCAGACAGAGAAATCAACGGTTTAAATCAAACATGGCCACAGTAAATAATAATTCTAATAAAAAACAAGCCTGAAGGCTTTGTGTCTTAATGCGAGGAGCATTTGTAATAAGGTGGATGAATTGGCTGCGCAAATAGAAGTAAACAAATATGATTTGGTTGGGATTACGGAAACGTGGCTCAAGAAAGGCCAGGACTGGGAACTCAACATCCAGGGGTATTCGATATTCAGGAAAGATAGGCAAAAAGGAAAGTGAGGTGGGGTAGCATTACTGGTTAAAGAAGGGATTAACACAATTGTAATGAAGGATATTAGCTCTGATGAGGTGGAATCTGTATGGGTAGAATTGAGAAATACTAAGGGGAAAAAAACGTTAGTGGGAGTGGTTTATAGACCTCCAAACAGTAAGGCGGAGGTTGGGGATGGCATTAAAAGAGAAATTAAAGAAGCGTGCAATAAGGGCACAGCAGTCATCATGGGTGACTTTAATCTACATATAGATTCGGCCAACCAAATGAGTAACAATACTGTGGAGGAGGAATTCCTGGAGTGTTTACGGGATGGTTTCCTGGACCAATATGTCGAGGAACCAACCAGAGATCAGGCCATCTTAGACTGGGTATTATGTAACGAGAAAGGATTAATTAGCAATCTTGTTGTACGAGGCCCCTTAGGTCGGAGCGATCATAATGTAATATGATCGAATTCTTCATTAAGATGGAGAATGAAGTAGTTGACTCGCAGACGAGGGTCCTCAATTTAAATAAAGGAAACTACGATGGTCTGAGGAGCGAGTTGGGTAGGATTGATTGGGGAATGGCACTCAAAGGGTTGACGGTGGATAGGCAATGGCAAACATTCAAAGACCAAATGGATGAACTACAGAATTTGTTCATCCCAGTTTGGCATAAAAATAAAACAAAAAAGGTGACCCAACCGTGGCTAACAAGGGAAATTAGGGATAGCATAAGATCCAAGGAGAGGACATATAAATTGGCCAGAAAAAGCAATAATCCTGAGGATTGGGAGCAGTTTAGGATTCAACAAAGGAGGACAAAGGGATTAATTAAGAAAGGGAAAATAGAATATGAGAGTAAGCTTGCAGGGAACATAAAAACTGACTGTAAAAGCTTTTATAGATATGTGAAGAGAAAAAGATTGGTGAAGTCAAGCGTAGGTCCCTTGCAGTCAGAATCGGGGGAATTTATAATGGGGAACAAAGAAATGGCAGACCAACTAAATACATATTTTGGTTCTGTCTTCACAAAGGAGGACACAAATAACCTCCCAGAGATGCCGGGGAACATAGGGTCTGATGAAAGGGTGGAACTGAAAGAAATCAGTATTTGTAGGGAAATCGTGTTCGGAAAATTTATGGGACTGAAGGCCGATAAATCCCCAGGGCCTGATAATCTACATCCCAGGGTACTTAAGGAAGTGGCCCTAGAAATAGTAGATGCTTTGCTGGGCATCTTCCAGAACTCAATAGACTCTGGAACGGTACCCATGGATTGGCGGGTAGCTAATGGTACCCCACTATTCAAAAAAGGTGGTAGAGAGAAGGCGGGGAATTATAGACCGGTAAGTTTGACATCGGTAGTGGGGAAAATGCTAGAGTCCATTATAAAAGATGTAATAGCAGAGCACTTGGAAAGCAGTGACTGGATCGGACAAAGTCAACATGGATTTACAAAAGATAAATCATGCTTGACTAATCTACTGGAATTTTTTGAGGATGTAACTGGTAAAATAGATAAGGGAGAACCAGTGGATGTGGTGTATTTGGACTTTCAGAAGGCTTTCGATAAGGTCCCGCATAAGAGATTGGCGTGTAAAGTTAAGGCACATTGGATTGGGGGCAAAGTATTGACTTGGATAGAGAACTGGTTGGCGGACAGAAAGCAAAGAGTTGGAATAAACGGGTCGTTTTCCGAGTGGCAGGCAGTGACTAGTGGGGTACCGCAAGGATCGGTCCTAGGACCCCAGCTGTTCACAATATATATTAATGATCTGGACGAGGGAATTGGATGTAATATCTCCAAATTTGCAGACGACACAAAGCTGGGCGGGAGCGTATGCTGTGAGGAGGATGTCGTGAAACTCCAGCACGATTTGGACAGGTTGGGTGATTGGGCAAAAACATGGCAAATGTGGATAAATGTGAGGTTATCCACTTTGGTGGCAAAAACAGGAAGGCAGATTATTATTTGAACGGCAATAGATTGGGAGAAGGGGAAGTGCAAAGAAACCTGGGTGTTCTTGTACACCAGTCGCTGAAGGTAAGCATGCAAGTGCAGCAGGCGGTTAAGAAGGCAAATGGTATGTTGGCCTTCGTAGCAAGAGGGTTCGAGTACAGGAGCAAGGATGTCTTGCTGCAGTTGTACAGGGCCTTGGTGAGACCACACCTTGAGTATTGTGCGCAGTTTTGGTCGCCTTACCTGAGGAAGGATGTTCTTGCCATGGAAGGAGTGCAGCGAAGATTCACCAGGCTGATACCTGAGATGGCAGGAATGACGTATGAGGAGAGATTGGGTCGATTGGGCTTATACTCACTGGAGTTTAGAAGATTGAGAGGGGATCTCATCGAAACCTATAAAATTCTGTCAGGCCTGGACAGACTAGATGCAGGAAGGATGTTTCTGATGGCCGGGGAGTCCAGAACCAGGGGTCATCATCTAAGGATAAGGGGTAAGCCATTTAGGACTGAAATGAGGAGGAATTTCTTCACCCAGAGAGTGGTGAACCTGTGGAATTCTCTGCCACAGAGGGCGGTGGAGGCCAATTCATTAAGTATATTCAAGAAAGAGTTGGATATATTTCTTGAGGCTAAAGGGATCAAGGGATATGGGGAGAAGGCAGGGACAGGGTACTGAATTTGGATGATCAGCCGTGATCTCATTGAATGGCGGAACAGGCTCGAGGGGCCGAATGGCCTACTCCTGCTCCTATCTTCTATGTTTCTATGACACCCAGGTCTCGTTGCACTTCCCCTTCTCCCAATCTAGTAAGGGTCATCAAGTAAGGGTCAGTTGACGCCAACTTTCTCTGAGGTTCTTTGCTGGAGAATGAGTTGGAGTGGGAGATGGGTCTTGACTCCAAAAGAGTGACCGTCGACATCCTGGGGGGTTACCATTGAGCAGAAACTCAACTGACTTAGCCACATAAATACCGTGGCTGCAAGAGCAGGTCAGAGGCTAGGTATTCTGCTGCAAGTGACTCACCTCCTGACTCCCCAAAGCCTTTCCACCATCTACAAGGCACAAGTCAGGAGTGTGATGGAATATTCTCCACTTGCCTGGGTGAGTGCAGCTCCAACAACACTCAAGAAGCTCGACACCATCCAGGACAAAGCAGCCCGTTTGATCGGCACCGCATCCACCACCTTAAACATTCACTCCCTCCACCACCGGCGCACCGTGGCTGCAGTGTGTACCATCTACAAGATGCACTGCAGCAACTCGCCAAGGCTTCTTCGGCAACACCTCCCAAACCTGCGACCTCTTCCACCTAGAGGGACAAGGGCAGCAGGCACATGAGAACACCACCACCTCCAAGTTCCCCTCCAAGTCACACACCATCCTGACTTGGAAATATATCGGCCGATCCTTCATCGTCGCTGGGTCAAAATCCTGGAACTCCCTCCCTAACAGCACTGTGGGAGTACCTTCACCACACAGACTGCAGCGGTTCAAGAAGGCGGCTCACCGCCACCTTCTCAAGGGCAATTAGGAATGGGCAATAAATGCTGGGCCTTGACAGTGACGCCCACATCCCATGAATGAGTAAATAAAAAATAAAATAAAGGACAGAGAGAGGGGGAAATAGGGTGCAAGGGGAGATTGACCAGAATGGTACCACGGATGAGGGACTTCAGTTATGTGGAGAGACTGGAGAAGCTGGGGTTGTTCTCCTTAGAGCAGAGAAGGTTAAGGGGAGATTGACCAGAATGAGGGATGAGGGACTTCAGTTATGTGGAGAGACTGGAGAAGCTGGGATTGTTCTCCTTCGAACATAAGGATAAGGGGTCGGCCCTTTAGGACCGAGATGTGGAGGATTTTTTTCACTCAGATGGTTGTGAATCTTTGGATTTCTCTACCCCAGAGGGCTGTGGATGCTGAGTCGTTGAGTACATTCAAGGCTGAGATCGATAGATTTTTAGACTCTAGGGGAATCGAGGACGGTGGCATAGTGGTTAGCACTGTTGCCTCACAGCGCCAGGGACCCGGGTTCGAATCCGGCCTCGGGTGACTGTCTGTGTGGAGTTTGCACATTCTCCCCGTGTTTGCGTGGGTTTCCTCCGGGTGCTCCGGTTTCCTCCCACAGTCCAAAGATGTGCGGGTTAGGTTGATTGGCTATGATAAATTGACCCTTAGTGTTAGGGGGATTTAAATACGTCGGGTTACGGGGATAGGGTGGGATATGTGTTGGTGTAGGGGTTACGGGTATCGGGTGGGATATGTGTCGGTGCAGGCTCGATGGGCCGAAATGGCCTCTATCTGCACTGTGGGGTTTCTGTGGTTTCTGTGGAATATGGAGATCGGGCGGGAAAGTGGAGTTGAGGTCGATAATCAGCCATGATCTTATTGAATGGCGGAGCAGGCTCGAAGGGCCGTATGGCTGACTCCTGCTCCTAATTCTTATGTTCTTAATACCTACCTCTTTGACCAAGCATTTGGTCACCTGCCCTAATATCTCCTTATGTGGCTCCGTGTCAGATTTTCTTTGATAGGGCTCCTGTTAAAAGGTGCGATATAATGTTGTTGCTTGGGATTACATGCAGTGGTTCTAGGAGGTTGGGGGTTGACCTGAAGCGGGAGGGCTCAGAACCCCCCTACCTCGGCCACGACCCTGGGAGTGAGAGCAGTGCAAGGGGGCGGGAGAAATCCGACTGGGGGAAGCGAATGGTGAAGAGACGAGGGCTGGGGGTGAGGGGGGAGGTGGGTGGTGGGAGGGGAGCCGAAGATATAAATTAACCCTTTGTTTCCTTCGCAGAGCACCAACCCGCTCCTGGTTGCCGCGGTGATCTTCGCCAATGTCGGCGTCGCTTACCTGCTGTCGCTCTTTCTCACCTGATGACTGTCGCTCCCTCGCCCCCTCCTCCTCCTCCTCCTTCAGGCCCTCTTGGGCCAACCTGAGACTTTTTTTTGCAGAACTATTACACAACTGAAGGGCTCCCACGATCAACTTTCTACGGCATCTTCACTTGTCTTTTCGGGCGTCTGTCGGTCTCTTTCTTCCCGTGTCCAACCACTGCCCGGGGATGTTCTCCCCCTGACACACCTGCCCACTGTCCTCTGCTTCCCCCCCACCCCGCACCCCAAATACAACATCCCCATAACCCCCTTCCATTGCTTTCCCATTCCCGCTATCGCCATTTCTTTCTCGCCATCGCCCCTCCCTTTCTCGCCATCGCCCCTCCCATTCTCTCCATCGCCCCTCCCATTCCCGCCATCGTCCCTCCCATTCTCTCCCATCACCCTCATCGCTCAGATTCCCTCCGTCACACCCTTCCCTTCATCACTCCCCCCTATTCCCTCCATCTTCCCATTCCCATGGTCCATCAGTACCTCAAATCCTCCCATCGAGGCAACCATGTATTTTCTAAGACTTTTTTGGGGGGAGGAAGAGGGAGGGGCCAGCTGGCGCCATCTTTGTTTCTGGCAGGGTGGGCAGGGGGTGGACCCTGAGGCATCCTGGGAAATCCGGCGGACCCAATGGGGCAGCGGAAGTACAATAATATGCGGAATTTTTGGGGGGTGGGGTGCGCCAAGAAGAAGTCGGGGGCAATTGGGATCTTCAGACTGTATTAACTCAACAGCCAATCTCCTGACCCCCGCCCCCCTCAACTGGTCCGAGCACTTGGCAAGATGACGTCGCCTCTTTCTCAATGACCCTCTCCTTCTCAGATGGGCTATCCCGCCGGCTGACGTCGTGATTTGGATCAGAACGTGGAGAATCTTCCTTCGGCCATTGGGTAGAAAGGAGAGGTGGTTGGCCAGGGCCAGGGGCCAGGCCGCGATGTGAAGCTGGGAGATTCCAACCCTCTGGTCAAGGGGTGATGGTGGGGGGGCAGTGGGAGAACACTGACTCCTCTCCATCTGATTGGTTTTCACTCTAGTCCCCCACCCCCTACCTGCCCGCAGCTGAAATTCAAGGGACCCGACAGCGCATTCATTCACGGGATGTGGGCGTCGCTGGCCAGGCCAGCATTTATTGCCCATCCCTAATTGCCCTCGAGAAGGACGATGTTGAGCCACCCCTTCTTAAATAAAAACGGAGTGGCTCGCTCGGCCATTTCAGAGGGGCAGTTGAACTGTCGGGGTCTGGCGCCGCATACCGGCCAGACCGGGTAAGGGCGGTAGATTTCCTTCCCTGGCCCTACAGGTGACTCCAGACCCAGTGACGCAGGTTCCTACAGCGGGAGTAAGGGGGCTTGCTCTCGCTTGTCGTCCGCCTGGGATGTGCTTCCGGGCCTGTTTCTTCCTTCCCTGGCCCATTGCAACGTGATCAGATGTGCATCAAACTCGCATGACTTGGAATTTTAAAAGTGGGGTGGCGGGGGGGGAAATGCTCAGCCTTAACAGTCATTTTTTTTTGGTTGGGGTGGGTGGTGGTTTGGGATCTTGTGGAGGCGGAAGGCCTCATGGACATTTTAGGCCGATGTTTGCCTGTCGTCTGCTGGTTAGCGCTGGGCGTTGCATGTCGACTTTGAGGCCCAGTGTCCCTTTGTGTTCTGTTCTTCGGCGGGGTGGGCGGGCTGCGTTCTGAGATGGCTGCCCCTAGAAGCTTCTCCAGAGGCAGTGATCTCGCAGGAAGTTCCTGTTCCCGATGATGACCATTTTCCCCCTTCCTCACCCCTTTTTTTCTTTTTCTCTCGTGGCCTCCAGTGGCAGCAAGCGACTAGTGGCAGGAGCTCCCTGTCCACCCGCGGGGGGAGTGCTTTTTTCAACCCCTTCCCACCGCCAGAACTTTTTAAATTATTCGTTCGCAGGATGCGGGCAAGGCCAGCATTTATTGCCCGTTCCTAATTGCCCTCGAGAAGGTCACTTCCTGCCACTGGATGTACTTGGACGAGAATTTCCTGTCTCGATGGAAAGGGCTTGGCTTCACGAGGGAGGGGTTGAGCCCCTTTTCACACACAGAAAGTTCTGAAAGGCAACTTGCCTTGAAAGGGAAGTGGTTCGCGCAAGACATCCTCTACAAGAGGGGCTGCTTTCAACGGGAACTTCCTGTTAAGACTCTTGCCCACTTGCGCACAAAAAAGGGATTTTACTTTTTTTATTAAGAAAAAGGATGTGACATTCTTGTATGTTAAGTCTCCTGTATCTATTTTATACAAATATTTAAATAAGACTGTTTTAAGCTTGAACTAAAGCCAACTTTCTTTTTTTTGGTCGTTCAACACGGCTCCTCAACTTGTTTTCTCTCCAGGTTTGAGTCCGACCGCATGCTTGAAAGTTCCCAGCGGACTTCCGATTGTTAGATACCTCCCACATGCCACATAATAGGCTTGCCTGCAAAGTTGAAGCCCATGGAATGAAAGGGACAGAGGCAGCATGGATACGGAATTGGATAAGTGATGGGAAACAGAGAGTAGTGGTGAATGGTTGTTTTTCAGACTGGAGGAAGGTACACAGTGGTGTTCCCCAGGGGTCGGTGCTGCTTTTCTTGATTTATATCAATGACTTGGACTCGAGTGCACAGGGCACAAAATTTGACACAAAAACTTGGCGGTATAGTGAACAGTGGGGATGATAGTGATAGACTTCAAGAGGACATAGACAGGCTGGTGGGATGGGCGGACAGGGGGCAAATGAAGTTTAACGCAGAAAAGTGCGAAGTGATACGTTTTGGTAGGAAGAATGAGGAGAGGACATATAAACTAAAGGGTACAATTCTAAAGGGGGTGCATGAACTGAGAGACCTGGGGGTAAATGTGCACAAATCGTTGAAGGTGGCAGGGTAGGTTGAGAAAGCGGTTAAAAAAGCTTACGGGGATCCTGGGCTTCATGAATAGAGGCATAGAGTACAAAAGCAAGGAAGTTATGATGAACCTTTATAAAACAGTGGTTCGGCCACAACTGGAGTATTGTGTCTAATTCTGAGCACCGCACTTTAGGAAGGATGTGAAGGCCTTAGAGAGGGTGCAGAAAAGATTTACCAGAATGGTTCCAGGGATAGAAACATAGAAGATAGGAGCAGGAGTAGGCCATTCGGCCCCTCGAGCCTGTTCCACCATTTAATGAGATCATGGCTGATCATCCAAATTCAGTACCCTGTCCCTGCTTTCTCCCCATATCCCTTGATCCCTTTAGCCTTAAGAACTATATCTAACTCCTTCTTGAATATATTTAATAAGTTGGCCTCAACTGCCTTCTGTAGTAGAGAATTCCACAGGTTCACCACTCTTGGGTGAAGAAATTCCTCCTCATTTCAGTCCTAAATGGCTTACCCCTTATCCTTAGACAGTGACCCCTGGTTCTGGACTCCCCGACCATCGGGAACATCCTTCCTGCATCTAGTCTGTCCAGTCCTGTTAGAATTTTATAAGATTCAATGCGATCCCCTCTCATTCTTCTAAACTCTAGCGAATACAAGCCCAATCGACCCAATCTCTCCTCATACGTCATTCCTGCCATCCCAGGGACTTCAGTTACGCGGAGAGTCTAGCGAACCCGGAGTTGTTCTCCTTGGAGCAGAGAAGATTGAGAGGAGATCTGATAGAGGTGTTCAAAATCATGAGGGGTCTGTACAGAGTAGATAGAGAGAAACTGTTCCCATTGGCGGAAGGCTCGAGAACCAGAGGTCACAGATTTAAGGTGATTGACAGAAGAACCAAAGGCGACATGAGGAAAAACCTTTTTACGCGGCGAGTGGTTAGGATCTGGAATGCGCTGCCTGAAAGGGCGGCGGAGGCAGATTCAATCACGGCATTCAAAAGGGAATTGGATAAGTATCTGAAGGAAAGAATCTGCAGGGCTACGGGGAAAGGGCGGGGGAGTGGGACTGGCTGAAGTGCTCTTGCAGAGAGACGGCACGGGCTCGACGGACAAAATGGCCTCCTTCTCTGCTGTAACCATTTTATGATTGTCTGCCCCTCTCTCCCTTGCAATTGCTTCCGGTCTCTACCAGACAGTATTCCAACTCGAAGAATAGCCCCTTGGGTTAGTCCAGACCCACTCTCCCGCCTCACCAGCGACTCACCTGCTTGGGGTGGGGGGCTCATAAATTATTCTTTTACCCTCTGGAACCTAGATTCAAATCAAGGCCTGTCATGCACACTAGAGGGAGCTTTACTCTGTATCTAACCCGTGCTGGACCTGCCCTGGGAGTGTTTGATGGGACAGTGTAGAGGTAACTTTACTCTGTATCTAACCCGTGCTGTACCTGCCCTGGGAGTGTTTGATGGGACAGTGTAGAGGTAACTTTACTCTGTATCTAACCCGTACTGCACCTGCCCTGGGAGTGTTTGATGGGACAGTGTAGAGGGAGCTTTACTCTGTATCTAACCCGTGCTGTACCTGCCCTGGGAGTGTTTGATGGGGCAGTGTAGAGGGAGCTTTACTCTGTACCTAACCCGTGCTGTACCTGCCCTGGGAGTGTTTGATGGGGACAGTGTAGAGGGAGCTTTACTCTGTATCTAACCCGTGCTGTACCTGCCCTGGGAGTGTTTCATGGGACAGTGTAGAGGGAGCTTTACTCTGTGTCTAACCCGTGCTGTACCTGCCCTGGCAATGTTTGATGGGACAGTGTAGAGGTAACTTTACTCTGTATCTAACCCGTACTGCACCTGCCCTGGGAGTGTTTCATGGGACAGTGTAGAGGGAGCTTTACTCTGTATCTAACCCGTGCTGTACCTGCCCTGGGTGTTTTTGTTGGGACAGTGTTGAGGGAGCTTTACTCTGTATCTATCCTGTGCTGCACCTGCCCTGGGAGTGTTTGATGGGACAGTGTAGAGGCAGCTTTACTCTGTATCTAACCCGTGCTGTACCTGCCCTGGGTGTTTTTGTTGGGACAGTGTTGAGGGAGCTTTACTCTGTATCTATCCTGTGCTGCACCTGCCCTGGGAGTGTTTGATGGGACAGTGTAGAGGGAGCTTTACTCTGTATCTAACCCGTGCTGTACCTGCCCTGGGAGTGTTTGATGGGACAGTGTAGAGGAAGCTTTACTCTGTATCTAACCTGTGCTGTACCTGCCCTGGGAGTGTTTGATGGGACAGTGTAGAGACCGCTTTACTCTGCACCTAACCAGTGCTGTACCTGCCCTGGGAGTCACTGATGGGACAGTGTAAAGGGAGCTTTACTCTGTATCTAACCTGTGCTGTACCTCCTCTGGGAGTGTTTGACGGGGCAGTGTAGAGGGAGCTTTATTCTGTATCCAACCCCATGCTGTACCTGCCCTGGGAGTGTTTTGATGTGACAGTGTAGAGGGAGCTTTACTCTGTATCTAACCCGTGCTGTACCTGCCCTGGGAGTTTTTGATGGGGCAGTGTAGAGGGAGCTTTATTCTGTATCCAACCCCATGCTGTACCTGCCCTGGCAATGTTTGATGGGACGGTGTTGAGGGAGCTTTACACTGTATCTAACCCGTGCTGTGCATGCCCAGCGTGTCTTTGATGGGACAGTGTAGAGGGAGCTTTAATCTGTATCCAACCTCTGCTGTGCATGCCCAGTGTGTCTTTGATGGGCCAGTGTAGAGGGAGATTTATTCTGTATCTAACCCGTGCTGTGTCTGCCCTGGGAGTGTTTGATGGGACAGTGTAGAGGGAGCTTTACTCTGTATCTAACCCGTGCTGTACCTGCCCTGGGAGTGTTTGATGGGACAGTGTAGAGGGAGCTTTACTCTGTATCTAACCCGTGCTGTACCTGCCCTCGGAGTGTTTGATGGGACAGTGTAGAGGGAGCTTTACTCTGTATCTAACCCGTGCTGTAGCTGCCCTGGAAGTGTTTGATGGGACTGTGTAGAGGAAGCTTTACGCTGTATCCAACCCTATGCTGTTCCTGCCCTGGGAGTGTTTGAAGGGGCAGTGTGGAGACCGCTTTACTCTGTATCTAACCCGTGCTGTACCTGCCCTGGGAGTGTTTGACGGGACAGTGTAGAGGTAGCTTTACTCTGTATCTAACCCATGCTGTACCTGCCCTGGGAGTGTTTGATGGGACACTGTAGAGGGAGCTTTACACTGTATCTGACCCGTGCTGTACCTGCCCTGGGAGTGTTTGACGGGACAGTGTAGAGGGAGCTTTACTCTGTATGTAACCCCTTGCTGTACCTGCCTTGGGAGTGTTTGATGGGACAGTGTAGTGGGAGCTTTACTCTGTATATAACCCGTGCTGTACCTGCCCTGGCAGTGTTTGAAAGGACAGTGTAGAGTGAGCTTTACTCTGAATCTAACCCGTGCTGTACCTACTCTGGGAGTGTTTGATGGGGACAGTGTAGAAGGAGCTTTACTCTGTATCTAACCCGTGCTGTACCTGCACTGGGAGTCCTTAATGTGAGTGTAGAGGGAGCTTTACTCTGTATCTAACCCGTGCTGTACCTGCCCTGGGAGTGTTTGATGGGACAGTGTAGAGGGAGCTTTACTCTGTATCTAACCCGTGCTGTACCTGCCCTGGGAGTGTTTGATGGGACAGTGTAGAGGGAGCTTTACTCTGTATCTAACCCGTGCTGTACCTACTCTGGGAGTGTTTGATGGGACAGTGTAGAGGGAGCTTTACTCTGAATCTAACCCGTGCTGTACCTACTCTGGGAGTGTTTGATGGGACAGTGTAGAGGGAGCTTTACTCTGAATCTAACCCGTGCTGTACCTGCCCTGGGAGTTTTTGATGGGGACAGTGTAGAAGGAGCTTTACCCTGTATCTAACCCGTGCTGTACCTGCACTGGGAGTCCTTAATGTGAGTGTAGAGGGAGCTTTACTCTGTATCTAACCCGTGCTGTACCTGCCCTGGGAGTGTTTGATGGGGCAGTGTAGAGGGAGCTTTACTCTGTATCTAATCCGTGCTGTACCTGCCCTGGGAGTGTTTGATGGGACAGTGTAGAGGGAGCTTTACTCTGTATCTAACCCGTGCTGTACCTGCCCTGGGAGTGTTTGATGGGACAGTGTAGAGGGAGCTTTACTCTGTATCTAACCCGTGCTGTACCTACCCTGGGAGTGTTTGCTGGGTCACAGATGAAGGAGGAGGGAGGTACAGAAGAGATAACTCAAGCTTAGGAGCACTACCAACTGCCCAGGTGAAGCGAGCAGCGTTCGCAGACTGCCCTGTGACGGGTCTGTCTGACGTGCAGGATCAATGGCCGAGAATAAGTTACCAAAGGAATATGCTGCCTTAATTGCACTTTGGAGGGCAGGTGGCCTTGGGGGCACTGGAGATTGGCATGTGACTGGCGCATCCTTGCACCCTCTCGCCCACTAACCCTTACAGCGCATGAGAACATTTATTTATTAGAGCTACTAATATTTGCACTGGTCTCTGATATATTTGAAAAAAATATTTTTTTTTGAATTGCTGAAATGACGAGTATTGTATGAAAAATTAATAAACAAGATTATCAAAAATGCCTGTGTGTGTTTTTCTACGTCTGTGTGTGTCTCTCCGTCACGCTCTCCTACATCACAACAGTGACTACACTTCCAAATACTTATTTCGCTGTAAACCGCTTGGAGGTGTCCTGGGTTCGTGAAAGGCACCTTATCTGAGGAAGGATGTTCTTGCCATGGAGGGAGTGCAGCGAAGATTCACCAGACTGATACCTGGGATGGCAGGAATGACGTCTGAAGAGACATTGGGTCGATTGGGCTTATACTCGCTGGAGTTTAGAAGAATGAGAGGGGATCTGATTGAAACTTGTAAAATTCTAACAGGACTAGACAGACTAGATGCAGGAAGGATGTTCCCGATGGTCGGGGAGTCCAGAACCAGGGGTCACAGCCTAAGGATAAGGGGTAAGCCATTTAGTACTGAGATGAGGAGGAATTTCTTCACCCAGAGAGTGGTGAACCTGTGGAATTCTCTACCACAGAAGGCAGTTGAGGCCAATTCATTAAATATATTCAAGAAGGAGTTAGATATATTTCTTAAGGCTAAAGGGATCAATGGATATGGGGAGAAGGCAGGGACAGGGTACTGAATTTGGATGATCAGCCATGATCTCACTGAATGGCGGAGAAGGCTCGAGGAGCCGAATGGCCTACTCCTGCTCCTATCTTCTGTTCCAGATCCTAACCACTCGCTGCATACTTTTTTTTTCTATTGTCACCTTTGGATCTACTGTCAATCACCTTAAATCTGGTTCTCGACCCTTGCGCCGTTGGGAAAAGTTCAATCCCTGTCGGAGCGGCGGCCTCTTTAATGATATTTCTTGCTGTAGCTTCATGTTATAAAGCTACAGAGAAAAATAAAAAACTGCGAGAGGAGATTGTCTCTGAGAATTTTCCTGAGCGGAGACTGTTCAAGGACTGAGTGCTGTTTTGCTCCAGAGCGATGGATGATTGCGATTTTATCTGAGCAACATTTAAAGGCTCACAGACCCAGTAGTCGTGGCCGAGTGGTTAAGGTGATGGACTAGCAAATCCATTGGTGTCTCCCTGCGCAGGTTCCAATCCTGCCGACTACGGTTCCAGCATTTTTCATCACATTTCATTTCAAAATGTAACCAAATCCCTGGAGAACAAATCCTGAGTTGGGCGGAATTAAATCCCACAACTTTCAACACCTCAAGATTTTTCTCGTTTTCATTGATCTGCAAGTATTCACCAAATATACGGTTGAAAACATTACAGAAATCAGGCAAATTACCGACAGTGTTTCTCTCTGTCTGTCTGTCTCTCTATCTTAGTCACTGTCTTTCTGGGTTTATGTTTATGTTCATGTCTGTTTACATCAATGTGTGTGTGTGTTTATGTCTGTGTCTTTCTGTATCTACCTGTGTTTATGTCTGTGTCCCTTTGTGTCTGCCTGTGTGTCTGCCAGTCACTCGGGTAACAAGCCGGGATAATTTCCTCAGCCTTCTCATCCTTCCTAAAGTGTGGTGCCCAGAATTGGACACAACTCTGTGGCAGGGTGGGGCTTGAAGTCCCAATTCTCACAGAAACAATTCATAGCCAGGGACAGCACCAGTGTTGCCGAGTGGTTAAGGCATTGGACTTTTTTTTATTCATTGATGGGATGTGGGCATCGCTGGCTGGCTAGGCCTGCATTTAGTGCCCATCCCTAATTGCCCTTGAGAAGGTGGTGGTGAGCCGCCTTATTGAATTGCTGCAGTCCATATGGTGTAGGTACACCCACAATGCTGTTAGGAAGGGAGTTCCAGGATTTTGGCCCAGCGACAGTGAAGGAATGGCGATACAGGTCCAAGTCAGGATGGTGTGTGGCTTGGAGGGGAACTTGTAGGTGGTGATGTTCCCATGCGTCTGCTGCCCTTGTCCTTCTAAGTGGTAGAGGTCGCGGGTTTGGAATGTGCTGTTGAAGAAGCCTTGGCGAGTTGCTGCAGTGCATCTTGTAGATGGTACACACTGCAGCCACAGTGCGCCGGTGGTGGAGGGAGTGACAATCAAGCGGGCTGCTTTATCCTGATTGGTGTCGAGCTTCTTGAGTGTTGTTGGAGCTGCACTCATCCAGGCAAGTGGAGAGTATTCCATCACACTCCTGACTTGTGCCTTGTAGATGGTGGAAAGGCTTTGGGGAGTCAGGAGGTGAGACACTCGCCGCAGAATTCCCAGCCTCTGGCCTGCTCTTGTAGCCACAGTATTTATATGGCTGTTCCAGTTCAGTTTCTGTTCAATGTTAACCCCCAGGATGTTGATAGTGGGGGATTCAGCAATGGTAATGCCATTGAATGTCAAGGGGAGATGGTTAGAGTCTCGCTTATTGGAGATGGTCATTGCCTGGCACTTGTGTGGTGCGAATGTTACTTGCCACTTGTGAGCCCAAGTCTGAATGTTGTCCGGGTCTTGCTGCATATGGACACGGACTGCGTCAGTATCTGACGAGTCTCGAATGGTGCTGAACAGTGTGCAATCATCAGCGAACATCCCCACTTCTGACCTTATGATGGAGGGAAGGTCATTGATGAAACAGCTGAAGATGGTTGGGCCTAGGACACTGCCCTGAGGAACTCCTGCAGTGATGTCATGTGATTGAGATGAATGACCTCCAACAATCACAGCCAACTTCCTTTGTGCTAGGTATGATTCCAACCAATGGAGAGTTTTCCCCTTGATTCCCATTGACTTCAGTTTTGCTAGGGCTCCTTGATGCCACACTCGATCAAATGCTGCCTTGATGTCAAGGGCATTCACTCTCACCTCACCTCTTGAGTTGAGCTCTTTTGTCCATGTTTGGACCAAGGCTGTAATGAGGTCAGGAGCTGAGTGGCCCTGGCGGAACCCAAACTGGGCGTCAGTTCACAGGTTATTGCTGAGTAAGTGCCGCTTGATAGCACTGTCGATGACCCCTTCCATCACTTTGCTGATGATTGAGAGTAGACTGATGGGGCGGTAATTGGCCGGGTCGGATTTGTCCTGCTTTTTGTGGACCGGACATACTTGGGCAATTTTCCACATTGCCGGGTAGATGCTAGTGTTGTAGCTGTACTGGAACAGCTTGGCTAGGGGCACAGCTAGTTCTGGAGCACAAGTCTTCAGTACTATTGCCGGAATGTTGTCAGGGCCCATAGCCTTTGCAGTATCCAGTGTCTTCAGCCATTTCTTGACATCACGTGGAGTGAATTGAATGGGCTGAAGACTGGCATCTGTGATGCTGGGAACCTCAGGAGGAGGCCGAGATGGATCATCCACTCGGCACTTCTGGCTGAAGATAGTTGCAAATGCTTCAGCCTTGTCTTTTGCACTCACGTGCTGGGCTCCACCATCATTGAGGATGGGGATATTTTTGGAGCCTCCTCCTCCTGTTAACTGTTTAATTGTCCACCACCACTCGTGACTGGATGTGGCAGGACTGCAGAGCTTTGATTTGATCCGATGGTTGTGAGATCGCTTAGCTCTGTCTATCGTGTGTTGCTTCCATTGTTAGGCATGCAAGTAGTCCTGTGTTGCAGCCTCACCAGGTTGACACCTCATTTTTCGGTATGCCTGGTGCTGTTCCCGGCATGCTCTCCTGCACTCTTCGTTAAACCAGGGTTGATCTCCTGGCTTGATGGTAATGGTAGAGTGAGGGATATGCCGGGCCATGAGGTTACAGATTGTGGTTGAATACAATTCTGCTGCTGCTGATGGCCCACAGCGCCTCATGGATGCCCAGTTTTGAGTTGCCAGATCTGTTCGAAATCTGTCCCATTTAGCACGGTGGTAGTGCCACACAACACGGTGGTGGGTATCCTCAACATAAAGATGGGACTTCGTCTCCACAAGGACTGTGCGGTGGTCACTTCCACCAATGCTGTCATGGACAGATGCATCTGCAACAGGTAGATTGGTGAGGACGAGATCAAGTAGGTTTTTCCCTCTTGTTGGTTCCCTTACCACCTGTCGCAGACCCAGTCTGGCAGCTATGTCCTTTAGGACTCGGCCAGCTCAGTCAGTTGTGGTGCTACCGAGCCACTCTTGGTGATGGATATTGAAGTCCCCTACCCAGAGGACATTTTGTGCCCTTGCTACTCTCAGTGCTTCTTCCAATTGGTGTTCAACATGAAGGAGTACTGATTCATCAGCTGAGGGAGGGCGGTAGGTGGTAATTAGCAGGAGGTTTCCTTGCCCATGTTTGACTTGATGCCATGAGACCTCATGGGGTCCTGAGTCAATGTTGAGGACTCCCAGGGCTACTCCCTCCCGACTGTATACCACGGTGCCAGCACCTCTGGTGGGTCTGTCCTGCCGGTGGGACAGGACATACCCAGGGATGGTGATGGTGGTGTCTGGGACATTGGTTGTAAGGTATGATTCGGTAATTATGACTATGTCAGGCTGTTGCTTGACTAGTCTGTGGGACGGCTCTCCCAATTTTGGCAGAAGCCCCCAGATGTTGGAAAGGAGGACTTTGCAGGGTCGACAGGGCTGGGTTTGCCGTTGTCGTTGTCATTTCCGGTGCCAAGGTCGATGCTGGGTGTTTATACCCACGTGGGTTTGAACCCCACACCTGGTAACTCTTTAACAGAAAAACATCAATGTCATAACCTCCTTTTTTGCCTCTCCCAGTCTTTCTGTCTCATTCTCTCTCTCAGTCTCCCTTTGGCTCTGTCTTTGTCTCTCTCTGTCTCTCTCTGTCTGTGGCTCTGTCTCTCTCTGTCTCTCTGTCTCTCTGTCTCTCTCTTTGTCTCTGACCCTCTCTGTCCCTGTTTGTGTCTCTTGCTCTCTGTCTCTCTCTCCCTCTCTTTGTCCCTGTGTCTCTGTCTGTCTGTCTCTCTCCCTGTCTCTGTCTCTCTCCCTGTCTCTGTCTCTCTCCGTGTCTGTATCTCTGCCTGTCTCTGTCTCTCTCTGTGTCTGTATCTCTGCCTGTCTCTGTCTCTCTCTGTGTCTCTGCCTCTCTCTCGCTCCCTGTCTCTCTCTGTGACTGTGACTCTGCCTGTCTGTCTGTGTCTGTGTCCCTGTCTGTCTGTGCCTCTCTCTGTGTCTCTGCCTGTCTCTCTCTCTCAGTCTCATTCTGTTTTGTCCAGTTCTGTTCACAGCTTAATTCTTGCTCTGACAGTTTCTATGTTCAGTAATTCCTCGTTAGTATAGTGGTGAGTATCCCCGCCTGTCACGCGGGAGACCGGGGTTCAATTCCCCGACGGGGAGGAAGTGTTTTTAACATCACCAATTTTAAAACATTGTGCAGCTCCTTAAAATCCCCCTTGCAAAAATAGAACAGAAATAAATCATCTAAAATAATTTTAAAAGATTTACTGTCATATGAAGAATTCTATAACAACTCCCTGCACCAGTTCCTCGTTAGTATAGAGCTCTCTCTCTCTGTTTCCCTCTCCCTTTTGTGTGGGGCGCGGAGGAGGGAGAGAGTGACAGAGAGAAAGAGATTAACAGGGTTACGGACAAAAAGCGAGGGGTGGGACTGAGCACGACTGCTCTTTCAAAGAGACAGCACAGGCACGGCGGGCCGAATGGCCTCCTTCTGTGCTGTAAGCTTCTATGAATTCATGACACTCAGAAAAGCTTATTAAATATGTGACTTACACATAAACATAGAGAGCAGGTACACATGTCTGTGTGTGTGTTCGAGTCTTTGTCTCAAACACTGTATAACTACTTCCTCTACCAGGTCCTTGATAGTATAGTGGTGAGGATTCAATTCCCCGACAGGTTCTCTCTGTCTCACTCACTGTTTCCGTCTCTCTCTGCCTCTCTCCGTGTCTCTCTCTCTAACTGTCAAATCAAATTCAAATGCTTTATTGGCATGAAAGTTTACAGGGAGCCATATTGCCAAAGCTTACATAACAAAAAGTACAGGTTTCCAACATTCTGTAGGTGTCAAATGTTTTTGACCCTCGTTGGTTACAGACAGTATTAATTTAAACAGTCGTTGACCCTCGTTGGGTGCATTCAGTATTAATTTAAAACAGTCGTTGGGTACATTCGGTATTGATTTAAACATTTTTAGCGTATATATGCTATGGGTGTGCTCGTTAGTCACTCACTGTTCCTCAGGTTGTGACATGTTGTTACATATTGGGCACCAAGATATGGTCTGTCTGCCTCCCCCAGGACTATTCTTAATTTTGACAGGTCATCCAATTCTTTGAAATCTGGGGTTGTAAGGCTGAGCTTGTCAAAATATATGTTTCTTGTCTCGTTGAATTTTTCGCATTTTAGGAGGAAGTGCACCTCTGTCTCAACCTCGCCGGCCAGACAGTGATCACATATTCTATTTTCTTTAGGTTGCCAGGATTTCTTCTATCTTCCTTTTTCAATTGCCAGTTGGTGGCCGCTTAGTCTGTATCTGGTGAGGGTCTGTCTCTGTTTTGTGTCTCTGATGGTCGAGAGATAGTCTGCCAGTTTATATTCTCTTTTTAGGGCCCGGTAGCATTCTAATCTGCTTTGGCTTTTGGTTATTGTGTTCCAATGTTCCAGGTAGGTTTCTTTGCATTGTTTAATGATTTGGTTCACTCGGATTGGTGTTTGGGGAGCAGTGTTGGTCTGGGACTGGTCAGGGTCCGGCTGGGTAGGAGAACTTAGTTTCAGTAACAACTGACTCAGGGGACTCGTTTCTGGGTTCAGCTCTTGGGTCTGGAGGGCTTTAAAATGAAGGGTGTCTGGGGAACTAGATTTGAGGTGATTTAGAAAGTTTAGTGCTCGTTTTTGGATGTTTATTATCAGTGGGTATCTGCCTAGTTCGGCTCTACATGCATTTGTTGGTGTTTTCCTTTGGGTGCGAAGAATGCTTCGGCAAAATTCTGCATGTAGGGCTTCTATTGTGTGTTTTTCCCATTTAGTGTCTCTCTCTCTCTCTCTGTGTGTCTCTCTCTGTCTCTCTCCGTGTCTCTCTCGCTCTTTGTTTCCCTCTCCTTGCTCACTGCTCCCTCTGGGGCTGGTGAATGAGCCCAGGTCTGTCCACAGCGCCATTCTTGCTCTGCGCTTCTGCAGTGAGCACCCAGCGCTGTCCTCCGCCCTGTTGCTGGTCAGTGCTCTCCCACCTGAGGCACCGGTTCAATTCCCCGACCCGGAGGAAGCCTCTTTACCATGTGAAATAGTGTTTATTTTTCTTGGTGTAACTTCGTGTTAAAAAGCTACAGAGAAAAATAGAAGAGTTAAAAAACGTGGTTACGGCGTTGGGCTTAAGATCCAATGGATTAAACCCAACTTGGGTAGAACCCCACTCCGTGTATCTCTTTAACTTAATCCCGATTTCTTTTCATCCTGCTCCGTGACACTCCTTTGCCATCTGCTGAATCTCAATCAATCAAATAATGAGATGCTTATTGATCTGAAAAGTAAGTTTCCATTTTTAACTGTAATTCTTAAAATGCTATTTTGGCATCTGCTGAATCTACATTTTTCAGTAACTTTCTGAACTAACAAAGAAATGGAATTGTGAAATGAATCGATACCATTCAACTGTCTGTATCTCAATCTCGGTCTTCCTACCCGGGCAATTTTAACCCCAGTCTCCCCCGGGGATACTCACCCCGATACTAACGAGAAACTAATGAAAGCAAAGTCTATCAGAGCAACAATCGAGCTGTGAACAGGACTGGACAGTGTGAGAAGGAGACAGGGAGAGAGCGAGGAATACAGGGAGAGATAGAAAGAGAGTGACACAGAGAGAGACAGAGACAAAGAGAGAGAGAAAGAGACTGACACAGACAGCGAGACAGAGAGAGAGAGAGACACACATGGAAATCAGCCATTTCCAGGCCCAAGGAAAGGTGCTACTATGTGGGGACCTAAACGCAAGGACCGGATGTGAACCTGACTTCATAGACCCACAGGGCAACAACCATGTGTTTGGCCAGACCCCTTTATATGTCACACCAGCCATCACAAATCGGAACAACCTTGACTGTGAAATAAATAAAAGCGGCAAGGAGGTAGTGCAACTCTGCCGAGCCTTAGGCCTGTACATAGTTAACGGTAGGTTCAGAGGGGACTCCTTAGGGAGACTCACCTATTCCTCTACTCTTGGGTCTAGTGTGGTGGATTATACAATCACTGACATGGACCCCTGCGATATCAACGCATTCGCTGTCAGGCAGCAATCCCCCCTCTCAGACCATAACCAAATAAATGTGTACCTTAAACTTTCTGCCCAAACGACAGACACAAAAAAGGAACCCAGTAAGCTCCATAAACTAAACCAGACATACAGATGGCCCCCAGACAGTGGAGATAAATTCAACACTTGTGAGATCAGCACTAAATTCACCTGATCTCACAAGTAAAATATCAAAGTTTAAAGAAAATCTATATGAGATCACCAGAGAGGGTGTAAACATGGCCATAGACGATATAAATAGGATCTTCCATGAGGCAGCTGTAAAAGCCGACCTTGTGAAACAGAAGAGGAAACGTTACAAAAGACAAAAGAATGAGAAATGGTTTGATCACGAATGCAAAAATGCCAGAAAAGACCTGAGAAAAATATCAAACCAAAAGCATCGCCAACCAAACAACCCAGACCTGCGTATTAGATACAATGAGACCCTCAAAAGATATAAACACACCATTAGGAACAAAACACAAAACTATACCCAAAAAAGACTTGAAGAAATTGAAAACTCCATTAATCAAAATCAATTCTGGGATATGTGGAATAACCTGAGTACAACTCAATTACAAGCATTACCAATCCAAGATGGTGACATCTGGAGAACACATTTTGAAAACCTCTACAAAGACATCCCAGTAAACGAATCAAACTCAAGTCAACATCATGTCACAGAAAAACTCCACACATTAGAAGTAACAATTAAAGACAACCAAAACCCTCTGGACTCCCCAATCACTTGGAAAGAACTGGCCACAAGAACAAAATCTCTCCACCTAAAGAAAGCCTGTGGTCCAGACAACATCAAAAATGAAATGCTCAAGTTCAGCACTATGGAGATGCAGGGTGCGGTACTCAAGTTATTCAACATCATATTACGTTCGGGCTGGTTTCCAGATATCTGGTGCCAAGGACTCATCTCTCCCATATATAAAAGTGGAAACAAATCAGACCCAAACAACTACCATGGCATCTGTGTCAACAGTTGTCTAGGGAAGTTATTCTGCAGTATTCTAAATAGCAGATTACTGGATTTTCTTAATAAACATAATATCCTTACAAAAAATCAAATCGGCTTTCTTCCAAAACACCGCACCACCGACCATATATATACCCTTCACACTCTCATTGAAAAACATATACACCAAACAAAAAATGGGAAAATATTCGCTTGTTTCATTGACTTCAAGAAAGCCTTTGACTCTATTTGGCACGAAGGGCTCTATTACAAACTTCTTCAGTGTGGAATAGGGGGCAAAGTCTATGACCTTATTAAATCGATGTATCTGAAAAATAAATGCGGTGTCAAAATTGGAGACAAATGCACCGGTTTCTTCACCCAGAGAAGAGGTGTCCGGCAGGGTTGCAACTTGAGTCCGACCCTGTTCAACATATACATAAATGAGTTAGCAGACAAGCTGGAGCAAAGCGAGTCACCGGGTCTCTGTCTCCTGGATGGGGAAGTGAAATCCCTGTTCTATGCGGATGACCTGGTTCTGCTGTCTCCCACAGAACAGGGATTACAGCAACATTTAGACCTACTCGACAAATACTGCCAAAATTGGGCCCTGACAGTAAATCTAAAGAAAACCAACATCATGATTTTTCAAAAAAGGCCCAGATGTCAGGAAAACAAATACCAGTTTACGCTCAGTGATACCATCATAGGACACACTATGAGCTACACTTACCTTGGTCTAACCATTACAGCATCAGGGAGCTTCAACATAGCAGTGAATGAACTAAAAGAAAAAGCCCGAAGAGCCCTATATGCAATAAAAAGAAAATTCTACAACATCCAAATTCCAATCAAAATCTGGCTCAAAATATTTGATAGTATAATCCTGCCCATTGCGCTGTATGGTAGTGAAGTATGAGGCCCACTCAATCACCATAGCTACACTAAATGGGAAAAACACACAATAGAAGCCCTACATGCAGAATTTTGCTGAAGCATTCTTCGCACCCAAAGGAAAACACCAACAAATGCATGTAGAGCCGAACTAGGCAGATACCCACTGATAATAAACATCCAAAAACGAGCACTAAACTTTCTAAATCACCTCAAATCTAGTTCCCCAGACACCCTTCATTTTAAAGCCCTCCAGACTCAAGAGCTGAACCCAGAAACGAGTCCCCTGAGTCAGTTGTTACTGAAACTAAGTTCTCCTACCCAGCCGGACCCTGACCAGTCCTAGACCAACACTGCTCCCCAAACACCAATCCGAGTGAACCAAATCATTAAACAATGCAAAGAAACCTACCTGGAACATTGGAACACAATAACCAAAAGCCAAAGCAGATTAGAATGCTACCGGGCCCTAAAAAGAGAATATAAACTGGCAGACTATCTCTCGACTATCAGAGACACAAAACAGAGACAGACCCTCACCAGATACAGACTAAGCGACCACCAACTGGCAATTGAAAAAGGAAGATACAAGAAATCCTGGCAACCTAAAGAAAATAGAATATGTGATCACTGTCTGGCCGGAGAGGTTGAGACAGAGGTGCACTTCCTCCAAAAATGCAAAAAATTCAACGAGACAAGAAACATATATTTTGACAAGCTCAGCCTTACAACCCCAGGTTTCAAAGAATTGGATGACCTGTCAAAATTAAGAATAGTCCTGGGGGAGGGAGACAGACCATATCTTGGTGCCCAATATGCAACAACATGTCACAACCTGAGGAACATTGAGTGACTAACGAGCACACCCATAGCATATATACGCTAAAAATGTTTAAATCAATACCGAATGTACCCAACCACTGTTTTAAATTAATACTGAATGTACCCAACGAGGGTCAACGACTGTTTAAATTAATACTGTCTGTACCCAACGAGGGTCAAAAACGTTTGACACCTACAGAATGTTGGAAACCTGTACTTTTTGTTATGTAAGGTTTGGCAATATGGTTCGCTGTAAACTTTCATGCCAATAAAGCATTTGAATTGAATTGAGAGAAAGGGACTGACACAGACAGCGAGAGAGAGACAGACAGAGAGAGACAGACAGAGAGTGAAAGACAGAGAGAGAGAGACACAGAGAGAGAGAGAGAGACAGAGAGAGTGAGAAACAGAGAGAGAGAGAGAGAGAGAGATAGAGAGAGAGACATTGACAAAAATGGAGGCGGATGACACTGGTTTTTTCTGTTCTCTATTTCCAAGGAGGATTTTAAGGAGCTGCACAAAGGTGTTAAATTTGGGCAGTGAATAATCGTCCTGCCCGCCGGTCTGTCCACAGCGCGATTCTTGCTCTGCGCTTCTGTAGCAAATGCACTGCAATGTCCTTGGTTAGTGCAGTGGTGAGCATCCTCGCCTATCTACACGATGAGTCGGGGATCGATTCCCCGTCGTAGCGGCGGCCTTTTCAATTATATTTCTTGCTGTAGCTTCGTGTTATAAAGCTACAGAGAAAAATTAAACAATGCGAGAGGAGATTGTCTCTGAGAATGTTCTTGAGCGGAGACTGTTCAGGGACTGAGTGCTGTTTTGCTCCAGAGCGATGGATGATTGTGATTTTATCTGAGCAACATTTAAAGTTTCACAGACCCAGTAGTCGTGGCCGAGTGGTTAAGGCGATGGACTAGAAATCCATTGGGGTCTCCCCGCTTAGGTTCGGATCCTGCCGACTACGGTTCCAGCATTTTTCATTTCAAAATGTAACCGAATCCCTGGAGATCTAATCCTGTGTTAGGCGGGATTCAATCCCACAACTTTAAACACCTCGAGAATTTTCTCGTTTTCATTGATCTGCAAGTATTCATCAAATATACGGTCAGAACAGAACAAAAATCAGGCAAATTACCGACAGTGTTTCTGTCTGTCTGTCTCTCTCTATGTCTGAGTCACTGTCTGTCTGGGTTTATGTTTATGTCTGTTTACATCAATCTGTGTGTGTTTATGTCTGTGTCTTTCTGTATCTACCTGTGTTTATGTCTGTGTCTCTTTGTGTCTGCTTGTGTTTCTGTGTGTCTGCCAGTCACTCGGGTAACAAGCGGGGATACTTTCCTCAGCCTTCACATCTTTCCTAAAGTCTGGTGCCCAGAATTGGACACAACTCTGTGGCAGGGCGGGGCTTGAAGTCCGATTCTCACAGAAGCAGTGCGCAAACAAAAGCAGGACCAGGATGGCCGAGTGGTTAAGGCGTTGGACTTAAGATCCAATGGGTTTATACCTGCGTGGGTTCGAACCCCACTCCTGGTAGTTCTTTAACTTAAGTACAGTAGGAAAAAATCAATGTCATAGCCTCCTTTGTCTCATTCTCTCTCCCAGTCTTTCTGTGTCTCGGTCTCTCTCTCTCTGTCCGTGTTTCTGGCTGTCTCTGTTTGTCTCTGTCTCTCTCTCTGTTTGTATGTCTCTGCCTGTCTCTCTCTGTTGCTCTCTCTCTCTCATTATGTCACTCAATTCAATTCAATTCAATTCAAATCGCTTTATTGGCATGACAAGTTACATCTTATGTTGCCAAAGCATCGAAAAACATTCATGTTTGTACACAAAAATACAGATCTATCCATACAGTGTATAAACAGATATATCCCTGAGTGTATAAATATACTTTCATATAATTTATATATACTCTTTTCTTATATTTAGTGGTTGTCCCTCTGTTTATGGCAAGCTGTAACATAGTGTGCCGCTAGTGTTACACAATTTCTCTCTTCCCCTAGTAGGTATGGGAGTTATTGGTCGTCATTCAAATTTCTGAATTCCGGGCATATTTTTGTGAATTTTGGGTAGAAATTCTCCCTTATGCCCTGATATTTTCTACAAGCTGTGAGGAAGTGCATCTCTGTCTCCACCACTCCCTGACTGCAGTGAGAGCATATCCTGTCCTCTCTTGGTAGCTGGGTCTGCCTGTGTCTGCCTTTTTCGATCACCAGGTTATGTTCACTAAGTCTGTACATTGTCAAGGTTTTTCTCAGTTTGCTATCCTTTACCATGGTCAGGTAATCAGCCATGTTGTATTGTCTGTTTAGGGCTAAGTAGCAATTGAGTTTGCTTTGGGTTTTTGTTGTTTCTGCCCAATATGACAGATATTTTTCCTTTTGCTTAGCGACGATTGTGTTGGGTCGAATTCTTTGTGTTACTCTGTCACTGTCCTGGGGCTGGTTATTGTTAGTAGTGTTAGTAATTATTTCACTGAGTCCCAGGACTATTTGATTGAGGGTACTCTTCTTTATGGTCCTCTCTTGGCATTTCAGGGCTTGGTAATGATAGCATTGGGGGTTGCTCATTTCTAGGTGTTTCCAAAATTTGGTGGCTCTTTTTTGGATAGTGATTATTAATGGATATTGGCCTGGTTCTGCCCTGCATGCATTGTTTACGGTTTTCCTTTGAGTCCGGAGGACACTTTTACAGAATTCTGCATGTAGGATATCAATTGGGTGTTTGTCCCATTTTGCAAATTCTTGTTGTGTTCTCGGTCCCCACACCTCACTGCCATAGAGTGCAATTGGTTCAATTACTGATTTGAAAATTTTGAGCCAAATGCTAATTGGGATTTCTATTTGGATTGATTTTTTAATGGCATAGAAAGCCCTTCTTGCTTTCTCTTTCAGTTCATTCACAGCCAGATGGAAATTTCCCGCAGAACTGATTTTTAAGCCCAAGTATGTGTAGTTAGTGGTTTGTTCAATTTTGGTTGTTCCTAGTGTGAAATTTATTCTGGGTCCCTGATGTCTGGATCTTAGCTGGAACACAAGGACTTTGGTTTTTTGGGGATTTATTGTCAGGGCCCAGGTCTGGCAGTACGACTCCAACAGATCCAGGTTCTGCTGTAGACCCCCCTTAGTTGGTGACAGCAGAACCAGGTCATCTGCATAGAGGAGGAATTTAACCTTGGATTCATATAGGATGAGGCCAGGTGCTGTAGATTGTCCAAGTAGTTTTGCCAATTCATTTATGTAAATATTAAAGAGTGTCGGTGAGATTGGCGAGCCCTGCATCACCCCCCACCCCTGTGGGAAGTATTTTGTTTGTTTATCTCCAATTTTAACTGCACATTTGTTGTTTGTATACATTGATTTAATTACATCATATGTTTTTCCCCCTACTCCGCTTTCGATAAGTTTCAGGAATAAACCGTCGTGCCAGATGGAATCGAAAGCCTTCTGGAAATCTATAAAGCATGCGTAGATTTTGCTTTTGTTTTGATGAACGTGTTTGTCAATTAGGGTCTGTAGGGTGAAGATATCATCTGATGTTCTATAGTTTGGCAGCTCTCTCTCTCTCTGACTGTCTCTCTCTCTGTTTGTGTGTCTCTCTCTCTGCCTCTCTCCATGTCTCTCTCACTCTCTGTTTCCCTTTCCATGCTCACGCCTCCCTCTGGGGCTGGTGAATGAGCCCAGGACTGTTCACAGCGCCATTCTTGCTCTGCGGTTCTGCAGTGAACGCCCAGCGCTGTCCTCTGCCCTGTTGCTGGTCAGTGTAGTGGAGTACCCCCTCGCTCCCACCTGAGGCAGCGGTTCAATTCCCCGACCCGGAGGAAGCCTCTTTCCGATGTGAAATAATGTTTCTTTTTCTTGGTGTAACTTCGTGTTAAAAAGCTACAGAGAAAAATATAAGAGTAAAAAAATGTGATTCCGGCATTGGACTTAAGATCCAATGGATTTAAACCCAACTTGGTTGGAACCCCACTCCGGGTATCTCTTTAAATTAATACCGATTTCTTTTCATCCTGCTCAGTGACACTCGTTTGCCATCTGCTCAATCTCAATCAATCAAATAATGAGATGCTTATTGATATGAAAGGAAAGATTCCCTATTTAACAGTAATTTTTAAAATGCTGTTTTGGCATCTGCTGAATCTGCATTTTTGTCTAACTCTCTCTGTGTCACTCTCAACTAACAAAGAGATAGAATTGTGAAATGAATCTATACCTTTCAGTTTGTATCTCACTTGGTCTTCCTCCCCGTCAGGGAATTGAATCCCTGTCCCCCGCGTGACAGGCGGGAATACTCACCACTATAATAACGAGGAACTAATGAAAGCAAAGTCTGTCAGAGCAACAATCGAGCTGTGAAGAGAACTGGACAGTGTGAGAAGGAGGCAGGGAGAGAGAGAGAGAGATAGAGAGAGAGGAATATATAGTGAGAGACAGAGACCTCTTAAGGTCCAAAAACCTGATGACACAAAAACAACACACACAAGGACACAGAACCCGTCGGATGCCACCCCACACGAGGACACACCGAAAGCCACAAACCCCGCTCCTGCCACACAGCCTATCCCAGAAACCCAGCCAACAACCAGCCCTCAGTCGAGTCCTGCCCAGACTACCGCTACCCAGTCCTCACACACAGGGACACAGAACCCGTCAGATGCCCCCCCACATGAGGACACACCGAAAGCCTCAAACCCTGCTCCTGCCACACAACCTATCCCAGAAACCCAGCCAACAACCAGCCATCAGTCGAGTCCTGCCCAGACTACTGCTACCCAGTCTGAAAAGCCAGCCCCTCAGGTGGTCCTGCTGACCGACTCCAACGGAAAGTTTCTGGACCCCCAGAGGCTGTTCCCAGGTCATCAAGTCCTGAAAAAAATGGTGCAGCAACACAGACTATGCAATGAAGATCCTGAACAAAGAATCCCTTGGAAGCCCCAAATGGCTTGTGATCCACACAGGCACAAACGACCTATGCACCCTACAGGAAGGCACTGCTAGGGCGGTGAGCAGGATGGCGGAAAAGGCCAGAAGGGAATTCCCCGAGACGCGGATCGTGATCTCCACACTACTGCCCAGAAAGGACACCCCAGCCTATATAATCCACAACACCAACAGGGAGATCGACACGAGATGTTTTGCCTTTCCCAACGTCTACCTGGCCCATCATCCAAACATCAACACAAGGGACCTCTATGACGAAATACATCTACTCAAACAGCGGATGTGGGTCTTCGCAAGAAACCTCATAAACACTGCCAAAAGACGCAACCCTCCCACCCCCTCTACCATTGGGAGCCCTAACCCAAACAGGACCACCAATGTTCCCCACCCCCCTATACAAAACCAACAACAGAACCGTGCTTTTATACCTGACCCCAGACCCCCCTCTAGACCACAGACTGTAGACCAAGAACTGAGAAAGATCATGACGATGATGAACAGCCTGATAGAAAGCCGGAGAGGAAGGCACTAAATTATTAATATTGTTATCTTATCATTATTGTTATCTTATCATTATTATTACTATTATTAGATAGCTATATGTGCATGCCTCATGAAATTTATACTAAATCGTCATTTAGCATTATAGAAAATAGTGTTTCCACACTCATCCCACAAAATAGGTCCATTTTATTTCGTTTTTTTGAACTATATAAATGCGTTCTTTCCACATAAGCTGCTGGAATATCCAGGGTCTCCGCCCCTCAACTTTTGGGATGAAGAGTACAGACCCTGAATTCCTAAAAGCTATAAAAGACATTGATATAATTGTGTTAACAGAAACATGGTGCCAAAAGGACATGCCGACCCACTGTCCTCCAATGTACCATGAAATCATTGTGCCCTCAGTAAAGAACACTAAGACACGCAAGGGCAGAACCTCCGAGGGAATCCTGGTGTGGTATAAAGGAGAACTGAACAAACACATCTCACCGATAAAACAGGGAAAATCACACGTATGGCTAAAATTAGATAAAAATATAGGAATAGCAAAAAACTATGTTTACTTATGTGCGATCTACATACCTCCAATAGAATCGCCATATTTTGAAGAGGAGATATTTGACACTCTCCACATGGAAATCAGCCATTTCCAGGCCCAAGGAAAGGTGCTACTATGTGGGGACCTAAATGCAAGGACCGGATGTGAACCTGATTTCATAGACCAACAGGGCAACAACCATGTGTTTGGCCAGACCCCTCTATATGTCACACCAGCCATCGCAAATCGGAACAACCTCGATTGTGAAATAAATAAAAGCGGTAGGGAGGTAGGGCAACTCTGCCGAGCCTTAGGCCTGTACATAGTTAACGGTAGGTTCAGAGGGGACTCCTTAGGGAGACTCACATATTCCTCAACTCTTGGGTCTAGTGTGGTGGATTATACAATCACTGACCTGGACCCCTGCGATATCAACTCATTCACTGTCAGGCAGCAATCCCCCCTCTCAGACCATAACCAAATAAATGTGTACCTTACATTTTCTGCCCAAACTACAGACACAAAAAAGGAACCCAGTAAGCTACATAAAATAAACCAGACATACAGATGGGCCCCAGACAGTGGAGATAAATTCATCACAGCACTAAATTCACCTGATCTCACAAGTAAAATTTCAAAATTTAAAGAAAATCTATATGAGATCACCAGAGATGGTGTAAACATGGCCATAGAGGATATAAATATGATCTTCCATGAGGCAGCTGTAAAAGCCGACCTTGTGAAACAGAAGAGGAAACGTTACAAAAGACAAAATAAAAATGAGAAATGGTTTGACCACGAATGCAAAAATGCCAGAAAAGACCTGAGAAAAATATCAAACCAAAAGCATCGCCAACCAAACAATCCAGACCTACGTATTAGATACAATGAGACCCTCAAAAGATATAAACACACCATTAGAAACAAAACACAAAATTATACCCACAAAATACTCGAAGAAATTGAAAACTCCACTAATCCAAATCAATTCTGGGAAATGTGGAATAACCTGAGTACAACACAATTGCAAGCATTACCAATCCAAGATGGCGACATCTGGAGAACACATTTTGAAAACCTCTACAAAGACATCCCAATAAACGAAACAAACCCAAGTCAACATCATGTCACAGAAAAACTCCACACATTAGAAGCAACAATTAAAGACAACCAAAACCCTCTAGACTCCCCAATCACATGGAAAGAACTGGCCACAAAAACAAAATCTCTCCACCTAAAGAAAGCCTGTGGTCCAGACAGCATCAAAAATGAAATGCTCAAGTTCAGCAATATGGAGATGCGGGGTGCGATACTCAAACTATTCAACATCATATTACGTTCAGGCTGTTTTCCCGATATCTGGTGCCAAGGACTCATCTCTCCCATATATAAAAGTGGAAACAAATCAGACCCAAATAACTACCGCGGCATCTGTGTCAACAGTTGTCTAGGGAAGTTATTCTGCAGTATTCTAAATAGTAGATTACTGGATTTTCTTAACAAACATAATATCCTCAGAAAAAATCAAATAGGCTTTCTCCCAAAACACCGCACCACCGACCATATCTATACCCTTCACACTCTCATTGAAAAACATATACACCAAACAAAAAATGGGAAAATATTCGCTTGTTTCATTGACTTCAAGAAAGCCTTTGACTCTATCTGGCACGAAGGGCTCTATTATAAACTTCTTCAGTGCGGCATAGGGGGCAAAGTCTATGACCTTATTAAATCAATGTATCTGAAAAACAAATGCGGGGTCAAAATTGGAGACAAACGCACCGGTTTCTTCACCCAGAGAAGAGGCGTCCAGCAGGGCTGCAATTTGAGCCCGACCCTGTTCAACATATACATAAATGAATTAGCAGACATGCTGGAGCAAAGCGAGTCACCGGGATGGAGAAGTGAAATCCCTGTTCTATGCGGACGACCTGGTTCTGCTGTCTCCCACAGAACAGCGATTACAGCAACAACTAGACCTACTCGACAAATACTGCCAAAACTGGGCTCCAACAGTAAATCTAAAGAAAACCAACATCATGATTTTTCAAAAAAGGCCCAGGTGTCAGGAAAACAAATACCAGTTTACTCTCAGTGATACCACTATAGGACACACTATGAGCTACACTTACCTTGGTCTAACCATTTCAGCATCAGGGAGCTTCAGCATAGCAGTGAATGCACTAAAAGAAAAAGCCCGAAGAGCCCTATATGCAATAAAAAGAAAATTCTACAACATCCAAATCCCAATCAAAATCTGGCTCAAAATATTTGACAGCGTAATCCTGCCCATTGCACTGTACGGTAGTGAAGTATGGGGCCCGCTAAATCACCAAAGCTACACTCAATGGGAAAAACACACAATAGAAGCCCTACATGCAGAATTTTGCCGAAGCATTCTTCGCACCCAAAGGAAAACACCAACAAATGCATGTAGAGCCGAACTAGGCAGATACCCACTGATAATAAACATCCAAAAACGAGCACTAAACTTTCTAAATCACCTCAAATCTAGTTCCCCAGACACCCTTCATTTTAAAGCCCTCCAGACCCAAGAGCTGAACCCAGAAACGAGTCCCCTGAGTCAGTTGTTACTGAAAATAAGTACTCCTACTCAGCCGGACCCTGACCAGTCCCAGACCAACACTGCTCCCCAAACACCAATCCGAGTGATCCAAATCATTAAACAATGCAAAGAAACCTACCTGGAACATTGGAACACAATAACCAAAAGCCAAAGCATATTAGAATGCTACCGGGCCCTATAAAGAGAATATAAACTGGCAGACTATCTCTCGACTATCAGAGACACAAAACAGAGACAGACCCTCACCAGGTACAGACTAAGCGACCACCAACTGGCAATTGAAAAAGGAAGATAGAAGAAATCCTGGCAACCTAAAGAAAATAGAATATGTGATCACTGTCTGGCCGGCGAGGTTGAGACAGATGTGCACTTCCTCCTAAAATGCGAAAAATTCAACGAGACAAGAAACATATATTTTGACAAGCTCAGCCTTACAACCCCAGATTTCAAAGAATTGGATGACCTGTCAAAATTAAGAATAGTCCTGGGGGAGGCAGACAGACCATATCTTGGTGCCCAATATGTAACAACATGTCACAACCTGAGGAACATTGAGTGACTAATGAGCACACCCATAGCATATATACGCTAAAAATGTTTAAATCAATACCGAATGTACCCAACGACTGTTTTAAATTAATACTGAATGCACCCAACGAGGGTCAACGACTGTTTAAATTAATACTGTCTGTACCCAACGAGGGTCAAAAACGTTTGACACCTACAGAATGTTGGAAACCTGTACTTTTTGTTATGTAAGCTTTGGCAACATGGTTCCCTGTAAACTTTCATGCCAATAAAGCATTTGAATTGAGAGAAAGAGACTGACACAGACTGCGAGAGAGAGACAGACAGAGAGAGACAGAGAGAGAGACTGAGACAAAGAGAGAGAGACAGAGACAGACAGAGAGTGAAAGACAGAGAGAGAGAGACAGAGAGAGAGAGAGAGAGACATTGACAAAAATGGAGGCTGATGACATTGGGTTTTTCTGTTCTCTATTTCCAAGGAGGATTTTAAGGAGCTGCACAAAGGTGTTAAATTTGGGATGTGAATAATCGCCCCGCCCGCCGGTCTGTCCACAGCGCGATTCTTGCTCTGCGCTTCTGTAGCAAATGCACCACAATGTCCTTGGTTAGTGCAGTGGTGAGCATCCTCGCCTATCACACGATAAGCCGGGTATCGATTCCCCGTCGTAGCGGCGGCCTTATCAATTATATTTCTTGCTGTAGCTTTGTGTTATACAGCTACAGAGTAAAATAAAACAATGCGAGAGGAGATTGTCTCTGAGAATTTTCTTGAGGGGAGACTGTTCAGGGACTCAGTGCTGTTTTGCTCCAGAGCGATGGATGATTGCGATTTTATCTGAGCAACATTTAAAATCTCACAGATCCAGTAGTCGTGGCCGAGTGGTTAAGGTGATGGACTAGAAATCCATTGGGGTTTCCCCGCGTAGGTTCCTAATCCTGCCGACTACGATTCCAGCATTTTTCATTTCAAAATGTAACCGAATTCCTGGAGAACTAATCCTGTGTTAGGCGGGATTCAATCCCACAACTTTAAACACCTCGAGATTTTTCTCGTTCTCATTGATCTGCAAGTATTCATCAAATATACGGTCAGAATAGAACAAAAATCAGGCAAATTACCGACAGTGTTTCTCTCTGTCTGTCTCTATGTCTGAGTCACTGTCTGTCTGGGTTTATGTTTATGTCTGTTTACATCAACCTGTGTGTGTGTGTTTATGTCTGTGTCTTTCTGTATCTACCTGTGTTTATGTCTGTGTCTCTTTGTGTCTGCCTGTGTTTCTGTGTGTCTGCCAGTCACTCGGGTAACAAGCGGGGATACTTTCCTCAGCCTTCACATCTTTCCTAAAGTCTGGTGCCCAGAATAGGACACAAATCTGTGGCAGGGCGGGGCTTGAAGTCCGATTCTCACAGAAACAGTCAGCAAACAAAAACGGCACCAGGATGGCCGAGTGGTTAAGGCGTTGGACTTAAGATCCAATGGGTTTATACCTGCGTGGGTTCGAACCCCACTCCTGGTAGTTCTTTAATTTAAGTACAGCAGAAAAAAATCAAAGTCATAGCCTCCTTTGTCTCATTCTCTCTCCCAGTCTCACTTTTTCTGTGTCTCTGTCTGTGTCTCGGTCTCTCTCTCTCTGTCTCTGCTCCTCTCTGTCCCTGTTTGTGTTTCTCGCTCTCTGTCTCTCTCTCTGTAGCTCTCTCCCTCTCTTTGTCCCTGTGTCTCTGTCTGTCTCTCTCCCAGTCTCTGTCTCTTCTGTGTCTCTGTCTCTGCCTCTCAGTCTCTCTTTCTCTCTTTGTCTCTGTTTGTATGTCTCTGGCTGTCTCTGTTTGTCTCTGCCTCTCTCTCTCAGTCTCTCTTTCTCTCTTTGTCTCTGTTTGTATGTCTCTGTCTCTCTCTGTCTGTCTCTCTCCATCTGTGTCTGTGTCTCTGCCTGTCTCTCTCTGTTGCTCTCTCTCATTCTGTCACTCAATTCAATTCAAATCGCTTTATTGGCATGACAAGTTACATCTTATGTTGCCAAAGCATCGAAAAACATTCATGTTTGTACACAAAAATACAGATCTATCCATACAGTGTATAAACAAATATATCCCTGAGTGTATAAATATACTTTCATATAATTTATATATACTCTTTTCTTATATTTAGTGGTTGTCCCTCTGTTTAGGGCAAGCTGTAACATAGTGTGCCGCTAGTGTTACACAATTTCTCTCTTCCCCTAGTAGGTATGGGAGTTATTGGTCGTCATTCAAATTTCTGAATTCCGGGCATATTTTTGTGAATTTTGGGTAGAAAATCTCCCTTATGCCCTGATATTTTCTACAAGTTGTGAGGAAGTGCATCTCTGTCTCCACCACTCCCTGACTGCAGTGAGAGCATATCCTGTCCTCTCTTGGTAGCCGGGTCTGCCTGTGTCTGCCTTTTTCGATCGCCAGGTTATGTTCACTAAGTTTGTACATTGTCAAAGTTTTTCTCAGTTGGCTATCCTTTACCATGGTCAGGTAATCAGCCATGTTGTATTGTCTGTTTAGGGCCAAGTAGCATTGAGTTTGCTTTGGGTTTTTGTTGTTTCTGCCCAATATGACAGATATTTTTCCTTTTGCTTCGCGACGATTGTGTTGGGTCGAATTCTTTGTGTTACTCTGTCACTGTCCTGGGGCTTGTTATTGTTAGTAGTGTTAGTAATTATTTCACTCAGTCCCAGGACTAGTTGATTGAGGGTACTCTTCTTTATGGTCCTCTCTTGGCATTTCAGGTCTTGGTAATGATAGCATTGGAGGTTGCTCATTTCTAGGTGTTTCCAAAATTTGGTGGCTCTTTTTTGGATAGTGATTATTAATGGATATTGGCCTGGTTCTGCTCTGCATGCATTGTTTACGGTTTTCCTTTGAGTCCGGAGGATACTTTTACAGAATTCTGCATGTAGGACCTCAATTGGGTGTTTGTCCCATTTTGCAAATTCTTGTTGTGTTAGCGGTCCCCACACCTCACTGCCATAGAGTGCAATTGGTTCAATTACTGATTTGAAAATTTTGAGCCAGATGCTAATTGGGATTTCTATTTGGATTGATTTTTTAATGGCATAGAAAGCCCTTCTTGCTTTCTCTTTCAGTTCATTTACAGCCAGATGGAAATTTCCCGTAGAACTGATTTTTAAGCCCAAGTATGTGTAGTTAGTGGTTTGTTCAATTTTGGTTGTTCCTAGTGTGAAATTTATTTTGGGTCCCTGATGTCTGGATCTTTGCTGGAACACAAGGACTTTGGTTTTTTGGGGATTTATTGTCAGGGCCCAGGTCTGGCAGTACGACTCCAGCAGATCCAGGTTCTGCTGTAGACCCCCCTTAGTTGGTGACAGCAGAACCAGGTCATCTGCATAGAGGAGGAATTTAACCTTGGATTCATATAGGGTGAGGCCAGGTGCTGCAGATTGTCCAAGTAGTTTTGCCAATTCATTTATGTAAATATTAAAGAGTGTCAGTGAGATTGGCGAGCCCTGCGTCACCCCCCACCCCTGTGGGAAGTATTTTGTTTGTTTATCTCCAATTTTAACTGCACATTTGTTGTTTGTATACATTGATTTAATTACATCATATGTTTTTCCCCCTACCCCGCTTTCGATAAGTTTCAGGAATAAACCGTCGTGCCAGATGGAATCGAAAGCCTTCTGGAAATCTATAAAGCATGCGTAGAGCAGAGAGAGAGAGTCTGTGTGTGTGTGTGTTCGAGTCTTTGTATCAAGCACTGCATAACTACTTCCTCTACCAGGTCCTTGATAGTATAGTGGTGAGGATTCAATTCCCCGACAGGTTCTCTCTCTCTCTCTCTCTGTCTGTGTGTCTCTCTCTGTCTCTCTCCGTGTCTCTCTCGCTCTTTGTTTCCCTCTCCTTGCTCACTCCTCCCTCTGGGGCTGGTGAATGAGCCCAGGTCTGTTCACAGCGCCATTCTTGCTCTGAGCTTCTGCAGTGAACGCCCAGCGCTGTCCTCCGCCCTGTTGCTGGTCAGTATAGTGGAGTAACCCTTCTCTCCCACCTGAGGCAGCGGTTCAATTCCCCGACCCGGAGGAAGCCTGTTTCTGATGTGAAATTGTGTTTATTTTTCTTGCTGTAACCTCGTGTTAAAAAGCTACAGAGAAAAATAGAAGAGTAAAAAAATGTGGTTCCGGCGTTGGACTTAAGATCCAATGGATTTAAACCCAACTTGGGTGGAACCCCACTCCGGGTATCTCTTTAACTTAATACCGATTTCTTTTCATCCTGCTCAGTGACACTCGTTTGCCATCTGCTGAATCTCAATCAATCAAATCATGAGATGTTTATTGAGATGAAAAGAAAGATTCCATATTTAACTGTAATTCTTAAAATGCTATTTTAGCATCTGCTGAAACGGCATTTTTTCCCAACTCTCAAAGAATTGTAAAATGAATCCAGACCTTTTCTTCCTCCCGGTCGGAGAAATTGAACCCCGGTCGCCCGCATGACACGCGAGAAAGACAGACAGAGAGAGAGAAAGACAGAGAGAGAGCGAGACAGAGAGAGAGAGACAGAGAGAGAGAGAGAGAGAGAAAGAGTCAGAGAGTGATAGAGAGAGAGAGAGAGACTGACAGAGAGAGAGACAGAGAGAGAGAGAGTGAGAGAGACAGAGTGAGAGAGACAGAGAGAGAGAGACAGAGAGAAAGACAGAGAGAGAGACAGAGAGAGAGAGAGAGACAGAGAGAGAGAGAGAGAGAAAGAGACTGATACTGACAGAGAGAGAGAAAGACAGACAGAGAGTGAGACAGAGAAAGAGAGAGAGAGAGAGAGAGAGAGAGAGACTGATACTGACAGAGAGACAGAGAGAGAGAAAGACAGACAGAGAGCGAGACAGAGAAAGAGAGAGAGAGAGAGAGAAAGAGACTGATACTGACAGAGAGACAGAGAGACAGAAAGACAGACAGAGAGCGAGACAGAGACAGAGAAAGAGAGACAGAGAGAGAGAGAAAGAGACTGATACTGACAGAGAGACAGAGAGAGAGAGTGAGAGTGAGAAATTGATAAAAAATGGAGGCTGATGACATTGATTTTCTCTGTTCTATTTTTCCAAGGAGTATTTTAAGGAGCTGCACAAAGGTGTTAAATTTGGTCTGTGAATAATCGTCCCGCCCGCCGGGCTGTCCACAGCGCGATTCTTGCTCTGAGCTTCTGCACTGAATGCACTGCAATGTCCTTGGTTAGTGCAGTGGGGAGCATCCTCGCCTATCTACACGCTGAGTCGGGAATCGATTCTCCGTCGGAGCGGCGGCCTTTTCAATTATATTTCTTGCTGTAGCTTCGTGTTATAAAGCTACAGAGAAAAATTAAAAAATGCGAGAGGAGATTGTCTCTGAGAATGTTCTTGAGCGGAGACTGTTCAGGGAGTGAGTGCTGTTTTGCTCCAGAGCGATGGATGATTGCGATTTTATCTGAGCAACATTTAAAGTCTCACAGACCCAGTAGTCGTGGCCGAGTGGTTAAGGCGATGGACTAGAAATCCATTGTGGGTCTCCCCGTGCAGGTTCCAATCCTGACGGTTACGATTCCAGCATTTTTCATCCCATTTCATTTCAAAATGTAATCAAATCCCTGGAGAGCTCATCCTGAGTTGGGCGGAATTAAATCCCACAACTTTCAACACCTCGGGATTTTTCTCGTTTTCATTGATCTGCAAGTATTCACCAGATATACGGTCAGAAATAGAACAAAAATCAGGCAAATTAGCGACAGTGTTTCTCTCTGCCTGCCAGTCTCTCTCTATGTCTGAGTCACTGTCTGTCTGGGTTTATGTTTATGTCTGTTTACATCAATCTGTGTGTGTGTGTTTATGCCTGTTTCTTTCTGTATCTACCTGTGTTTATGTCTGTATCTCTTTGTGTCTGCCTGTGTTTCTGTGTGTCTGCCAGTCACTCGGGTAACAAGCAGGGATACTTTCCTCAGCCTTCACATCTTTCCTAAAGTCTGGTGCCTAAAATTGGACACAACTCTGTGGCAGGGTGGGGCTTGAAGTCCGATTCTCACAGAAACAATCCGCAAACAAAACCGGCACCAGGATGGCCGAGTGGTTAAGGCGTTGGACTTAAGATCCAATGGGTTTATACCGACGTGGGTTCGAACCCCACTCCTGGTAGTTCTTTAATTTAAGTACAGCAGGCAAAAACCAATGTCATAGCCTCCTTTGTCTCATTCTCTTTCCCAGTCTCACTTTTTCTGTGTCTCGGTCTCTCTCTGTCTCTGACCCTCTCTGTCCCTGTTTGTGTTTCTCGCTCTCTGTCTCTTTCTCTGTAGCTTTGTCCCTGTGTCTCTGTCTGTCTCTCTCCCAGTCTCTGCCTCTTCTGTCTCTCACTCTCAGTCTCTCTTTCTCTGTTTGTCTCTGTTTGTATGTCTCTGTCTCTCTCTGGCTGTCTCTGTTTGTCTCTGCCTCTCTCTCTCTTTCTCTCTTTGTCTCTGTTTGTATGTCTCTGTCTCTCTCTGTCTGTCTCTCTCTATCTGTGTCTGTGTCTCTGCCTGTCTCTCTCTGTTGCTCTCTCTCTCTCATTCTGTCACTCAATTCAATTCAATTCAATTCAATTCAAATCGCTTTATTGGCATGACAAGTTACATCTTATGTTGCCAAAGCATCGAAAAACATTCATGTTTGTACACAAAAATGCAGATCTATCCATACAGTGTATGAACAGATATATCCCTGAGTGTATAAATATACTTTCATATAATTTATATATACTCTTTTCTTATATTTAGTGGTTGTCCCTCTGTTTATGGCAAGCTGTAACATAGTGTGCCGCTAGTGTTACACAATTTCTCTCTTCCCCTAGTAGGTATGGGAGTTATTGGTCGTCATTCAAATTTCTGAATTCCGGGCATATTTTTGTGAATTTTGGGTAGAAATTCTCCCTTATGCCCTGATATTTTCTACAAGCTGTGAGGAAGTGCATCTCTGTCTCCACCACTCCCTGACTGCAGTGAGAGCATATCCTGTCCTCTCTTGGTAGCCGGGTCTGCCTGTGTCTGCATTTTTTGATCACCAGGTTATGTTCACTAAGTCTGTACATTGTCAAGGTTTTTCTCAGTTTGCTATCCTTTACCATGGTCAGGTAATCAGTCATGTTGTATTGTCTGTTTTGGGCCAAGTAGCAATTGAGTTTGCTTTGGGTTTTTGTTGTTTCTGCCCAATATGACAGATATTTTTCCTTTTGCTTAGCGACGATTGTGTTGGGTCGAATTCTTTGTGTTACTCTGTCACTGTCCTGGGGCTGGTTATTGTTAGTAGTGTTAGTAGTTACTTCACTGAGTCCCAGGACTAGTTGACTGAGGGTATTCTTCTTTATGGTCCTCTCTTGGCATTTCAGGGCTTGGTAATGATAGCATTGGGGGTTGCTCATTTCTAGGTGTTTCCAAAATTTGGTGGCTCTTTTTTGGATAGTGATTATTAATGGATATTGGCCTGGTTCTGCCCTGCGTGCATTGTTTACGGTTTTCCTTTGAGTCCGGAGGATACTTTTACAGAATTCTGCATGTAGGATCTCAATTGGGTGTTTGTCCCATTTTGCAAATTCTTTCTGTGTTAGCGGTCCCCATACCTCACTGCCATAGAGTGCAATTGGTTCAATTATTGATTTGAAAATTTTGAGCCAAATGCTAATTGGGATTTCTATTTGGATTGATTTTTTAATGGCGTAGAAAGCCCTTCTTGCTTTCTCTTTCAGTTCATTCACAGCCAGATGGAAATTTCCCGTAGAACTGATTTTTAAGCCCAAGTATGTGTAGTTAGTGGTTTGTTCAATTTTGGTTGTTCCTAGTGTGAAATTTATTTTGGGTCCCTGATGTCTGGATCTTTGCTGGAACACAAGGACTTTGTTTTTTTGGGGATTTATTGTCAGGGCCCAGGTCTGGCAGTACGACTCCAGCAGATCCAGGTTCTGCTGTAGACCCTCCTTAGTTGGTGACAGCAGAACCAGGTCATCTGCATAGAGGAGGAATTTAACCTTGGATTCATATAGGGTGAGGCCGGGTGCTGTAGATTGTTCAAGTAGTTTTGCCAATTCATTTATGTAAATATTAAAGAGTGTCGGTGAGATTGGCGAGCCCTGCGTCACCCCCCACCCCTGTGGGAAGTATTTTGTTTGTTTATCTCCAATTTTAACTGCACATTTGTTGTTTGTATACATTGATTTAATTACATCATATGTTTTTCCCCCTACCCCGCTTTCGATAAGTTTCAGGAATAAACCGTCATGCCAGATGGAATCGAAAGCCTTCTGGAAATCTATAAAGCATGCGTAGATTTTGCTTTTGTTTTGATGAACGTGTTTGTCAATTAGGGTCTGTAGGGTGAAGATATCATCTGATGTTCTATAGTTTGGCAGCTCTCTCTCTCTCTGACTGTCTCTCTCTCTGTTTGTGTGTCTCTCTCTCTGCCTCTCTCCGTGTCTCTCTCGCTCTCTGTTTCCCTTTCCTTGCTCACTCCTTCCTCTGGGGCTGGTGAATGAGCCCAGGTCTGTTCACAGCGCCATTCTTGCTCTGCGCTTCTGCAGTGCACGCCCAGCGCTGTCCTCCGCCCTGTTGCTGGTCAGTGTAGTGGAGTACCCCCTCTCTCCCACCTGAGGCAGCGGGACAATTCCCCGACCCGGAGGAAGCCTCTTTACCATGTCAAATAGTGTTTATTTTTCTTGGTGTAACTTGGTGTTAAAAAGCTACAGAGAAAAATATAAGAGTAAAAAAATGTGATTCCGGCGTTGGACTTAAGATCCAATGGATTTAAACCCAACTTGGTTGGAACCCCACTCCGGGTATCTCTTTAAATTAATACCGATTTCTTTTCATCCTGCTCAGTGACACTCGTTTGCCATCTGCTCAATCTCAATCAATCAAATAATGAGATGCTTATTGATATGAAAGGAAAGATTCCCTATTTAACAGTAATTTTTAAAATGCTGTTTTGGCATCTGCTGAATCTGCATTTTTGTCTAACTCTCTCTGTGTCACTCTCAACTAACAAAGAGATGGAATTGTGAAATGTATCTATACCTTTCAGTCTGTATCTCACTTGGTCTTCCTCCCCGTCAGGGAATTGAATCCCTGTCCCCCGCGTGACAGGCGGGAATACTCACCACTATAATAACGAGGAACTAATGAAAGCAAAGTCTGTCAGAGCAACAATCGAGCTGTGAAGAGAACTGGACAGTGTGAGAAGGAGGCAGGGAGAGAGAGAGATAGAGCGAGAGGAATATAGTGAGAGAGAGACAGAGTGAGACTGAGAGAGAGAGAGAGCGATATATATAGAGAGAAAAAGAGACAGAGAGAGAGAGATTCAGAGATTGATAGAGAGAGAGAGAAAGAGACTGACACCGACAGAGAGAGACAAAGACAGAGAGAGAGGGAAAGAACTGACACAGACACAGAGAGAGACAGAGACAGACAGAGAGAGAAACAGAGAGAGAGAGACATTGACAAAAATGGAGGTTTTTGGCGTTGATTTTTTTCTGCTCTCTTTTTCCAAGGGTGACTTTAAGGAGCTGCACAAAGGTGTGAAATAAAATCGTCCCGCCCGCCGGTCTGTCCACAGCGCGATTCTTGCTCTGCGCTTCTGCAGTGAACGCACTGCAATGTCCTTCCTTAGTGCAGTGGTGAGCATCCTCGCCTGTTACACCATAGAGACTGGAATTCAGTTCGCGGCGCCCTCTTTAATTGCATTTCCAGCTGTAGCATCGTGTTATAAAGTTACAGAGAAAAAAAGAAAAGTAAAACAATGCGAGAGGAGATTGTCTCTGAGAATTTTCTTGAGCGGAGACTGTTCAAGGACTGAGTGCTGTTTTCCTACAGAGTGATGGATGATTGCGATTTTATCTGAGCAACATTTAAAGTTTCTCAGACCCAGTAGTCGTGGCCGAGTGGTTAAGGCGATGGACTAGAAATCCATTGGGGTCTCCCCGCCCAGGTTCGAATCCTGCCGACTACGATTCCAGCATTTTCATCCCATTTCATTTCAAAATGTAACCAAATCCCTGGAGAACTAATCCTGAGTTAGGCGGAATTAACTCCCACAACATTCAATACCTCGAGATTTTTCTCGTTTTCGTTGATCTGCAAATATTCACCAAATATACGGTCAGAAATTGTAAAGACACTTCCTCCGGGTCGGTGAATTGAACCGCTGCCTCAGGTGGGAGAGAAGGGTTACTCCACTATACTGACCAGCAACAGGGCGGAGGACAGCGCTGGGCGTTCACTGCAGAAGCACAGAGCAAGAATGGCGCTGTGAACAGACCTGGGCTCATTCACCAGCCCCAGAGGGAGGAGTGAGCAAGGAGAGGGAAACAAAGAGCGAGAGAGAGACTGAGAGAGGGAGAGAGAGACAGAGACAGTTAGAGAGATGGAGAAAGAGAGAGAGAGAGCGGTAACCAGTGAGAGAGACAGAGAGAACCTGTCGGGGAATTGAATCCTCACCACTATACTTTCAAGGACCTGGTAGAGGAAGTAGTTATGCAGTGCTTGAGACAAGGACTTGAACACACACACACAGACATGCCTGCTCACTATGTTTATGTGTTTCTGTCTGTGTCTCTTTGTGTCTGCCTGTGTTTCTGTGTGTCTGCCAGTCACTCGGGTAACAAGCGGGGATACTTTCCTCAGCCTTCACATCTTTCCTAAAGTGTGGTGCCTAAAATTGGACACAACTCTGTGGCAGGGTGGGGCTTGAAGTCCGATTCTCACAGAGACAGTCCCCTGTCAGTGACTGCACCAGGATGGCCGAGTGGTTAAGGTGTTGGAGTTATAGCTCCAATGGGTTTATACCCACGTAGGTTTGATTCTCACTCCTGGTAGTTCTATAATTTAAGTGCAGTAGAAAAAAATCAATGTCAGGGCCTCCTTTGTCTCTCTCTGTCTCTGACACTCGCTGTCCCTGTTTGTGTCTCTCTCTCTCTGTAGCTCTCTCCCTCCCTGTGTCTCTGTCTGTCTATCTCTCTCCCAGTCTCTGTCTCTCTTTCTCTCTTTGTCCCTGTGTCTCAGTTTGTATCTCTCTGTGTCTCGGCCTGTCTCATTCTCTCACTGTCTCTCTCTCTGTCTGTCTCTTTTTTGTCGAGTTCTGTTCATAACGCACACAGGCATCAATTCCTCGTTAGTATAGTGGTGAGTATCCCCGCCTGTCACGCTGGAGACCGGGGTTCAATTCCCCGACGGGGAGAAAGAGTGTTCAACATCTGGAAATTTAAAATTTTGTGCAGATTCTTAAAATCCTCCTTGGAAAATGAGGACAGAAAAAAATGATTGAAACTCATTTTGAAAGATTTACTGTCATATGAAGAACTGTATAACAACTTCCTGCGCCAGTTCCCCGTTAGTATAGAGCTCTCTCTCTGTTTCCCTCTCCCTTTTGTGTGGGGCGCGGAGGAGGGAGAGAGTGACAGAGAGAAAGAGATTAACAGGGTTACGGACAAAAAGCGGGGGGTGGGACTGAGCACGACTGCTCTTTCAAAGAGACAGCACAGGCACGACGGGCCGAATGGCCTCCTTCTGTGCTGTAAGATTCTATGAATACATGAAACTCAGAAAAGCTTATTAAATATGTGACTTACACATAAACATAGAGAGCAGGCACACATGTCTGTGTGTGTTCGAGTCTTTGTCTCAAACACTGTATAACTACTTCCTCTACCAGGTCCTTGATAGTATAGTGGTGAGGATTCAATTCCCCGACACGTTCTCTCTCTCTCTCCCGCTCTCTCTCTCTATAACAGTGTCTGTCTCTCTGTCTGTCTCTCTGTCTGTGTGTGTCTCTCTTTCTCTCTGTCTCTATCTGTCTCTCTCCGTGTCTCTCTCGCTCTTTGTTTCCCTCTCCTTGCTCACTCTGGGGCAGGTGAATGAGCCCAGGTCTGTTCACAGCGCCATTCTTGCTCTGAGCTTCTGCAGTGAACGCCCAGCGCTGTCCTCCGCCCTGTTGCTGGTCAGTATAGTGGAGTACCCCCTCTCTCCCACCTGAGGCAGCGGTTCAATTCCCCGACCCGGAGGAAGCCTCCTTACCATGTGAAATAGTGTTTATTTTTCTTGGTGTAACTTTGTGTTAAAAAGCTACAGAGAAAAATAGAAGAGTAAAAAAATGTGGTTCTGGCGTTGGACTTAAGATCAAAAGGATTTAAACCCAACTTGGTTGGAACCCCACTCCGGGTATCTCTTTAACTTAATACCGATTTCTTTTCATCCTGCTCAGTGACACTCGTTTGCCATCTGCTGAATCTCAATCAATCAAATCATGAGATGTTTATTGAGATGAAAAGAAAGATTCCATATTTAACTGTAATTCTTAAAATGCTATTTTAGCATCTGCTGAAACGGCATTTTTTCCCAACTCTCAAAGAATTGTAAAATGAATCCAGACCTTTTCTTCCTCCCGGTCGGAGAAATTGTACCCCGGTCGCCCGCATGACACGCGAGAAAGACAGACAGAGAGAGAGAAAGACAGAGAGAGAGCGAGAGACAGAGAGAGAGAGACAGAGAGTGATAGAGAGAGAGAGAGACTGACAGAGAGAGAGACAGAGAGAGAGAGTGAGAGAGACAGAGAGAGAGAGACAGAGAGAGAGACAGAGAGACAGAGACTGATACTGACAGAGAGACAGAGAGAGAGAAAGACAGACAGAGAGCGAGACAGAGAGAGAAAGAGACTGATACTGACAGAGAGAGAGAAAAACAGACAGAGCGAGAGAGAGAAAGAGACTGATACTGACAGAGAGACAGAGAGAGAGAGTGAGAGTGAGACATTGATAAAAATGGAGGCTGATGACATTGATTTTCTCTGTTCTATTTTTCCAAGGAGGATTTTAAGGAGCTGCACAAAGGTGTTAAATTTGGGCTGTGAATAATCGTCCCGCCCGCCGGTCTGTCCACAGCGCGATTCTTGCTCTGAGCTTCTGCAGTGAATGCACCGCAATGTCCTTGGTTAGTGCAGTGGTGAGCATCCTCGCCTATCTACACGCTGAGTCGGGAATCGATTCTCCGTCGGAGCAGCGGCCTTTTCAATTATATTTCTTGCTGTAGCTTCGTGTTATAAAGCTACAGAGAAAAATTAAAAAATGCGAGAAGAGATTGTCTCTGAGAATGTTCTTGAGCGGAGACTGTTCAGGGACTGAGTGCTGTTTTGCTCCCGAGCGATAGATGATTGCGATTTTATCTGAGCAACATTTAAAGTCTCACAGACCTAGTAGTCGTGACCGAGTGGTTAAGGCGATGGACTAGAAATCCATTGGGGTCTCCCCGCGCAGGTTCCAATTCTGACGGTTACGATTCCAGCATATTTCATTTCAAAATGTAATCAAATCCCTGGAGAGCTCATCCTGAGTTGGGCGGAATTAAATCCCACAACTTTCAACACCTCGGGATTTTTCTCATTTTCATTGATCTGCAAGTATTCACCAAATATACGGTCAGAAATAGAACAAAAATCAGGCAAATTAGCGACAGTGTTTCTCTCTGCCTGCCAGTCTCTCTCTATGTCTGAGTCACTGTCTGTCTGGGTTTATGTTTATGTCTGTTTACATCAATCTGTGTGTGTGTGTTTATGTCTGTGTCTTTCTGTATCTACCTGTGTTTCTGTCTGTGTCTCTTTGTGTCTGCCTGTGTTTCTGTGTGTCTGCCAGTCACTCGGGCAACAAGCGGGGATACTTTCCTCAGCCTTCACATCTTTCCTAAAGTCTGGTGCCCAGAATAGGACACAACTCTGTGGCAGGGTGGGGCTTGAAATCCGATTCTCACAGAAACAATCCGCAAACAAAACCGGCACCAGGATGGCCGAGTGGTTAAGGCGTTGGACTTAAGATCCAATGGGTTTATACCCGCGTGGGTTCGAACCCCACTCCTGGTAGTTCTTTAATTTAAGTACAGCAGGAAAAAATCAATGTCATAGCCTCCTTTGTCTCATTCTCTCTCCCAGTCTCACTTTTTCTGTGTCTCGGTCTCTCTCTCTCTGTCTCTGCTCCTCTCTGTCCCTGTTTGTGTTTCTCGCTCTCTGTCTCTTTCTCTGTAGCTCTCTCCCTCTCTTTGTCCCTGTGTCTCTGTCTGTCTCTCTCCCAGTCTCTGTCTCTTCTGTGTCTCTGTCTCTGTCTGTCTCTGCCTCTCACTCTCAGTCTCTCTTTCTCTGTTTGTCTCTGTTTCTTTGTCTCTGTCTCTCTCTGGCTGTCTCTGTTTGTCTCTGCCTCAGTCTCTCTTTGTCTCTGTTTGTATGTCTCTCTCTGTCTGTCTCTCTCTATCTGTGTCTGTGTCTCTGCCTGTCTCTCTCTGTTGCTCTCTCTCTCTCATTCTGTCACTCAATTCAATTCAATTCAATTCAAATCGCTTTATTGGCATGACAAGTTACATCTTATGTTGCCAAAGCATCGAAAAACATTCATGTTTGTACACAAAAATACAGATCTATCCATACAGTGTATAAACAGATATATCCCTGAGTGTATAAATATACTTTCATATAATTTATATATACTCTTTTCTTATATTTAGTGGTTGTCCCTCTGTTTATGGCAAGCTGTAACATAGTGTGCCGCTAGTGTTACACAATTTCTCTCTTCCCCTAGTAGGTATGGGAGTTATTGGTCGTCATTCAAATTTCTGAATTCCGGGCATATTTTTGTGAATTTTGGGTAGAAATTCTCCCTTATGCCCTGATATTTTCTACAAGCTGTGAGGAAGTGCATCTCTGTCTCCACCACTCCCTGACTGCAGTGAGAGCATATCCTGTCCTCTCTTGGTAGCCGGGTCTGCCTGTGTCTGCATTTTTTGATCACCAGGTTATGTTCACTAAGTCTGTACATTGTCAAGGTTTTTCTCAGTTTGCTATCCTTTACCATGGTCAGGTAATCAGTCATGTTGTATTGTCTGTTTTGGGCCAAGTAGCAATTGAGTTTGCTTTGGGTTTTTGTTGTTTCTGCCCAATATGACAGATATTTTTCCTTTTGCTTAGCGACGATTGTGTTGGGTCGAATTCTTTGTGTTACTCTGTCACTGTCCTGGGGCTGGTTATTGTTAGTAGTGTTAGTAGTTACTTCACTGAGTCCCAGGACTAGTTGACTGAGGGTATTCTTCTTTATGGTCCTCTCTTGGCATTTCAGGGCTTGGTAATGATAGCATTGGGGGTTGCTCATTTCTAGGTGTTTCCAAAATTTGGTGGCTCTTTTTTGGATAGTGATTATTAATGGATATTGGCCTGGTTCTGCCCTGCGTGCATTGTTTACGGTTTTCCTTTGAGTCCGGAGGATACTTTTACAGAATTCTGCATGTAGGATCTCAATTGGGTGTTTGTCCCATTTTGCAAATTCTTTCTGTGTTAGCGGTCCCCATACCTCACTGCCATAGAGTGCAATTGGTTCAATTATTGATTTGAAAATTTTGAGCCAAATGCTAATTGGGATTTCTATTTGGATTGATTTTTTAATGGCGTAGAAAGCCCTTCTTGCTTTCTCTTTCAGTTCATTCACAGCCAGATGGAAATTTCCCGTAGAACTGATTTTTAAGCCCAAGTATGTGTAGTTAGTGGTTTGTTCAATTTTGGTTGTTCCTAGTGTGAAATTTATTTTGGGTCCCTGATGTCTGGATCTTTGCTGGAACACAAGGACTTTGTTTTTTTGGGGATTTATTGTCAGGGCCCAGGTCTGGCAGTACGACTCCAGCAGATCCAGGTTCTGCTGTAGACCCTCCTTAGTTGGTGACAGCAGAACCAGGTCATCTGCATAGAGGAGGAATTTAACCTTGGATTCATATAGGGTGAGGCCGGGTGCTGTAGATTGTTCAAGTAGTTTTGCCAATTCATTTATGTAAATATTAAAGAGTGTCGGTGAGATTGGCGAGCCCTGCGTCACCCCCCACCCCTGTGGGAAGTATTTTGTTTGTTTATCTCCAATTTTAACTGCACATTTGTTGTTTGTATACATTGATTTAATTACATCATATGTTTTTCCCCCTACCCCGCTTTCGATAAGTTTCAGGAATAAACCGTCATGCCAGATGGAATCGAAAGCCTTCTGGAAATCTATAAAGCATGCGTAGATTTTGCTTTTGTTTTGATGAACGTGTTTGTCAATTAGGGTCTGTAGGGTGAAGATATCATCTGATGTTCTATAGTTTGGCAGCTCTCTCTCTCTCTGACTGTCTCTCTCTCTGTTTGTGTGTCTCTCTCTCTGCCTCTCTCCGTGTCTCTCTCGCTCTCTGTTTCCCTTTCCTTGCTCACTCCTTCCTCTGGGGCTGGTGAATGAGCCCAGGTCTGTTCACAGCGCCATTCTTGCTCTGCGCTTCTGCAGTGCACGCCCAGCGCTGTCCTCCGCCCTGTTGCTGGTCAGTGTAGTGGAGTACCCCCTCTCTCCCACCTGAGGCAGCGGGACAATTCCCCGACCCGGAGGAAGCCTCTTTACCATGTCAAATAGTGTTTATTTTTCTTGGTGTAACTTGGTGTTAAAAAGCTACAGAGAAAAATATAAGAGTAAAAAAATGTGATTCCGGCGTTGGACTTAAGATCCAATGGATTTAAACCCAACTTGGTTGGAACCCCACTCCGGGTATCTCTTTAAATTAATACCGATTTCTTTTCATCCTGCTCAGTGACACTCGTTTGCCATCTGCTCAATCTCAATCAATCAAATAATGAGATGCTTATTGATATGAAAGGAAAGATTCCCTATTTAACAGTAATTTTTAAAATGCTGTTTTGGCATCTGCTGAATCTGCATTTTTGTCTAACTCTCTCTGTGTCACTCTCAACTAACAAAGAGATGGAATTGTGAAATGTATCTATACCTTTCAGTCTGTATCTCACTTGGTCTTCCTCCCCGTCAGGGAATTGAATCCCTGTCCCCCGCGTGACAGGCGGGAATACTCACCACTATAATAACGAGGAACTAATGAAAGCAAAGTCTGTCAGAGCAACAATCGAGCTGTGAAGAGAACTGGACAGTGTGAGAAGGAGGCAGGGAGAGAGAGAGATAGAGCGAGAGGAATATAGTGAGAGAGAGACAGAGTGAGACTGAGAGAGAGAGAGAGCGATATATATAGAGAGAAAAAGAGACAGAGAGAGAGAGATTCAGAGATTGATAGAGAGAGAGAGAAAGAGACTGACACCGACAGAGAGAGACAAAGACAGAGAGAGAGGGAAAGAACTGACACAGACACAGAGAGAGACAGAGACAGACAGAGAGAGAAACAGAGAGAGAGAGACATTGACAAAAATGGAGGTTTTTGGCGTTGATTTTTTTCTGCTCTCTTTTTCCAAGGGTGACTTTAAGGAGCTGCACAAAGGTGTGAAATAAAATCGTCCCGCCCGCCGGTCTGTCCACAGCGCGATTCTTGCTCTGCGCTTCTGCAGTGAACGCACTGCAATGTCCTTCCTTAGTGCAGTGGTGAGCATCCTCGCCTGTTACACCAGAGAGACCGGAATTCAGTTCGCAGCGCCCTCTTTAATTGCATTTCTAGCTATAGCATCGTGTTATAAAGTTACAGAGAAAAAAAGAAAAGTGAAACAATGCGAGAGGAGATTGTCTCTGAGAATTTTCTTGAGCGGAGACTGTTCAAGGACTGAGTGCTGTTTTCCTACAGAGTGAGGGATGATTGCGATTTTATCTGAGCAACATTTAAAGTTTCGCAACCCCAGTAGTCGTGGCCGAGTGGTTAAGGCGATGGACTAGAAATCCATTGGGGTCTCCCCGCGCAGGTTCGAATCCTGCCGACTACGATTCCAGCATTTTCATCCCATTTCATTTCAAAATGTAACCAAATCCCTGGAAAACTAAGCCTGAGTTAGGCGGAATTAACTCCCACAACATTCAATACCTCGAGATTTTTCTCGTTTTCGTTGATCTGCAAATATTCACCAAATATACGGTCAGAAATTGTAAAGAGGCTTCCTCCGGATCGGTGAATTGAACCGCTGCCTCAAGTGGGAGAGAGGGGGGACTGCACTACACTGACCAGCAACAGGGCGGAGGACAGCGCTGGGCGTTCACTGTAGAACCGCAGAGCAAGAATGGCGCTGTGAACAGACCTGGGCTCATTCACCAGCCCCAGAGGGAGGAGTGAGCAAGGAGAGGGAAACAGAGAGCGAGAGAGAGACTGAGACTGAGAGAGGGAGATAGAGACAGAGACAGTTAGAGAGATGGAGAAAGAGAGAGAGAGAGCGGTAACCAGTGAGAGAGACAGAGCGAACCTGTCGGGGAATTGAATCCTCACCACTATACTTTCAAGGACCTGGTAGAGGAAGTAGTTATGCAGTGCTTGAGACAAGGACTCGAACACACACACACAGACATGCCTGCTCAATATGTTTATGTGTTTCTGTCTGTGTCTCTTTGTGTCTGCCTGTGTTTCTGTGTGTCTGCCAGTCACTCGGGTAACAAGCGGGGATACTTTCCTCAGCCTTCACATCTTTCCTAAAGTGTGGTGCCTAAAATTGGACACAACTCTGTGGCAGGGTGGGGCTTGAAGTCCGATTCTCACAGAGACAGTCCCCTATCAGTGACTGCATCAGGATGGCCGAGTGGTTAAGGTGCTCCAATGGGTTTATACCCACGTAGGTTTGATTCTCACTCCTGGTAATTCTATAATTTTAGTGCAGCAGAAAAAAATCAATGTCAGAGCCTCCTTTGTCTCTCTCCGTCTCTGACACTCGCTGTCCCTGTTTGTGTCTCTCTCTCTCTCTGTAGCTCTCTCCCTCCCTGTGTCTCTGTCTGTCTATCTCTCTCCCAGTCTCTCTCTGTGTCTCTGCCTCTGTCTCTCTTTCTCTCTTTGTCCCTGTGTCTCAGTTTGTATGTCTCTGTCTCTCTCTGTGTCTCTGCCTGTCTCGGCCTGTCTCTCTCTCAGTCTGTCTCTCATTCTCTCACTTTCTCGTTGTCTCTATGTCTCTCTCTCTGTCTCTTTTTTGTCGAATTCTGTTCATAGTTCATACAGGCATCAATTCCTCGTTAGTGTAGTGGTGAGTATTCCCGCCTGTCACGCGGGAGACCGGGGTTCAATTCCCCGACGGGGAGAAAGAGTGTTCAACATCTGGAAATTTAAAATTTTGTGCAGATTCTTAAAATCCTCCTTGGAAAATGAGGACAGAAAACAATGATTGAAACTCATTTTGAAAGATTTACTGTCATATGAAGAACTGTATAACAACTTCCTGCACCAGTTCCTCGGTAGTATAGAGCACTCTCTCTCTGTGTGTCTCTCTCTGCCTCTCTCTAACTCTCTCTCTCTTTGTTTCCCTCTCCTTGCTCACTCCTCCCTCTGGGGCTGGTGAATGAGCCCAGGTCTGTCCACAGCACCATTCTTGCTCTGAGCTTCTGCAGTGAACGCCCAGCGCTGTCCTCCGCCCTGTTGCTGGTCAGTATAGTGGAGTCCCCCTCTCTCCCACCTGAGGCAGCAGTTCAATTCCCCGACCCGGAGGAAGCCTCTTTATAATGTGAAATAATGTTTATTTTTCTTGGTGTAACTTCGTGTTAAAAAGCTACAGAGAAAAATAGAAGAGTAAAAAAATGTGGTTACGGCGTTGGACTTAAGATCCAATGGATTTAAACCCAATTTGGTTGGAACCCCACTCCGGGTATCTCTTTAACTTAATACCGATTTCTTTTCATCCTGCTCAGTGACACTCGTTTGCCATCTGCTGAATCTCAATCAATCAAATAATGAGATGCTTATGGAGATTAAAAGAAAGATTCCATATTTAACTGTAATTCTTAAAATGCTATTTTAACATCTGCTGAAACGGCATTTTTCCCAACTCTCAAAGAATTGTAAAATGAATCCAGACCTTTTCTTCCTCCCGGTCGGTGAAATTGAACCCCGGTTGCCCGCATGACACGCGAGAAAGACAGACAGAGAGAGAGAAAGACAGAGAGAGAGAGAGAGAGAGACAGAGAGAGTGAGACAGAGTCAGAGAGTGATAGAGAGAGAGAGACTGACACTGACAGAGAGAGAGACAGAGAGAGAGAGTGAGAGAGACAGAGAGAGAGAGAGACAGAGAGAGAGAAAGACAGAGAGAGAGAGAAAGACAGACAGAGAGCGAGACAGAGAGGGAGAGACAGAGTCAGAGAGTGATAGAGAGAGAGAGACTGACACTGACAGAGAGAGAGACAGAGAGAGAGAGAGAAGCCAAACAACCCCAGATTTCAAGGAATTGGATGATCTGTCAAAATTGAGATTAGTCCTAGGAGAAGGAGACAGACCATACCTTGGGGCTAAATACGTAACAACATGTCACAACCTGAGGACTGTTTAAAAGTAAGACTGTTTAAAATTAATATTGAACATACCAAATGAAGTAGAAAGACTGTTTAAAATTAATATTGTTTAAAAGTAATATTGTATATACCCAACAAATGTCAAATCGATTGACACCTACAGAATGTTGGAAAACTGTACCTTTTTGCTATGTAAGCTTTGGCAATATGGTTCTCTGTAAACTTTCATGCCAATAAAGCATTTGAACTGAACTGAACTGAGTGAGAGAGACAGAGAGAGAGAGAGAGAGACAGAGACTGATACTGACAGAGAGACAGAGAGAGAGAAAGACAGAGAGCGAGACAGAGAGAGAGAGAGAGAGAGAGAGAGAGGCAGAGACTGATACTGACAGAGAGACAGAGAGAGAGAAAGACAGAGAGCGAGACAGAGAGAGAGAGAGAAAGAGACTGATACTGACAGAGAGACAGAGAGAGAGAAAGACAGACAGAGAGCGAGACAGAGAGAGAGAGACATACCTCCAATAGATTCGCCATATTTCGAAGAGGAGTTATTTGATACTCTCCACATGGAAATCAGCCATTTCCAGGCCCAAGGAAAGGTTATAATATGTGGGGACCTAAATGCAAGGACTGGTTGTGAACCTGACTTCATAGACCCACAGGGAAACAACCATGTGTTTGGCCAGACCCCTTTAGATGTCACACCAGCCATCGCAAATCGGAACAACCTTGATCGTGAAATAAATAAAAGCGGTAGGGAGGTAGTGCAACTCTGCCGAGCCTTAGGCCTGTACATAGTTAATGGTAGGTTCAGAGGGGACTCCCTAGGGAGACTCACATACTCCTCAACTCTTGGGTCTAGTGTGGTGGACTATACAATCACTGACCTGGACCCCTGCGATATCAACGCATTCACTGTCAGGCAGCAATCCCCCCTCTCAGACCATAACCAAATAAATGTGTACCTTAAACTTTCTGCCCAAACTACAGACACAAAAAAAGAACACAGTAAGCTCCATAAAATAAACCAGACATACAGATGGGCCCCAGACAGTGGAGATAAATTCATCACAGCACTAAATTCACCTGATCTCACAAGTAAAATTTCAAAATTTAAAGAAAATCTATATGAGATCACCAGAGATGGTGTAAACACGGCCATAGAGGATATAAATATGATCTTCCATGAGGCAGCTGTAAAAGCCGACCTCGTGAAACAGAAGAGGAAGCATCACAAAAGACAAAATAAAAATATGAAATGGTTTGACCACGAATGCAAAAATGCCAGAAAAGACCTGAGAAAAATATCAAACCAAAAGCATCGGCAACCAAACAACCCGGACCTACGTACTAGATACAACGAAACCCTCAAAAGATATAAACACACCATTAGGAACAAAACACAAAACTATACCCACAAAATACTCGAAGAAATTGAAAACTCCACCAATCCAAAACAATTTTGGGAAATGTGGAATAACCTGAGTACAACACAATTGCAAGCATTACCAATCCAAGATGGCGACATCTGGAGAACACATTTTGAAAACCTCTACAAAGACATCCCAAAAAACAAAACAAACACAAGTCAACATCAGGTCACAGAAAAACTCCACACATTAGAAGCAACAATTAAAGACAACCAAAACCCTCTAGACTCCCCAATCACATGGAAAGAACTGGACACAAAAACAAAATCTCTCCACCTAAAGAAAGCCTGTGGCCCAGACAACATCAAAAATGAAATGCTAAAGTTCAGCAATATGGAGATGCAGGGTGCGATACTCAAACTATTCAACATCATATTACGCTCAGGCTGTTTTCCCGATATCTGGTGCCAAGGACTAATCTCCCCCATATATAAAAGTGGAAACAAATCAGACCCAAATAACTACCGCGGCATCTGTGTCAACAGTTGTCTAGGGAAGTTATTCTGCAGTATTCTAAATAGTAGATTACTTGATTTTCTTAACAAACATAATATCCTCAGAAAAAACCAAATAGGCTTTCTTCCAAAACACCGCACCGCCGACCATATCTATACCCTTCACACCCTCATTGAAAAACATAAACACCAAACAAAAAATGGGAAAATATTCGCCTGTTTCATCGACTTCAAGAAAGCCTTTGACTCTATATGGCACGAAGGGCTCTATTATAAACTTCTTCAGTGTGGAATAGGGGGCAAAGTCTATGACCTTATTAAATCAATGTATCTGAAAAACAAATGCGGGGTCAAAATTGGAGACAAACGCACCGATTTTTTCACCCAGAGAAGAGGCGTCCGGCAGGGCTGCAATTTGAGCCCGACCCTGTTCAACATATACATAAATGAATTAGCAGACATGCTGGAGCAAAGCGAGTCACCAGGTCTCCGTCTCCTGGATGGAGAAGTGAAGTCCCTGTTCTATGCGGACGACCTGGTTCTGCTGTCTCCCACAGAACAGGGATTACAGCAACAACTAGACCTACTCGACAAATACTGCCAAAATTGGGCTCTAACAGTAAATCTAAAGAAAACCAACATCATGATTTTTCAGAAAAGACCCAGATGTCAGGAAAACAAATACCAGTTTACCCTCAGTGATACCACTATAGGACACACTATGAGCTACACCTACCTTGGTCTAACTATTACAGCATCAGGGAGCTTCAGCATAGCAGTGAATGCACTAAAAGAAAAAGCCCGAAGAGCCCTATATGCAATAAAAAGAAAATTCTACAACATCCAAATCCCAATCAAAATCTGGCTCAAAATTTTTGACAGCATAATCCTGCCCATTGCACTGTACGGTAGTGAAGTATGGGGCCCGCTAAATCACCAAAGCTACACTAAATGGGAAAAACACACAATAGAAGCCCTACATGCAGAATTCTGCCGAAGCATCCTTCGCACCCAAAGAAAAACGCCAACAAATGCATGCAGAGCCGAACTAGGCAGATACCCACTGATAATAAACATCCAAAAACGAGCACTAAACTTCCTAAATCACCTCAAATCTAGCTCCCCAGACACCCTTCATTTCAAAGCCTTTCAGACCCAAGAGCTAAACCCAGAAAAGAGTCCCCTGAGTCAGCTGCTACGGAAACTAAGTACTCAGCCGGACCCTGACCAGCCCCAGACCAACACAGCCGTCCAAACACCAATCCGAGTGAACCAAATCATTAAAAAATGCAAAGAAACCTACCTGGAACATTGGAACAAAATAACCGAAAGCCAAAGCAGATTAGAATGTTACCGGGCCCTAAAAAGAGAATATAAACTGGCAGACTACCTCACGACCATCAGAGACACAAAACAGAGACAGACCCTCACCAGGTACAGACTAAGCGACCACCAACTGGAAATTGAAAAAGGCAGATACAAGAAATCCTGGCAGCCTAGAGAGAATAGAATATGCGATCAATGTCTGGCTGGCGAGGTTGAAACAGAAATGCATTTCCTCCTAAAATGCGAAAAATTCAACACATCAAGAAACATATTATTCAACAAGCTAAGCCAAACAACCCCAGATTTCAAGGAATTGGATGATCTGTCAAAATTGAGATTAGTCCTAGGAGAAGGAGACAGACCATACCTTGGGGCTAAATATGTAACAACATGTCACAACCTGAGGACTGTTTAAAAGTAAGACTGTTTAAAATTAATATTGAACGTACCAAATGAAGTAGAAAGACTGTTTAAAATTAATATTGTTTAAAAGTAATATTGTATATACCCAACAAATGTCAAATCGATTGACACCTACAGAATGTTGGAAAACTGTACCTTTTTGCAATGTAAGCTTTGGCAATATGGTTCTCTGTAAACTTTCATGCCAATAAAGCATTTGAACTGAACTGAACTGAACTGAGAGAGAGAGAGAAAGAGACTGATACTGACAGAGAGACAGAGAGAGAGAGTGAGAGTGAGACATTGATAAAAATGGAGGCTGATGACATTGATTTTCTCTGTTCTATTTTTCCAAGGAGGATTTTAAGGAGCTGCACAAAGGTGTTAAATTTGGGCTGTGAATAATCGTCCCGCCCGCCGGTCTGTCCACAGCGCGATTCTTGCTCTGAGCTTCTGCAGTGAACGCACTGCAATGTCCTTGGTAAGTGCAGTGGTGAGCATCCTCGCCTATCTATACGCTGAGTCGGGAATCGATTCTCCGTCGGAGCGGCGGCCTTTTCAATTTTATTTCTTGCTGTAGCTTCGTGTTATAAAGCTACAGAGAAAAATTAAAAAATGCGAGAGGAGATTGTCTCTGAGAATGTTCTTGAGTGGAGACTGTTCAGGGACTGAGTGCTGTTTTGCTCCCGAGCGATGGATGATTGCGATTTTATCTGAGCAACATTTAAAGTCTCACAGACCTAGTAGTCGTGGCCGAGTGGTTAAGGCGATGGACTAAAAATCCATTGGGGTCTCCCCGCGCAGGTTCCAATCCTGACGGTTACGATTCCAGCATATTTCATTTCAAAATGTAATCAAATCCCTGGACAGCTCATCCTGAGTTGGGCGGAATTAAATCCCACAACTTTCAACACCTCGGGATTTTTCTCGTTTTCATTGATCTGCAAGTATTCACCAAATATACGGTCAGAAATAGAACAAAAATCAGGCAAATTAGCGACAGTTTTTCTCTCTACCTGCCAGTCTCTCTCTGTGTCTGAGTCACTGTTTGTCTGGGTTTATGTCTGTTTACATCAATCTGTGTGTGTGTGTTTATGTCTGTTTCTTTCTGTATCTACCTGTGTTTCTGTCTGTGTCTCTTTGTGTCTGCCTGTGTTTCTGTGTGTCTGCCAGTCACTCGGGTAACAAGCAGGCATACTTTCCTCAGCCTTCACATCTTTCCTAAAGTCTGGTGCCCAGAATTGGACACAACTCTGTGGCAGGGTGGGGCTTGAAGTCCGATTCTCACAGAAATAATCCGCAAACAAAACCGGCACCAGGATGGCCGAGTGGTTAAGGCGTTGGACTTAAGATCCAATGGGTTTATACCCGCATGGGTACGAACCCCACTCCTGGTAGTTCTTTAATTTAAGTACAGCAGGAAAAAATCAATGTCATAGCCTCCTTTGTCTCATTCTCTCTCCCAGTCTCACTTTTTCTGTGTCTCTGTCTGTGTCTCGGTCTCTCTCTCTCTGTCTCTGCTCCTCTCTGTCCCTGTTTGTGTTTCTCGCTCTCTGTCTCTTTCTCTGTAGCTCTCTCCCTCTCTTTGTCCCTGTGTCTCTGTCTGTCTCTCTTCTGTGTGTCTGTCTCTGCCTCTCACTCTCAGTCTCTCTTTCTCTCTTTGTCTCTGTTTGTATGTCTCTGTCTCTCTCTGGCTGTCCCTGTTTGTCTCTGCCTCTCTCTCTCAGTCTCTCTTTCTCTCTTTGTCTCTGTTTGTATGTCTCTGTCTCTCTCTGTCTGTCTCTCTCTATCTGTGTCTGTGTCTCTGCCTGTCTCTCTCTGTTGCTCTCTCTCTCTCATTCTGTCACTCAATTCAATTCAATTCAATTCAAATCGCTTTATTGGCATGACAAGTTACATCTTATGTTGCCAAAGCATCGAAAAACATTCATGTTTGTACACAAAAATACAGATCTATCCATACAGTGTATAAACAGATATATCCCTGAGTGTATAAATATACTTCCATATAATTTATATATACTCTTTTCTTATATTTAGTGGTTGTCCCTCTGTTTATGGCAAGCTGTAACATAGTGTGCCGCTAGTGTTACACAATTTCTCTCTTCCCCTAGTAGGTATGGGAGTTATTGGTCGTCATTCAAATTTCTGAATTCCGTGCATATTTTTGTGAATTTTGGGTAGAAATTCTCCCTTATGCCCTGATATTTTCTACAAGCTGTGAGGAAGTGCATCTCTGTCTCCACCACTCCCTGACTGCAGTGAGAGCATATCCTGTCCTCTCTTGGTAGCCGGGTCTGCCTGTGTCTGCCTTTTTCGATCACCAGGTTATGTTCACTAAGTCTGTACATTGTCAAGGTTTTTCTCAGTTTGCTATCCTTTACCATGGTCAGGTAATCAGCCATGTTGTATTGTCTGTTTAGGGCCAAGTAGCAATTGAGTTTGCTTTGGGTTTTTGTTGTTTCTGCCCAATATGACAGATATTTTTCCTTTTGCTTAGCGACGATTGTGTTGGGTCGAATTCTTTGTGTTACTCTGTCACTGTCCTGGGGCTGGTTATTGTTAGTAGTGTTAGTAATTGTTTCACTGAGTCCCAGGACTAGTTGATTGAGGGTACTCTTCTTTATGGTCCTCTCTTGGCATTTCAGGGCTTGGTAATGATAGCATTGGGGGTTGCTCATTTCTAGGTGTTTCCAAAATTTGGTGGCTCTTTTTTGGATAGTGATTATTAATGGATATTGGCCTGGTTCTGCCCTGCATGCATTGTTTATGGTTTTCCTTTGAGTCCGGAGGATACTTTTCCAGAATTCTGCATGTAGGATCTCAATTGGGTGTTTGTCCCATTTTGCAAATTCTTGTTGTGTTAGCGGTCCCCACACCTCACTGCCATAGAGTGCAATTGGTTCAATTATTGATTTGAAAATTTTGAGCCAAATGCTAATTGGGATTTCTATTTGGATTGATTTTTTAATGGCGTAGAAAGCCCTTCTTGCTTTCTCTTTCAGTTCATTCACAGCCAGATGGAAATTTCCCGTAGAACTGATTTTTAAGCCCAAGTATGTGTAGTTAGTGGTTTGTTCAATTTTGGTTGTTCCTAGTGTGAAATTTATTTTGGGTCCCTGATGTCTGGATCTTTGCTGGAACACAAGGACTTTGGTTTTTTGGGGATTTATTGTCAGGGCCCAGGTCTGGCAGTACGACTCCAGCAGATCCAGGTTCTGCTGTAGACCCTCCTTAGTTGGTGACAGCAGAACCAGGTCATCTGCATAGAGGTGGAATTTAACCTTGGATTCATATACGGTGAGGCCAGGTGCTGGAAATTGTCCAAGTAGTTTTGCCAATTCATTTATGTAAATATTAAAGAGTGTCGGTGAGATTGGCGAGCCCTGCGTCACCCCCCACCCCTGTGGGAAGTATTTTGTTTGTTTATCTCCAATTTTAACTGCACATTTGTTGTTTGTATACATTGATTTAATTACATCATATGTTTTTCCCCCTACCCCGCTTTCGATAAGTTTCAGGAATAAACCGTCGTGCCAGATGGAATCGAAAGCCTTCTGGAAATCTATAAAGCATGCGTAGATTTTGCTTTTGTTTTGATGAACGTGTTTGTCAATTAGGGTCTGTAGGGTGAAGATATCATCTGATGTTCTATAGTTTGGCAGCTCTCTCTCTCTCTCTGACTGTCTCTCTCTCTGTTTGTGTGTCTCTCTCTCTGCCTCTCTCCGTGTCTCTCTCGCTCTCTGTTTCCCTTTCCATGCTCACGCCTCCCTCTGGGGCTGGTGAATGAGCCCAGGACTGTTCACAGCGCCATTCTTGCTCTGCGGTTCTGCAGTGCACGCCCAGCGCTGTCCTCCGCCCTGTTGCTGGTCAGTATAGTGGAGTCTCCCCTCTCTCCCACCTGAGGCAGCGGTTCAATTCCCCGACCCGGAGAATGCCTCTTTACCATGTGAAATAGTGTTTATTTTTCTTGGTGTAACTTCGTGTTAAAAAGCTACAGAGAAAAATATAAGAGTAAAAAAATGTGATTCCGGCGTTGGACTTAAGATCCAATGGCTTTAAACCCAACTTGGTTGGAACCCCACTCCGGGTGTCTCTTTAAATTAATACCGATTTCTTTTCATCCTGCTCAGTGACACTCTTTTGCCATCTGCTCAATCTCAATCAATCAAATAATGAGATGCTTATTGATATGAAAGGAAAGATTCCCTATTTAACAGTAATTTTTAAAATGCTGTTTTGGCATCTGCTGAATCTGCATTTTTGTCTAACTCTCTGTGTGTCACTCTCAACTAACAAAGAGATGGAATTGTGAAATGTATCTATACCTTTCAGTCTGTATCTCACTTGGTCTTCCTCCCCGTCAGGGAATTGAATCCATGTCCCCCGCGTGACAGGCGGGAATACTCACCACTATAATAACGAGGAACTAATGAAAGCAAAGTCTGTCAGAGCAACAATCGAGCTGTGAAGAGAACTGGACAGTGTGAGAAGGAGGCAGAGAGAGAGAGAGATGGAGAGAGAGGAATATAGAGAGAGAGGCAGAGAGAGACTGAGAGAGAGAGAGAGAGATTGATATATATAGAGAGAAAAAGAGACAGAGAGAGAGATAGTCAGAGAGCGATAGAGAGAGAGAGAAAGAGACTGACACCGACAGAGAGAGACAAAGACAGAGAGAGAGGGAAAGAACTGACACAGACACAGAGAGAGACAGAGACAGACAGAGAGAGAAAGAGACTGACACCGACAGAGAGAGACAGGGAGAGAGAGAGATAGACAGAGAGAGAGAGAGAGACTGACTAAATGCAAGGACCGGATGTGAGCCTGACTTCATAGACCCACAGGGCAACAACCATGTGTTTGGCCAGACCCCTCTATATGTCACACCAGCCATCGCAAATTGGAACAACCTCGATTGTGAAATAAATAAAAGCGGTAGAGAGGTAGTGCAACTCTGCCGAGCCTTAGGCCTGTACATAGTTAACGGTAGGTTCAGAGGGGACTCCTTAGGGAGACTCACATATTCCTCAACTCTTGGGTCTAGTGTCGTGGATTAAACAATCACTGACCTGGTCCCCTGCGATATCAACGCATTCACTGTCAGGCAGCAATCCCCCCTCTCAGACCATAACCAAATAAATGTGTACCTTAAACTTTCTGCCGAAACTACAGACACAAAAAAGGAACACATTAAGCTACATAAAATAAACCAGGCATACAGATGGGCACCAGACAGTGGAGATAAATTCATCACAGCACTAAATTCACCTGATCTCACAAGTAAAATATCAAAATTTAAAGAAAATCTATATGAGATCACCAGAGATGGTGTAAACATGGCCATAGAGGATATAAATATGATCTTCCATGAGGCAGCTGTAAAAGCCGACCTTGTGAAACAGAAGAGGAAATGTTACAAAAGACAAAATAAAAATGAGAAATGGTTTGACCACGAATGCAAAAATGCCAGAAAAGACCTGAGAAAAATATCAAACCAAAAGCATCGCCAACCAAACAATCCAGACCTACGTATTAGATACAATGAGACCCTCAAAAGATATAAACACACCATTAGAAACAAAACACAAAATTATACCCACAAAATACTCGAAGAAATTGAAAACTCCACTAATCCAAATCAATTCTGGGAAATGTGGAATAACCTGAGTACAACACAATTGCAAGCATTACCAATCCAAGATGGCGACATCTGGAGAACACATTTTGAAAACCTCAACAAAGACATCCCAATAAACGAAACAAACCCAAGTCAACATCATGTCACAGAAAAACTCCACACATTAGAAGCAATAATTAAAGACAACCAAAACCCTCTAGACTCCCCAATCACATGGAAAGAACTGGCCACAAAAACAAAATCTCTCCACCTAAAGAAAGCCTGTGGTCCAGACAACATCAAAAATGAAATGCTCAAGTTCAGCAATATGGAGATGCGGGGTGCGGTACTCAAGTTATTCAACATCATATTACGTTCAGGCTGTATTCCCGATATCTGGTGCCAAGGTCTCATCTCTCCCATATATAAAAGTGGAAACAAATAAGACCCAAATAACTACCGCGGCATCTGTGTCAACAGTTGTCTAGGGAAATTATTCTGCAGTATACTAAATAGTAGATTACTGGATTTTCTTAACAAACATAATATCCTCAGAAAAAATCAAATAGGCTTTCTTCCAAAACACTGCACCACCGACCATATCTATACCCTTCACACTCTCATTGAAAAACATATACACCAAACAAAAAATGGGAAAATATTCGCTTGTTTCATTGACTTCAAGAAAGCCTTTGACTCTATATGGCACGAAGGGCTCTATTATAAACTTCTTCAGTGTGGAATAGGGGGCAAAGTCTATGACCTTATTAAATCGATGTATCTGAAAAATAAATGCGGGGTCAAAATTGGAGACAAACGCACCGATTTCTTCACCCAGAGAAGAGGCGTCCGGCAGGGCTGTAATTTGAGCCCGACCCTGTTCAACATATACATAAATGAATTAGCAGTCATGGTGGAGCAAAGCGAGTCACCGGGTCTCTGTCTCCTGGATGGAGAAGTGAAATCCCTGTTCTATGCGGATGACCTGGTTCTGCTGTCTCCCACAGAACAGGGATTACAGCAACAACTAGACCTACTCGACAAATACTGCCAAAAATGGGCTCTAACAGTAAATCTAAAGAAAACCAACATCATGATTTTTCAAAAAAGACCCAGGTGTCAGGAAAACAAATACCAGTTTACTCTCAGTGATACCATCATAGGACACACTATGAGCTACACTTACCTTGGTCTAACCATTACAGCATCAGGGAGCTTCAGCATAGCAGTGAATGCACTAAAAGAAAAAGCCCAAAGAGCCCTTTATGCAATAAAAAGAAAATTCTACAACATCCAAATCCCAATCAAAATCTGGCTAAAAATATTTGACAGCATAATCCTGCCCATTGCGCTGTACGGTAGTGAAGTATGGGGCCCGCTAAATCACCATAGCTACACTAAATGGGAAAAACACACAATAGAAGCCCTACATGCAGAATTTTGCCGAAGCATCCTTCTCACCCAAAGGAAAACACCAACAAATGCATGCAGAGCCGAACTAGGCAGATACCCACTGATAATAAACATCCAAAAACGAGCACTAAAATTCCTAAATCACCTCAAAACTAGCTCCCCAGACACCCTTCATTTTAAAGCCTTCCAGACCCAAGAGCTAAACCCAGAAAAGAGTCCCCTGAGTCAGCTGCTACTGAAACTAAGTACTCCTACCCAGCCGGACCCTGACCAGTCCCAGACCAACACTGCCGTCCAAAACACCAATCCGAGTGAACCAAATCATTAAACAATGTAAAGAAACCTACCTGGAACATTGGAACAAAATAACCAAAAGCCAAAGCAGATTAGAATGTTACCGGGCCCTAAAAAGAGAATATAAACTGGCAGACTATCTCTCGACCATCAGAGACACAAAACAGAGACAGACCCTCACCAGGTACAGACTAAGCGACCACCAACTGGCAATTGAAAAAGGGAGATACAAGAAATCCTGGCAGCCTAGAGAGAATAGAACATGCGATCAATGTCTGACCGGCGAGGTTGAAACAGAAATGCATTTCCTCCTAAAATGCGAAAAATTCAACACATCAAGAAACATATTATTTAACAAGCTAAGGCAAACAACCCCAGATTTCAAGGATTTGGATGACCTGTCAAAATTAAGATTAGTCCTGGGAGAAGGAGACAGACCATACCTTGGTGCCAAATATGTAACAACATGTCACAACCTGAGGACTGTTTAAAATTAATACTGAATGTACCCAATGATGTACAAAGACTGTTTAAATTAATATTGTTTAAAAGTAATATTGTATGTTCCCAACAAGGGTCAAAATTGTTTGACACCTACAGAATGTTGGAAAACTGTACTTTTTTTGTTGTGTAAGCATTGGCAATATGGTTCCTTGTAAACTTTCATGCCAATAAATCATTTGAATTGTGAATTGTGACTGACACTGACAGAGAGAGACAGAGACAGGGTGAGAGAGAAAGAGACTGACACAGAGAGAGACAAAGAGAGAGAGAGTGAGAGACAGACACAGAGAGAGAAACACAGAGAGAGACTGAGACAGACAGAGAGAGACAGACATAGAGAGAGAAACAGAGAGAGAGAGACATTGACAAAAATGGAGGTTTTTGACGTTGATTTATTTCTGCTCTCTTTTACCAAGGGTGATTTTAAGGAGCTGCGCAAAGGTGTTAAATAAAATCGTCCCGCCCGCCGGTCTGTCCACAGCGCGATTCTTGCTCTGCGCTTCTGCACTGAACGCACTGCAATGTCCTTCCTTAGTGCAGTGGTGAGCATCCTCGCCTGTTACACCATAGAGACCGGAATTCAGTTCGCAGCGCCCTCTTTAATTGCATTTCTAGCTGTAGCATCGTGTTATAAAGTTACAGAGAAAAAAAGAAAAGTAAAACAATGCGAGAGGAGATTGTCTCTGAGAATTTTCTTGAGCGGAGACTGTTCAGGGACTGAGTGCTGTTTTCCTACAGAGTGATGGATGATTGCGATTTTATCTGAGCAACATTTAAAGTTTCTCAAACCCAGTAGTTGTGGCCGAGTGGTTAAGGCCGATGGACTAGTAAATCCATTGGGGTCTCCCTGTGCAGGTTCGAATCCTGCCAACTACGATTTCAGCATTTTCATCCCATTTCATTTCAAAATGTAACCAAATCCCTGGAGAACTAATCATGAATTAGGCGGAATTAACCCCCACAACATTCAATACTTTAGGATTTTTCTCGTTTTCGTTGATCTGCAAATATTCACCAAATATACGGTCAGAAATTGTAAAGGCTCTTCCTCCGGGTCGGTGAATTGAACCGCTGTCTCAGGTGGGAGAGAGGGGCGACTCCACTATTCTGACCAGCAACAGGGCGGAGGACAGCGCTGGGCGTTCACTGCAGAAGCGCAGAGCGAGAATGGTGCTGTGGACAGACCTGGGCTCATTCACCAGCCCCAAAGGGAGGAGTGAGCAAGGAGAGGGAAACAGAGAGCGAGAGAGAGACTGAGAGAGGGAGAGAGAGACAGATAGAGAGATGGAGAAAGAGAGAGAGAGAGCGGTAACCAGTGAGAGAGACAGAGAGAACCTGTCGGGGAATTGAATCCTCACCACTATACTATCAAGCACCTGGTAGAGGAAGTAGTTATGCAGTGTTTGAGACAAAGACTCGAGCACGCACACAGACATGCCTGCTCACTATGTTTATGTGTTTCTGTCTGTGTCTCTTTGTGTCTGCCTGTGTTTCTGTGTGTCTGCCAGTCACTCGGGTAACAAGCGGGGCTACTTTCCTCAGCCTTCACATCTTTCCTAAAGTGTGGTGCCTAAAATTGGACACAACTCTGTGGCAGGGTGGGACTTGAAGTCCGATTCTCACAGAGACAGTCCCCTGTCAGTGACTGCACCAGGATGGCTGAGTGGCTAAGGTGTTGGAGTTATAGTTCCAATGGGTTTATACCCACGTAGGTTTGATTCTCACTCCTGGTAGTTCTATAATTTAAGTGCAGCAGAAAAAAATCAATGTCAGAGCCTATTTTGTCTCTCTCTGTCTCTGACACTCGCTGTCCCTGTTTGTGTGTGTCTCTCTCTGTAGCTCTCTCCCTCCCTGTGTCTCTGTCTGTCTATCTCTCTCTGTGTCTCTGCCTCTGTCTCTCGTTCTCTCTTTGTCCCTGTGTCTCAGTTTGTATGTCTCTGTCTCTCTCTGTGTCTCTGCCTGTCTCGGCCTGTCTCTCTCTCAGTCTCTCTCTGTTTCTCTCTCTCATTCTCTCACTTTCTCGTTGTCTCTATGTCTCTCTCTCTCTCTGTCTCTTTTTTGTTGAGTTCTGTTCATAGCTCACACAGGCATCAATTCCTCGTTAGTATAGTGGTGAGTATCCCTGCCTGTCACGCGGGAGACCGGGGTTCAATTCCCCGATGGGGAGAAAGAGTGTTCAAAATCTGGAAATTTAAAATTTTGCGCAGATTCTTAAAATCCTCCTTGGAAAATGAGGACAGAAAAAAATGATTGAAACTCATTTTGAAAGATTTACTGTCATATGAAGAACTGTATATCAACTTCCTGCACCAGTTCCTCGTTAGTATAGAGCTCTCTCTCTCCAATTCCAATGCTTTATTGGCATGAAAGTTTACAGAGAACCGTATTGCCAAAGCTCTCTCTCTCTCTCTGCCTCTCTCCGTGTCTCTCTCGCTCTTTGTTTCCCTCTCCTTGCTCACTCCTCCCTCTGGGGCTGGTGAATGAGCCAAGGTCTGTTCACAGCACCATTCTTGCTCTGAGCTTCTGCAGTGAACGCCCAGCGCTGTCCTCTGCCCTGTTGCTGGTCAGTGTAGTGGAGTACCCCCTCTCTCCCACTCTGAGACAGCGGTTCAATTCCCCGAACCGGAAAAAGTGTCTTTACCATATGAAATAGTGTTTATATTTCTTGGTGCAACTTCGTGTTAAAAAGCTACAGAGAAAAATAGAAGAGTAAAAAAATGTGGTTCCGGCGTTGGACTTAAGATCCAATGGATTTAAACCTAACTTGGTAGGAACCCCACTCCGGGTATCTCTTTAACTTAATACCGATTTCTTTTCATCTTGCTCAGTGACACTCGTTTGCCATCTGCTGAATCTCCATCAATCAAATCATGAGATGTTTATTGAGATGAAAAGAAAGATTCCATATTTAACTGTAATTCTTAAAATGCTATTTTAGCATCTGCTGAAACGGCATTTTTTCCCAACTCTCAAAGAATTGTAAAATGAATCCAGACCTTTTCTTCCTCCCGGTCGGAGAAATTGAACCCCGGTCGCCCGCATGACACGCGAGAAAGACAGACAGAGAGAGAGAAAGACAGAGAGAGAGCGAGACAGAGAGAGAGAGACAGAGAGAGACAGAGAGAGAGAAAGAGTCAGAGAGTGATAGAGAGAGAGACTGAGAGAGAGACAGAGAGAGAGAGTGAGAGAGACAGAGTGAGAGAGACAGAGAGAGAGAGACAGAGAGAAAGAAAGAGAGAGAGACAGAGAGAGAGAGACAGAGAGAGAGAGAGAGAGAAAGAGACTGATACTGACAGAGAGACAGAGAGAGAGAAAGACAGACAGAGAGCGAGACAGAGAAAGAGAGAGAGAGAGAGAAAGAGACTGATACTGACAGAGAGACAGAGAGAGAGAAAGACAGACAGAGAGCGAGACAGAGAGAGAGAGAGAGAGAGAGAGAGACAGAGACAGAGAAAGAGAGAGAGAGAGAGAAAGAGACTGATACTGACAGAGAGACAGAGAGAGAGAAAGACAGACAGAGAGCGAGACAGAGACAGAGAGAGAGAGAGAAAGAGACTGATACTGACAGAGAGACAGAGAGAGAGAGTGAGAGTGAGACATTGATAAAAATGGAGGCTGATGACATTGATTTTCTCTGTTCTATTTTTCCAAGGAGGATTTTAAGGAGCTGCACAAAGGTGTTAAATTTGGGCTGTGAATAATCGTCCCGCCCGCCGGGCTGTCCACAGCGCGATTCTTGCTCTGAGCTTCTGCAGTGAATGCACTGCAATGTCCTTGGTTAGTGCAGTGGTGAGCATCCTCGCCTATCTACACGCTGAGTCGGGAATCGATTCGCCGTCGGAGCGGCGGCCTTTTCAATTATATTTCTTGCTGTAGCTTCGTGTTATAAAGCTACAGAGAAAAATTAAAAAATGCGAGAGGAGATTGTCTCTGAGAATGTTCTTGAGCGGAGACTGTTCAGGGAGTGAGTGCTGTTTTGCTCCCGAGCGATGGATGATTGCGATTTTATCTGAGCAACATTTAAAGTCTCATAGACCCAGTAGTCGTGGCCGAGTGGTTAAGGCGATGGACTTGCAATCCATTGGTGTCTCCTCGCGCAGGTTCCACTCCTGACGGTTACGATTCCAGCATTTTTCATCCCATTTCATTTCAAAATGTAATCAAATCCCTGGAGAGCTCATCCTGAGTTGGGCGGAATTAAATCCCACAACTTTCAACACCTCGGGATTTTTCTCGTTTTCATTGATCTGCAAGTATTCACCAAATATACGGTCAGAAATAGAACAAAAATCAGGCAAATTAGCGACAGTGTTTCTCTCTGCCTGCCCGTCTCTCTCTATGTCTGAGTCACTGTCTGTCTGGGTTTATGTTTATGTCTGTTTACATCAATCTGTGTGTGTGTGTTTATGCCTGTATCTACCTGTGTTTCTGTCTGTGTCTCTTTGTGTCTGCCTGTGTTTCTGTGTATCTGCCAGTCACTCGGGTAACAAGCAGGGATACTTTCCTCAGCCTTCACATCTTTCCTAAAGTCTGGTGCCCAGAATAGGACACAACTCTGTGGCAGGGTGGGGCTTGAAGTCTGATTCTCACAGAAACAATCTGTAATAAAACCGGCACCAGGATGGACGAGTGGTTAAGGCGTTGGACTTAAGATCCAATGGGTTTATACCCGCGTGGGTTCGAACCCCACTCCTGGTAGTTCTTTAATTTAAGTACAGCAGGAAAAAATCAATGTCATAGCCTCCTTTGTCTCATTCTCTCTCCCAGTCTCACTTTTTCTGTGTCTCGGTCTCTCTCTCTCTGTCTCTGCTCCTCTCTGTCCCTGTTTGTGTTTCTCGCTCTCTGTCTCTTTCTCTGTAGCTCTCTCCCTCTCTTTGTCCCTGTGTCTCTGTCTGTCTCTCTTCTGTGTGTCTGTCTCTGCCTCTCACTCTCAGTCTCTCTTTCTCTCTTTGTCTCTGTTTGTATGTCTCTGTCTCTCTCTGGCTGTCCCTGTTTGTCTCTGCCTCTCTCTCTCAGTCTCTCTTTCTCTCTTTGTCTCTGTTTGTATGTCTCTGTCTCTCTCTGTCTGTCTCTCTCTATCTGTGTCTGTGTCTCTGCCTGTCTCTCTCTGTTGCTCTCTCTCTCTCATTCTGTCACTCAATTCAATTCAATTCAATTCAATTCAAATCGCTTTATTGGCATGACAAGTTACATCTTATGTTGCCAAAGCATCGAAAAACATTCATGTTTGTACACAAAAATACAGATCTATCCATACAGTGTATGAACAGATATATCCCTGAGTGCATAAATATACTTTCATATAATTTATATATACTCTTTTCTTATATTTAGTGGTTGTCCCTCTGTTTATGGCATGCTGTAACATAGTGTGCCGCTAGTGTTACACAATTTCTCTCTTCCCCTAGTAGGTATGGGAGTTATTGGTCGTCATTCAAATTTCTGAATTCCGTGCATATTTTTGTGAATTTTGGGTAGAAATTCTCCCTTATGCCCTGATATTTTCTACAAGCTGTGAGGAAGTGCATCTCTGTCTCCACCACTCCCTGACTGCAGTGAGAGCATATCCTGTCCTCTCTTGGTAGCCGGGTCTGCCTGTGTCTGCATTTTTTGATCACCAGGTTATGTTCACTAAGTCTGTACATTGTCAAGGTTTTTCTCAGATTGCTATCCTTTACCATGGTCAGGTAATCAGCCATGTTGTATTGTCTGTTTTGGGCCAAGTAGCAATTGAGTTTGCTTTGGGTTTTTGTTGTTTCTGCCCAATATGACAGATATTTTTCCTTTTGCTTAGCGACGATTGTGTTGGGTCGAATTCTTTGTGTTACTCTGTCACTGTCCTGGGGCTGGTTATTGTTAGTAGTGTTAGTCGTTACTTCACTGAGTCCCAGGACTAGTTGACTGAGGGTATTCTTCTTTATGGTCCTCTCTTGGCATTTCAGGGCTTGGTAATGATAGCATTGGGGGTTGCTCATTTCTAGGCGATTCCAAAATTTGGTGGCTCTTTTTTGGATAGTGATTATTAATGGATATTGGCCTGGTTCTGCCCTGCATGCATTGTTTACGGTTTTCCTTTGAGTCCGGAGGATACTTTTACAGAATTCTGCATGTAGGATCTCAATTGGGTGTTTGTCCCATTTTGCAAATTCTTGCTGTGTTAGCGGTCCCCATACCTCACTGCCATAGAGTGCAATTGGTTCAATTATTGATTTGAAAATTTTGAGCCAAATGCTAATTGGGATTTCTATTTGGATTGATTTTTTAATGGCGTAGAAAGCCCTTCTTGCTTTCTCTTTCAGTTCATTCACAGCCAGATGGAAATTTCCCGTAGAACTGATTTTTAAGCCCAAGTATGTGTAGTTAGTGGTTTGTTCAATTTTGGTTGTTCCTAGTGTGAAATTTATTTTGGGTCCCTGATGTCTGGATCTTTGCTGGAACACAAGGACTTTGGTTTTTTGGGGATTTATTGTCAGGGCCCAGGTCTGGCAGTACGACTCCAGCAGACCCAGGTTCTGCTGTAGACCCTCCTTAGTTGGTGACAGCAGAACCAGGTCACCTGTATAGAGGAGGAATTTAACCTTGGATTCATATAGGGTGAGGCCAGGTGCTGGAAATTGTCCAAGTAGTTTTGCCAATTCATTTATGTAAATATTAAAGAGTGTCGGTGAGATTGGCGAGCCCTGCGTCACCCCCCACCCCTGTGGGAAGTATTTTGTTTGTTTATCTCCAATTTTAACTGCACATTTGTTGTTTGTATACATTGATTAAATTACATCATATGTTTTTCCCCCTACCCCGCTTTCGATAAGTTTCAGGAATAAACCGTCATGCCAGATGGAATGTAAAGCCTTCTGGAAATCTATAAAGCATGCGTAGATTTTGCTTTTGTTTTGATGAACGTGTTTGTCAATTAGGGTCTGTAGGGTGAAGATATCATCTGATGTTCTATAGTTTGGCAGCTCTCTCTCTCTCTGACTGTCTCTCTCTCTGTTTGTGTGTCTCTCTCTCTGCCTCTCTCCGTGTCTCTCTCGCTCTCTGTTTCCCTTTCCATGCTCACGCCTCCCTCTGGGGCTGGTGAATGAGCCCAGGACTGTTCACAGCGCCATTCTTGCTCTGTGGCTCTGCAGTGAATGCCCAGCGCTGTCCTCCGCCCTGTTGCTGGTCAGTGTAGTGGAGTACCCCCTCTCTCCCACCTGAGGCAGCGGGACAATTCCCCGACCCGGAGGAAGCCTCTTTCCGATGTGAAATAGTGTTTCCTTTTCTTGGTGTAACTTCGTGTTAAAAAGCTACAGAGAAAAATATAAGAGTAAAAAAATGTGATTCCGGCGTTGGACTTAAGATCCAATGGATTTAAACCCAACTTGGTTGGAACCCCACTCCGGGTATCTCTTTAAATTAATACCGATTTCTTTTCATCCTGCTCAGTGACACTCGTTTGCCATCTGCTCAATCTCAATCAATCAGATAATGAGATGCTTATTGATATGAAAGGAAAGATTCCCTATTGAACAGTAATTTTTAAAATGCTGTTTTGGCATCTGCTGAATCTGCATTTTTGTCTAACTCTCTCTGTGTCACTCTCAACTAACAAAGAGATGGAATTGTGAAATGTATCTATACCTTTCAGTTTGTATCTCACTTGGTCTTCCTCCCCGTCAGGGAGTTGAATCCATGTCCCCCACGTGACAGGCGGGAATACTCACCACTATAATAACGAGGAACTACTGAAAGCAAAGTCTGTCAGAGCAACAATCGAGCTGTGAAGAGAACTGGACAGTATGAGAAGGAGGCAGGGAGAGAGAGAGATAGAGAGAGAGGAATATAGAGAGAGAGAGACAGAGAGAGACTGAGAGAGAGAGAGAGAGAGTGATATATATAGAGAGAAAAAGAGACAGAGAGAGTCAGAGAGTGATAGAGAGAGAGAGAAAGAGACTGACACCGACAGAGAGAGACAAAGACAGAGAGAGAGGGAAAGAACTGACACAGACACAGAGAGAGACAGAGACAGACAGAGAGAGAAAGAGACTGACACTGACAGAGAGAGACAGAGAGAGAGAGAGATAGACAGAGAGAGAGAGAGACTGACAGAGAGAGACAGAGACAGGGTGAGAGAGAAAGAGACTGACACAGAGAGAGACAGAGAGAGAGAGAGTGAGAGACAGACACAGAGAGAGAAACACAGAGAGAGACTGAGACAGACAGAGAGAGACAGACATAGAGAGAGAAACACAGAGAGAGAGACATTGACAAAAATGGAGGTTTTTGACGTTGATTTATTTCTGCTCTCTTTTTCCAAGGGGGATTTTAAGGAGCTGCACAAAGGTGTTAAATAAAATCGTCCCGCCCGCCGGTCTGTCCACAGCGCGATTCTTGCTCTGCGCTTCTGCAGTGAACGCACTGCAATGTCCTTCCTTAGTGCAGTGGTGAGCATCCTCGCCTGTTACACCATAGAGACCGGAATTCAGTTCGCAGCGCCCTCTTTAATTGCATTTCTAGCTATATCATCGTGTTATAAAGTTACAGAGAAAAAAAGAAAAGTAAAACAATGCGAGAGGAGATTGTCTCTGAGAATTTTCTTGAGCGGAGACTGTTCAGGGACTGAGTGCTGTTTTCCTACAGAGTGATGGATGATTGCGATTTTATCTGAGCAACATTTAAAGCTTTTCAAACCCAGTAGTCGTGGCCGAGTGGTTAAGGCGATGGACTAGATAATCCATTGGGGTCTCCCTGCGCAGTTTCGAATTCTGCCGACTACGATTTCAGCATTTTCATCCCATTTCATTTCAAAATGTAACCGAATCCCTGGAGAACTAATTCTGAGTTAGGCGGAATTAACTCCCACAACGTTCAATACCTCGAGATTTTTCTCGTTTTCGTTGATCTGCAAATATTCACCAAATATACGGTCAGAAATTGTAAAGACACTTCCTCCGGGTCGGTGAATTGAACCGCTGCCTCAAGTGGGAGAGAGGGGGGACTCCACTATACTGACCAGCAACAGGGCGGAGGACAGCGCTGGGCGTTCACTGCAGAAGCGCAGAGCGAGAATGGTGCTGTGGACAGACCTGGGCTCATTCACCAGCCCCAAAGGGAGGAGTGAGCAAGGAGAGGGAAACAGAGAGCGAGAGAGAGACTGAGAGAGAGAGAGAGAGACAGAGAGAGATGGAGAAAGAGAGAGAGAGCGGTAACCAGTGAGAGAGACAGAGAGAACCTGTCGGGGAATTGAATCCTCACCACTATACTTTCAAGGACCTGGTAGAGGAAGTAGTTTTGCAGTGCTTGAGACAAGGACTCGAACACACACACACAGACATGCCTGCTCACTATGTTTATGTGTTTCTGTCTGTGTATCTTTGTGTCTGCCTGTGTTTCTGTGTGTCTGCCAGTCACTCGGGTAACAAGCGGGGATACTTTCCTCAGCCTTCACATCTTTCCTAAAGTGTGGTGCCTAAAATTGGACACAACTCTGTGGCAGGGTGGGTCTTGAAGTCCCGATTCTCACAGAGACAGTCCTCTGTCAGTGACTGCAACAGGATGGCCGAATGGTTACGGCGTTGGAATTATAGCTCCAATGGGTTTATACCCACGTAGGTTTGATTCTCACTCCTGGTAATTCTATAATTTAAGTACAGCAGAAAAAAATCAATGTCATAGTCTAATTTTGTCTCTCTCTGTCTCTGACACTCGCTGTCCCTGTTTGTGTCTCTCGCTCTCTGTCTCTCTCTCTGTAGCTCTCTCCCTCCCTGTGTCTCTGTCTGTCTATCTCTCTCCCAGTCTCTGTCTGTGTCTCTGCCTCTGTCTCTCTTTCTCTCTTTGTCCCTGTGTCTCAGTTTGTATGTCTCTGTCTCTCTCTGTGTCTCTGCTTGTCTCGGCCTGTCTCTCTCTCAGTCTCTCTCTGTTTCTCTCTCTCATTCTCTCACTTTTTCGTTGTCTCTATGTCTCTCTCTCTCTGTCTCTTTTTTATCAAGTTCTTTTCATAGCTCACACAAGCATCAATTCCTCGTTAGTATAGTGCTAAGTATCCCCACTTGTTTCGCAGGAGACCGGGGTTCAATTCCCCGACGGAGAGGAAGTATTTTCAACATCTGGAAATTTAAAATTTTGTGCAGATTCTTAAAATCCTCCTTGGAAAATGAGGACAGAAAAAAATGATTGAAACTCATTTTGAAAGATTCACTGTCATATGAAGAACTGTATAACAACTTCCTGCACCAGTTACCCGTTAGTATAGAGCTCTCTCTCTCTCTCTGTCTCTGTCTCTCTCTCTCTAACTCTCTCTCTCTCTCTCTGTGTGTCTCTCTCTCTGCCTCTCTCCATGTCTCTCTCGCTCTTTGGTTCCCTCTCCTTGCTCACTCCTCTCTCTGGGGCTGGTGAATGAGCCCAAGTCTGTTCACAGCGCCATTCTTGCTCTGAGCTTCTGCAGTGAACGCCCAGCGCTGTCCTCCGCCCTGTTGCTGGTCAGTATAGTGGAGTACCCCCTCTCTCTCCCACCTGAGGCAGCGGTTCAATTGCCCGACCCGGAGGAAGCCTCTTTCCGATGTGAAATAGTGTTTATTTTTCTTGGTGTAACTTCGTGATAAAAAGCTACAGAGAAAAATAGAAGAGTAAAAAAATGTGGTTACGGCTTTGGACTTAAGATCCAATGGATTTAAACCCAACTTGTTTGGAACCCCACTCCGGGTATCTCTTTAAATTAATACCGATTTCTTTTCATCCTGCTCAGTGACACTCGTTTGCCATCTGCTGAATCTCAATCAATCAAATCATGAGATGTTTATTGAGATGAAAAGAAAGATTCCATATTTAACTGTAATTCTTAAAATGCTATTTTAGCATCTGCTGAAACGGCATTTTTTCCCAACTCTCAAAGAATTGTAAAATGAATCCAGACCTTTTCTTCCTCCCGGTCGGAGAAATTGAACCCCGGTCGCCCGCATGACACGCGAGAAAGACAGACAGAGAGAGGGAAAGACAGACAGCGAGAGAGACAGAGAGAGAGTGACAGAGTCAGAGAGTGATAGAGAGAGAGAGACTGACACTGACAGAGAGAGAGACAGAGAGAGAGAGAGACAGAGAGAGAGAAAGACAGAGAGACAGACAGAGAGAGACAGAGAGAGAGAGAGAGAGAGAGAGACTGATACTGACAGAGAGACAGAGAGAGAGAAAGACAGACAGAGAGCGAGACAGAGACAATGAGAGAGAGAGAGATCCCAGAAACCCAGCCAACAACCAGCCACCAGGCGAGTCCTACCCAGACTACTGTTACCCAGCCTGAAAAACCAGCCCCTCAGGCGGTCCTGCTGACCGACTCCAACGGAAAGTTTCTGGACCCCCAGAGGCTGTTCCCAGACCATCAAGTCCTGAAAAAATGGTGCAGCAACACAGACCAAGCAATGAAGATCCTGAACAAAGAATCCCTTGGAAGCCCCAAATGGATTGTGATCCACACAGGCACGAACGACCTACGCACCCTACAGGAAGGCACTGCTAGGGCGGTGAGCAGGGTGGCGGAAAAGGCCAGCAGGGAATTCCCCGAGGCGCGGATCGTGATCTCCACACTACTGCCCAGAAAGGACACCCCAGCCTATATAATCCACAACACCAACAGGGAGATCGACACGAGATGTTCTGTCCTCCCCAACGTCTCCCTGGCCCATCATCCAAACATCAACACAAGGGACCTCTATGACGAAATACATCTACTCAAACAGCGGATGTGGGTCTTCGCAAGAAACCTCATAAACACTGCCAAAAGACGCAGCCCTCCCACCCCCTCTACCATTGGGAGCCCAAACAGGACCACCAATGTCCCCCACCCCCCATTACAAAACCAACAACAGAACCGTACTTTTATACCTGACCCAAGACCCCCCTCTAGACCACAGACTGTAGACCAAGAACTGAGAAAGATCACGACGATGCTGAACAGCCTGATAGAAAGCCGGAGAAATTATTAATATTGTTATTTATCCTTATCATTATTGATCAGTATTATTACTATTATTAGATAGATATATGTGCATGCCTCATGAAATTTATACTAAATCATCATTTAGCATTATAGAAAATAGTGTTTCCACACTCATCCCACAAAATAGGTCCATTTTATTTCGTTTTATTGAACTATATAAATGCGTTCTTTCCACATAAGCGGCTGGAATATCCAGGGCCTCCGCTCCTCAACTTTTGGGACGAAGAGTACAGACCCTGAATTCCTAAAAGCTATAAAAGACATTGATATAATTGTGTTAACAGAAACATGGTGCCAAAAGGACGTGCCGACCCACTGTCCTCCAATGTACCATGAAATCATTGTGCCCTCAGTAAAGAACACTAAAACACGCAAGGGCAGAACCTCCGGGGGAATATTGGTGTGGTATAAGGGAGAACTGGACAAACACATCTCACCGGTAAAACAGGGAAAATCACACGTATGGCTAAAACTAGATAAAAATATAGGAATAGCAAAAAAAGATGTTTACTTATGTGCGATCTACATACCTCCAATAGATTCGCCATATTTCGAAGAGGAGTTATTTGATACTCTCCACATGGAAATCAGCCATTTCCAGGCCCAAGGAAAGGTGATAATATGTGGGGACCTAAATGCAAGGACCGGTTGTGAACCTGACTTCATAGACCCACAGGGAAACAACCATGTGTTTGGCCAGACCCCTTTAGATGTCACACCAGTCATCGCAAATCGGAACAACCTTGATCGTGAAATAAATAAAAGCGGTAGGGAGGTAGTGCAACTCTGCCGAGCCTTAGGCCTGTACATAGTTAATGGTAGGTTCAGAGGGGACTCCCTAGGGAGACTCACATACTCCTCAACTCTTGGGTCTAGTGTGGTGGACTATACAATCACTGACCTGGACCCCTGCGATATCAACTCATTCACTGTCAGGCAGCAATCCCCCCTCTCAGACCATAACCAAATAAATATGTACCTTAAACTTTCTGCCCAAACTACAGACACAAAAAAAGAACCCAGTAAGCTCCATAAAATAAACCAGACATACAGATGGGCCCCAGACAGTGGAGAAAAATTCATCACAGCACTAAAGTCACCTGATCTCACAAGTAAAATATCAAAATTTAAAGAAAACCCATACGAGATCACCAGAGATGGTGTAAACATGGCCATAGAGGATATAAATATGATCTTCCATGAGGCAGCTGTAAAAGCCGACCTCGTGAAACAGAAGAGGAAGCGTCACAAAAGACAAAATAAAAATAAGAAATGGTTTGATCACGAATGCAAAAATGCCAGAAAAGACCTGAGAAAAATATCAAACCAAAAGCATCGCCAACCAAACAATCCGGACCTACGTACTAGATACAATGAAACCCTCAAAAGATATAAACACACCATTAGGAACAAAACACAAAACTATACCCACAAAATACTCGAAGAAATTGAAAACTCCACCAATCCAAAACAATTCTGGGAAATGTGGAATAACCTGAGTACAACACAATTGCAAGCATTACCAATCCAAGATGGCGACATCTGGAGAACACATTTTGAAAACCTCTACAAAGACATCCCAATAAACGAAACAAACCCAAGTCAACATCAGGTCACAGAAAAATTCCACACATTAGAAGCAACAATTAAAGACAACCAAAACCCTCTAGACTCCCCAATCACATGGAAAGAACTGGCCACAAAAACAAAATCTCTCCACCTAAAGAAAGCCTGTGGCCCAGACAACATCAAAAATGAAATGCTCAAGTTCAGCAATATGGAGATGCAGGGTGCGGTACTCAAATTATTCAACATCATATTACGTTCAGGCTGTTTTCCCGATATCTGGTGCCAAGGACTAATCTCCCCCATATATAAAAGTGGAAACAAATCAGACCCAAATAACTACCGCGGCATCTGTGTCAACAGTTGTCTAGGGAAGTTATTCTGCAGTATTCTAAATAGTAGATTACTTGATTTTCTTAACAAACATAATATCCTCAGAAAAAACCAAATAGGCTTTCTTCCAAAACACCGCACCGCCGACCATATCTATACCCTTCACAACCTCATTGAAAAACATATACACCAAACAAAAAATGGGAAAATATTCGCCTGTTTCATCGACTTCAAGAAAGCCTTTGACTCTATATGGCACGAAGGGCTCTATTATAAACTTCTTCAGTGTGGAATAGGGGGCAAAGTCTATGACCTTATTAAATCAATGTATCTGAAAAACAAATGCGGGGTCAAAATTGGAGACAAACGCACCGATTTCTTCACCCAGAGAAGAGGCGTCCGGCAGGGCTGCAATTTGAGCCCAACCCTGTTCAACATATACATAAATGAATTAGCAGACATGCTGGAGCAAAGCGAGTCACCAGGTCTCCGTCTCCTGGATGGAGAAGTGAAATCCCTGTTCTATGCGGACGACCTGGTTCTGCTGTCTCCCACAGAACAGGGATTACAGCAACAACTAGACCTACTCGACAAATACTGCCAAAATTGGGCTCTAACAGTAAATCTAAAGAAAACCAACATCATGATTTTTCAAAAAAGGCCCAGATGTCAGGAAAACAAATACCAGTTTACCCTCAGTGATAACACTATAGGACACACTATGAGCTACACCTACCTTGGTCTAACTATTACAGCATCAGGGAGCTTCAGCATAGCAGTGAATGCACTAAAAGAAAAAGCACGAAGAGCCCTATATGCAATAAAAAGAAAATTCTACAACATCCAAATCCCAATCAAAATCTGGCTCAAAATATTTGACAGCATAATCCTGCCCATTGCACTGTACGGTAGTGAAGTATGGGGCCCGCTAAATCACCAAAGCTACACTAAATGGGAAAAACACACAATAGAAGACCTACATGCAGAATTCTGCCGAAGCATCCTCCGCACCCAAAGAAAAACGCCAACAAATGCATGCAGAGCCGAACTAGGCAGATACCCACTGATAATAAACATCCAAAAACGAGCACTAAACTTCCTAAATCACCTCAAATCTAGCTCCCCAGACACCCTTCATTTCAAAGCCTTTCAGACCCAAGAGCTAAACCCAGAAAAAAGTCCCCTGAGTCAGCTGCTACTGAAACTTAGTACTCAGCCGGACCCTGACCAGCCCCAGACCAACACAGCCATCCAAACACCAATCCGAGTGAACCAAATAATTAAAAAATGCAAAGAAACCTACATGGAACATTGGAACAAAATAACCGAAAGCCAAAGCAGATTAGAATGTTACCGGGCCCTAAAAAGAGAATATAAACTGGCAGACTACCTCACGACCATCAGAGACACAAAACAGAGACAGACCCTCACCAGGTACAGACTTAGCGACCACCAACTGGAAATTGAAAAAGGCAGATACAAGAAATCCTGGCAGCCTAGAGAGAATAGAATATGCGATCAATGTCTGGCTGGCGAGGTTGAAACAGAAATGCATTTCCTCCTAAAATGCGAAAAATTCAACACATCAAGAAACATATTATTCAACAAGCTAAGCCAAACAACCCCAGATTTCAAGGAATTGGATGATCTCTCAAAATTGAGATTAGTCCTAGGAGAAGGAGACAGACCATACCTTGGGACCAAAAATGTAACAACATGTCACAACCTGAGGACTGTTTAAAAGTAAGACTGTTTAAAATTAATATTGAACGTACCAAATGAAGTAGAAAGACTGTTTAAAATTAATATTGTTTAAAAGTAATATTGTATATACCCAACAAATGTCAAATCGATTGACACCTACAGAATGTTGGAAAACTGTACCTTTTTGCTATGTAAGCTTTGGCAATATGGTTCTCTGTAAACTTTCATGCCAATAAAGCATTTGAACTGAACTGAACTGAACAGAGAGAGAGAGAGAGAAACAGTGAGAGAGAGAGAGAGAGAGAGAAAGAGACTGACACTGACAGAGAGACAGAGAGAAAGACAGACAGAGACAGAGAGAGAGAGAGAGAGTGAGACATTGATAAAAATGAAGGCTGATGACATTGATTTTCTCTGTTCTATTTTTCCAAGGAGGATTTTAAGGAGCTGCACAAAGGTGTTAAATTTGAGATGTGAATAATTGTCCCGCCCGCCGGGCTGTCGACAGCGCGATTCTTGCTCTGAGCTTCTGCAGTGAATGCACTGCAATGTCCTTCGTTAGTGCAGTGGTGAGCATCCGCGCCTATCTACACGCTGAGTCGGGAATCGATTCTCCGTCGGAGCAGCGGCCTTTTCAATTATATGTCTTGCTGTAGCTTCGTGTTATAAAGCTACAGAGAAAAATTAAATAATGCGAGAAGAGATTGTCTCTGAGAATGTTCTTGAGAGTAGACTGTTCAGGGACTGAGTGCTGTTTTGCTCCCGAGCGATGGATGATTGCGATTTTATCTGAGCAACATTTAAAGTCTCACAGACCTAGTAGCCGTGGCCGAGTGGTTAAGGCGATGGACCAGAAATCCATTGGGGTTTCCCCGCGTAGATTCCAATCCTGCCGACTGCGGTTCCTGCATATTTCATTTCAAAATGTAACCAAATCCTGGACAACCAATCCTCAGTTCGGAGGAATTAAATCCAAAACCTCGAGATTTTACACAATTGCATTGATCTGCGAGTATTCACCAAACATACGGTCGAAAATTGAACAAAGAGCATGCAAATTAACGACAGTGTTTCTCTTTCTCGATGCCTAAGTCACTCTATGTGTGTGTCTGTCTGTGTACATGTGTGGCCTTTCTGTTTCTGTCTGTGTGTGTCTACCGGTCACTTGGGTAACAAGCGGGCATACTTTCTTCAGCCTTCACCTCCTTCCTAAAGTGTGGTTCCCCAGAATTGGACACAACACTCCAGTTGGGGCTGAACTAGTGTGTTATTTAGGTTTAGCATAACTTCCTGGTTTGTGTACTCTGTACCTCTATTTATAAAGCCCAGAATCCCATCTGCTTCATTAACTGCTTTGTTAACCTGTCCTGCCACCGAGGAAATCTCTGCTCTGCTCAACTCTGTGACAGGGTGGGGCTTGAAGCCCCGATTCTCACAGAAACAATCCACGCACGCTGACAGCACCAGAGTGGCTGAGTGGTTACGATGCTGGATTTAAGATCCAATGAGTTTATACCCACATTGGTTCAAACTCCCAGTCTAGGTAATTCTTTAATTTATAGACCCATTTCCTTTCATCCTGCTCAGTGACACTCGTTTGTCATCTGCTGAACCTCCATCAAGCAAACAACGAGATTTTTACAGACACGGAAAGAAATATTTCATATTGATATTTAATTCTTAAAGTGCTATTTTGGCATCTGCTGAATCTGCATTTTCGCTCACTCTCAACTAACAAAGAGAAGTAATTGCAAAATGTTTTTATATTTTTCAGTCTCCACCTCTGTCTCACTGTCTGTCACTCTGTCTCCCTCTCATTCTCTCACTCTCTTTCTGTCTCTCTCTGTTACACATTTGTCATACGCCTCCTTTTTTGTCTCTCTCTCTCTCTCAATTCAATTCAATTCAATTCAAATGCTTTATTGGCATGAAAGTTTACAGGGAACCATATTGCCAAAGCTTACATAACAAAAAGTACAGTTTTCCAACATCTCTCTCTGTCTCTCTCTCTCTCTGTCCTTCCCTTGTTGCACACTCCTTCCTCTGGGGCTGGTGAATGAGCCCAGGTCTGTTCACAGCGCCATTCTTGCTCTGCGATTCTGCACAGTAACGCCATCCATCAGTTCCTCGTCAGATATAGTGAACTATTCGCAACTGCTACTCCCGAGGTCGGCTTTCAATTCCACGATGGAGTGGAAGCATTTTTAAGATGTCAAACTGTATTTATATTTGCTGGTGTAGCTTTATGTTAAAAAGCTACAGTGATAACCAGAAGAGTGAATAAATGCGAGAGGAGATTGTCTCTTGAAATTTCATGACACGAGACTGTTCAGGGACTGAGTGCTGTTTTGCTCCAGAGTGATGGATGATTGCGATTTTATCTGAGCAACATTTAAAGTCTCACAAACCCAGTAGTCGTGGCCGAGTGGTTAAGGCGATGGACTAGTAAATCCATTGGGGTTCTACCCGCGCATGTTCGAATCCTGCCGACCACGGTTCCAGCATTTTTCGTCTCTTAATATCACCAAATCCCTGGGGAACTAATCCTGAGGTGGGCGGAATTAAATACAACACCTCGAAGTTTTTCAATTTTTCATTGTGCAAGTATGCACGAAATGTAAGTTCGGAAATAGAACAATAATCAGACAAATCAGGGTTTAATCTAATTTGGCAGGGGTCCATCCTTTCCTGATTATGTATATCCTCGCATTTCTGGTATCATCCTTGTAAATCTTCTCTGTACAATCTCTGTGTCTGTGTGTCTGTCTGTGTCTGTGTGTCTCTCTGTGTCTGTGTGTCTCTGTGTCGGTCTGTTTGTCTCGCTGTGTGTGTGTGTGTGTGTCTTTGTGTGTCTGTGTGTCTCTCTGTGTAGGTCTGTGTGTCTCTGTGTGTCTCTCTGTGTCGGTCTGTGTGTCTCTCTGCTCTGCTCAACTCTGTGGCAAGGTGGGGTTTGAAGGCCCGATTCTCACAGAGACAGTCCGCAAACCAAACCAGCACCAGGATGGCCGAGTGGTTAAGGCGTTGGACTTAAAATCCAATGGGTTTATACCTGCGTGGGTTCGAACCCCACTCCTGGTAACTCTTTAATTTAAGATCCATTTCCTTTCAACCTGCTCAGTGACACTCGTTTGTCATCAGCTGATTCTCTGACAAACAATGAGATGTTTATAGATATGGAAAGAAAGATCTCAAATGTAATTCTTAAAGTGCTATTTTGGCATCTGCTGAATCTGCATTATTCTCTCACTCTCTCTGTCCCTCTCAACTAACAAAGAGAAGGAATGTTTTACATCTTTCAGTCTCCACCTCTCTCTGTCTCACTAGCTGTGTCCCTCTCATTCTCTCACTCTCTCTGTCTCTTTCAGTCTCTCTGTTGCACATTTGTCATACACCTCATTTTTTGTCTCTCTACTTGTCTGCTTCTCTGTTTGTCTCACTCTGTCTCTGGCTCTGTCTTTCTCACATTCTCTCTCTCTCTGTCTCTCTTTGTCTCTCTCTTTGTCCCTGTCTCTCTCTCTGTCTGTCTCTCTCTCTCTGTCGCTCTCTCTCTGTCGCTCTGTCGCTCACTGCCTTTCTCATTTGTCCAGTTCTGTTAACAGCTCGATCCTTGCTCTGACAGACTGTGCACGTGTCAGTTCTTCGTTAGTATAGTGCTGAGTCTATCACCGGGGTTCAATTCCCCGATGGAGAGAACAAATTTTTAACCTTTGGGCAACCACTTAAAATCCTGCTTGGAAAAGTAGAACAGAAAAAAATCAGCTAAAATAATTTTGAAAGATTTACTGGCATACAAAAAACTGTATAACAACTTCCTGCACCAGTTCCTCGTTAGTATAGAGCTCTCTCTCTCTCTCTGTTTCCCTCTCCCTTTTGTGTGGGGTGCTGAGGAGGGAGAGAGTGACAGAGAGAAAGAGATTAACAGGGTTACGGACTGTCTGTCTCTCTCTCTCTCTGTCTCTCGCTGTTTGTTTCCCTCTCCTTGCTCACTCCTCCCTCTGGGTCTGGTGATTGAGCCCAGGTCTGTTCACAGCGCCATTCTTGCTCTGCGCTTCTGCAGTGAACGCCCAGCAGTGACTTTGGTCAGTTTAGTGGAGTATCCCCACCTGGTGAGCGGGGTTCTGCGATGGGGCGAAATGCGTCTTTAAGATGTGAAATAGTAATTAAATTGGTTCGTGTTAAATAGCGAGGGAGGAACATGGAAGCGTGAAACAATGCGAGGGGAGATTGTCTCTTTGAGAATGTTCTTGAGCGGAGACTGTTCAGGGACTGAGTGCTGTTTTGCTCCAGAGCGATGGATGATTGCGTTTTTATCTGAGCAACATTTAAAGTTTCACAAGCCCAGTAGTCGTGGCCGAGTGGTTAAGGCGATGGACTAGATAGTCAATGAGGTTGGCCTGCTCAGGCTTGAATCCTGCCGACTGTGGTTCCAGCATAATTCATTTCAAAATGTAATCAAATCCATGGACAACTAATCCTGAGTTAGCTGGAATTAAATCCGCCACTTTGAGATTTTTCTCGTTTTCATTAATCTGCAAGTGTTCACGAAATTTACGGTCAGAAATAGAACAAATATCAGACAAATTAGCGACCGTGTTTCTCTCTGTCTGTCTCTCTCGATGTCTAAGTCACTCGATGTGTGTGTCTGTGTTGATGTGTGTGTCTGTCTGTGTACATGTGTGGCCTTTCTGCTTCTGTCTGTGTGTGTCTGCCGGTCACTCGGGTAACAAGCGGGGATACTTTCCTCAGCCTTCACCTCCTTCCTGAAGTGTGGTTCTCCAGAATTGGAGAAAATACTCCAGCTGGGGTCGAACCAGTGGTTTATTTAGGTTTGGCATAACTTCCTGGCTTGTGTACTCTGTGCCTCCATTTGTAAAGCCCAGGATCGCATCTGCTTTATTAACTGCTTTTGTAGTGGCGCTTCTTAGTTTCCAAACAGGCAGGCCACTGAGCTGTGGGGCCTTTAACAACGAGTAGACGCGTGTTGAAATAAAACGTTCCCAAACGTAGCTTTGTCTTTTAAACGGTTTACTATAACACTTAACAAACAGAATTACAAAGCAAACACGTATAAACGAACACGGTCAAAAACTGTACTGCTCCAAACCTCACAGCTTCTGCCTCTTTCACCACGTGCAGTTTAAAACTGTAAGATGGCTGCACCCATGTGTGGCTTAGGGACTGTTCCATTGTGGCAAGAATGAAGGGGGTGTCGGACTATACTACTGGAGCAAGAAAATAGGGGGTTTCTTAATACAATAAGTCGTTCAGGTAAATTAACTGTATTATGCCATTTAGCCACTATTTTAAAGTATTTTCTTAAGCCTTTATGGCTCTTACATTCTGGCCCCTAATTGACTAGGCACATGAAGCATATCAATTACTCAAACATTAAGAGTCATAAACTAATGAGTTCAACATATTTACAATACAAGTGTCCACTTTTTTCTTTCGTTCAGGAGCTTTTCACGCTGCTTCTTGTAGCAGGCAGAGCTTTGTGATCGGTCTCTCCAGGGTACTGGTCTTGGTTTGCAAACAGACGTGACGAACGACGCCTCTGGAGTCTGGCATGGTCTTAATTATTTTTCCCATCAACCAATAATTTCTAGGGGCTGAATCATCCACAATTAAGACAATGTCTCCGACGATGAAGTTCCTCTTTATTTTGGACCATTTTTGACGCTCCTGTAGCAGAGATAAGTATTCTCTTGTCCATCTGGTCCAGAAGAGGTCTGACATATACTGAACTTGCCTCCACTTCCGACGGGCATACAGATCTTCCTTTTTGAAGACTCCCGGGGGCATGGCTGGCTGTGTTTTCAACAACAACAGGTGGTTCGGAGTCAGGGCTTCGAGGTCATTGGTGTCATCTGATGTCTTAGTTATCGGTCGGTCATTAATGATGGCTTCGACCTCGCACAGAACGGTTTGGAGTCCCTCGTCGTCCAGCGCTTGCTGCTTCAGTACAGAACTGAGTAGTTTTCTTACGGTGCGTATCTGTCTTTCCCAGACACCTCCGTGATGGGATGCAGCCGGAGGATTGAAGATCCACTTATTCCCTGTTTGCATCATGGCTTCCTGTATTTTAAGCTGATTCCAACCTTCAATAGCTTCCCGTAGTTCTCTCTCCGCTCCGACGAAATTAGTGCCATTATCAGAACGCATAATGGACACCTGTCCTCTTCTACAGACAAAGCGCCTCAAGGCGTTAATACAGGAATCAGTGTCAAGCGTGTGTGCCACCTCAATATGAACTGCTCTGATGGTCAAACAAGTGAAAAGCACACCATATCTCTTGACAAGGCTCCGTCCTCGCTTTACCTCGAAAGGTCCGAAATAGTCCACCCCTACGTTTATAAATGGGGGCTTGTCTGGTAACAAACGGTCTTCAGGCAGGTCTGCCATTTTCTGCTCCCCAGCTCTAGCGTGTAACCGTCTGCAAACAATACATTCAGAGAGTATTTTTCTTATTACGGAATTAGCTCCTGGAATCCAGTATCTTTGTCTTAGCTTCGCAAGCACGTGATTCCTCCCACTGTGTCCAATACTCTGGTGTATATGCTGAAGAATGAGAGTAGCAACCCGGAGGTCCTTAGAAAGGATAGCAGGATGCTTGGCCTCCTCTGGCATAGCAGATTTGTTTAGTCTCCCTCCCACCCTCAGTACTCCATCTTGCAGTGTAGGGTCCAGCTTGTAGATATGACTACCTTTCTTGATTGGAGTATTTTGCTGTAGAGCTTCGGTTTCTTCTGGGTATCTTTGTCTTTGACTGAAGCAAACTATCTCCTTCTCAGCCTTGGCCAAATCCTCCACGGTCAATGAATTCTTGCTCAATGTGGTCTTGTGCTGATGCATATACTGCTGTAGAAGCATTCTCTGCTTATCAGGGTTACTTTCAGACTGACTGATAGTGGCTCGGTACTCTTTTCTCTTACCGCTCAGGTGTAGCAGCAACTCTTTCAACCTTAGAAACCATGCAACTGCTTTCCTCAACTGGTGCCATCCTGAGAAATGGTTAACAAGCTTGTTCACTGTGTCAAAGTTCTCTTTCGTAGTTATGAAATTTACTGTGACTGATCTCTTGACTTCGACGTCGTCTTCAGTAATCTGACTTGGCATATCTGGTCTTTCTGGCCATGATCTCTCTGTTTCCAGCAGATAACTTGGGCCTTGTATCCAAGTTTCACTCCTCATGAAGTTTTCAGCCTTCAATCCCCGTGAGGCTTGATCTGCTGGGTTTAATGAGATGTTTACATACCTCCATTGAGATGGTTGTGTCGCTTCTCAAATGGATGAGATTCTGTTTGCTACGAAGGTCTTGAAGCGTATCTTCTCATTCTCTATATACTTCAGCACCGTCGTGCTATCCGTCCGGAAGACAGATTCTTCTAATGGGAGCTGTAACTCTTTACGCATCACCTGGTCAACTTTAACTGCAACAACCGCTGCCATCAATTCCAGTCTCGGGATGGTGACCTGCTTCAGTGGAGCCACCCTGGATTTTCCCATGAGGAAGGCACAATGTTTCTGGCCCTGTTGATTTGTCAGCAAGAGGTAGGTAGCCGTGCCATAGCCGTCCTCACTGGCATCTGAGAAATGATGTAGTTGAGCCGTCTTTGTAACTCCAAAACTCGCGGGCTTGATGCATCTACTGACGTTGAAACTAGAAAGTTGTTGCAAATCTGTCGGCCATCTGTGCCATCTCTGAGCTTGACCTTCTGGGATATCTTCATCCCATCCTCTCTTGTCTCTACACAGCTCTCGTAGCATCAGCTTCACCGGCAGAATGAGTGGTGCCAGGAATCCGAGAGGGTCGTAGATGGAACTGACCATGGAGAGAATCCCTCGTCTTGTGGATGGTCTTTCGTTCACCATTATCCTGAAGTTGAACGTGTCTGACTCGATGCACCATTGTACACCAAGAGCTCTCTCAATAGGAAGGACATCGTGGCTCAGGTCCAGATCTTTGACTTCAGTGGCTCTTTCCTTTTCTGGGATAGAAGCTAGAACTGCTCTGCTGTTGCTTATCCACTTAGTCAGATGGAATCCTCCATTCGAACACAGAGTTCTAAGGTCTCTTGACAGTGCGATGGCATCGTCTTCTGTTGACACGGACTTCAGACAGTCATCGACATAAAAGTTTCTGAAGATTGTCTCCACAGCCTCGGATGGTGCTTTGCCCTTGCCATCTTCTGCAGTTTTTCTGAGAGCGTAGCTTGCACAGCTGGGAGATGATGTGGCTCCAAACAGGTGTACGGCCATTCTACATTCCACCATCGCTTCACGAACGTCGCCATCTGGCCACCAAAGGAAACGCAGAAGATCAGCATCTTCGTCAGGGATTCTGACTTGGTAGAACATTGATTCTATGTCTGCCATCATGGCAACGAGCTCTTGTCTAAACCTAGTCAAGACGCCAATGAGGGTATTAGTAAGATCAGGACCTTGAAGCAGCTGGTCATTCAATGAAGTTCCTCTGAATGAGGCGGCGCAGTCAAACACTACACGGATCTTTTTCTTCTTTGGGTGATACACCCCGTGATGAGGAGTGTACCAGACCCTTCCATCGTCTCTGTTCAACTGTTCTTCGGGCAGTTTTACAGCATAGCCTTTCGCTATGATGTTTCTCATGAAGTCTTTGTAGTCTTCGTGAAAGTCGGGGTTCTTGTTCAGCTTTCTCTTTAGACTGATGGTGCGTTGCTCTGCTATGCAGCGATTGTTCGGCATCTTCGCGGTCTGTCTTCTCAGTGGCAAACCAATGTGATAGTGGCCATCAATGAACTGTGTAGACCTTGTCATCGAACCCATGAACTGATGGTCTTCTTGTGACATCTCTGTCTTTTCCTCACAGCTGCGTTCTGAGAAGTCTGCGTTGAACTGCTGTATCAACAGCTCTTCAATGCTTGCGATAGAGATGCGATTAACTGTGACGTTTTGTCGTTCCTCCTTGTTCGACTTGTGGCCATCATCTCTCCTTACCGGTCCATTGATTACCCATCCAAGGGCTGTCCTGACGGCGTAGGGTCCGTCGTCCTTGCTGTTTATCACCTGCCATGGCTCCATAGTTTTGTAGGCATTGGTTCCAATTAATAGGCCAATTTCTGCTTCAATGTATGGGAGACGCACCTTTTCTAGGTAGGGCCATCTATCCACATCCTTCTGCAGGGCTAGGTTCCCTATTCTAACAGGAATCTCCCTCTGTGTGAAAACATTAGGCAGGTCTATGAAGTCCTTCTCTTCAAGTCCACACACTTCTAGGTCTGACAGGATATAACTTTGCATTGACTTCTCATGACCCATGGTGCGTAATAGGATTTCTGTTCTTCTGCCTCTAACGTTCAGCTGTCGCATGAGTGATTCTGTGCAGAACGTTGCTGAACTACCTGGATCCATGAAGGCGTAAGTCTCCACAACCTTCTCACTCCTCTTAGACTTGATCCTTACTGGTACGATGGCAAGAATACAGTCACTGTCACCGGCCCCAGTGAGTCCACAAGTCTCTGGTTCTAGCGACACCAGAGCACTTGAAACAACCTTCTCGTCGGTATTGTTTTCTTCACTCTTCTTAGAGACTTGTTCTTCTTTATGGATATGCAGCAGACTGGGATGTTTCCGAGTGCACTCTCTGCATGTTGTTCTTTGCTTACAGTTTCTACTCAGGTGCCCCTGAGAGAGACATCCAAAACATAGGCCGTTGTACTTCAGGAATTCGATTCTGTCCTTATGTGGCTGTGCTTTGATGTCGCTGCAGAAATCCAATGTATGATTCTTCTGGCAGAATAAGCATGGCTTCTGAAAGGCATTAGCAGGCGTCACTGCGCTGCTCTTTTTGGGAGATGAGTTCTGGGGCCTTTCTTCCTCGGCCTGAGTGACGATAGTTGCAAAGCTGCTTCCCCTGGAACCACCTTTCCTGAGAGTCTTTGATTCAGCAGGCTTGGCTTTCACTCTTCCATCGGTGGTCGGGCTGACATCCTGGATGTTTCCAAACAATGGGTCCCTAGCAATTTTAGCCTGTTTGTCTATGAAATTCACTAAGTCTGCAAACCTGGCTCTACTTTTCCGTCTCTCCATTATCTCAAAGGCTGTTCTTCTCCATTGTTCTCTCATCCTGTAAGGAAGCTTAGAGATGACGATTCTCATAGTCGTAGGATTGTCCATCTCTTCCATGAATTCAACATCCTCCATGGTGTTGTGACATCCTATGAGGAAGAGAACATATGCGTTCAATGCCTCTCCGTCTTCCAATCTGATCTGTGGCCACTTGGTAGCCTTTTCGATATATGCAGTGGCTATCTTCAGCTCGTTACCATAGTGCTCCTGCAGCAACTTCCTGGCTTCTATGTATCCCTGGTCCGGTCTCATGTGTTCACAGCTTCTGACCAGGTCTTGTGGTTTACCACTGGTGTACTGTCCCAGGTAGTACAACTTATCACTGCTGCTCTCTGTCTTGGAGTCAATGGCTTGTTCAAAGGATCTGATGAAGGGCTTATACTTGAGTGGGTCGCCTTGGAACACTGGTATGTCTCTTTGAGGGAGTCAAAACAGATTCTGTTGTTTTACAAGCATCTCTGTAATTTCGTTCTGACATTGCATCACTCGGTATAGGCTTCTCCCTGTGTCTTCAGGCCTCTGGTGGTCATCAGCAGGGTCTAGTCTAGACCGTCTGATGTCTGGGGTAGCATCACGTGCTCCTGTTAGTGGAGAGGCCACTCTTCCACGCTGTAATGCCGGGGAATTGCTTTCGGGCTCTGTTGTAACTCTTGAAGGTGCCCTGGATCCAACTCTATGTGGCAACGTTGACTGGCAGTGGCTCCCGCCATCCCGTGAGCCTTCATAATCTTCGTACGCACTCAACCTGGCATCTGAGACCTCGATAGCTGTTTTCATCTCCAGCCGTTCTTTCTTTGCCTGCACCTGGGCCCGCTGGGCCTGCACTTGGGCCTGCAGTTGGGCCTGTTGGGCCTGCAGTTGAGCCTGCAGTTGGGCCTCTTGGACCTGCAGTTGGGCCTCTTCCCGTTCAAGAGCTTGCTTCTCATCTAAAGATGCTGCGCGCGCCATCAACGCCGCCCGTTCAGCCTCCGCTCTCATGCGTCGCGCCGAGCTTGTGGTAGAAGCGACTGACCTGCGTCCAGAAACAGAGCTACCTTCTTTTCGATTTTTGCTCGGTCTGGCGGAAGTCTCTGAAATGCTATCGTCTGGTCCGACTTCATCGTCAACCTTATCTTTCTCTGCTGTATCAGCATCTTGACGAATTTTTAACATCCACTGCTCTGTGGCCTTGATATAGTCCTTAATGCTGGTTGATTTAAGATCAAACCAGTCGTGCTGATCAGTGTTTCCCTCTTCTTCAGACAGAAGTGCTAATACATCTTCATTGAGTATATTAAATTCTTCATGCAGCTTGGAGAAATCGTAATACATCATGTCTTCAGCTTTCTTAATATTAGCATTATCTTCCATGAGACGATCAATTATCTTCATTTTTCCAGTTATCTGAACTAATTTAGCCTTCCTTGCACCTATGCTTCTATGTAACCTCTCTTCCCTTGCCTTTGGGGTGAGCTTTATTTCCCTCTTTTGGCCAGCAATCCTTCTGGCTGGGGGAAGCTCCTGGCTCCGTAAGGCCTCGGCCATTTTACCCTCAGCTCTTATTTAGCTTCTCAACAGAATGAACAAAGCAAGTAACAGTCACTGTACCTTCGCTTTCTTAAATTGTCGTCTGGCTCCGTGACCATTCATGTATACGTTCGCCGACGATTCCGTCCCTTCCTTCTTAGGGAGCTAGTTTTTGACTAATGTAGTGGCGCTTCTTAGTTTCCAAACAGGCAGGCCACTGGGCTGTGGGGCCTTTAACAACGAGTAGACGCGTGTCAAAATAAAACGTTCCCAAACGTAGCTTTGTCTTTTAAACGGTTTATTTTAACACTTAACAAACAGAATTACAAAGCAAACACGTATAAACGAACACGGTCAAAAACTGTACTGCTCCAAACCTCACAGCTTCTGCCTCTTTCACCACGTGCAGTTTAAAACTGTAAGATGGCTGCACCCATGTGTGGCTTAGGGACTGTTCCATTGTGGCAAGAATGAAGGGGGTGTCGGACTATACTACTGGAGCAAGAAAATAGGGGGTTTCTTAATACAATAAGTCGTTCCGGTAAATTAACTGTATTATGCCATTTAGCCACTATTTTAAAGTATTTTCTTAAGTCTTTATGGCTCTTACAGCTTTGTTAACCTGTCCTGCCACCGAGGAAATCTCTGCTCTGCTCAACTCTGTGGCAGGCTGGGGCTTGAAGCCCCGATTCTCACAGAGACAATCCACACACATTGACAGCATCAGAATGACCGAGTGGTTAAGGTGTTGGCCTTAAAATTCCAATGGGTTTATACCCACGTTGGTTCAAACCCCACTCCAGGTAACTCTTTAATTTAAGACGCATTTCCTTTCATCCTGCTCAGTGTCACTCGTTTGTCATCTGCTGAATCTCCATCAAACAAACAATGAGATGTTTATAGATACGGAAGAAAGATTTCATATTTATATGTCATTCTTAGTGTGCTATTTTGGCATCTGCTGAATCTGCATTTTCGCTCACTCTCAACTAACAAAGAGAAGTAATCGCAAAATGTGTTTATATTTTTCAGTCTCCACCTCTGTCTCACTATCTGTCACTCTGTCTCCCTCTCATTCTCTCACTCTCTTTCTGTCTCTCTCTGTTACACATTTGTCATACGCCTGCTTTTTCATCTCTCTCTCCCTCTCTCTCTCTCTCTCTCTGTGTCTCTCTCTGTCCTTCTCTTGTTGATCACTCCTTCCTCTGGGGCTGGTGAATGAGCCCAGGTCTGTTCACAGCGCCATTCTTGCTCTGCGATGCTGCACAGTAACGCCATCCATCAGTTCCTCGTCAGATATAGTGAACTATCCCCAACTGCTACTCCCGAGGTCGGCTTTCAATTCCGCGATGGAGTGGAAGCATTTTTAAGATGTCAAACTGTATTTATATTTCCTGGTGTAGCTTTATGTTAAAAAGCTACAGTGATAAACAGGAGAGTAAATAAATGCGAGAGGAGATTGTCTCTTGAAATTTCATGACACGAGACTGTTCAGGGACTGAGTGCTGTTTTGCTCCAGAGCGATGGATGATTGCGATTTTATCTGGGCAACATTGAACTCTTCATAGACCCAGTAGTCGTGGCCGAGTGGTTAAGGCAATGGATTAAAAATCCATTGGGGTCTCTTCTCGCAGGTTCGAATCCTGCCGGTTACAATACCAGCATTTTTTGTCTCTTAATGTAACCAAATCCGTGGGGAACTAATCCTGAGGTGGGCGGAATTAAATGCAACACCTCGAAGTTTTTCACTTTTTCATCGTGCAAGTATGCACGAAATATACGGTCGGAAATAGAACAATAATCAGACAAATCAGGGTTTAATCTAATTTGGCAGGGGTCCATCCTTTCCTGATATGTATACACTCGCCTTTCTGGTATCATCCTTGTACAACTTCTCTGTACCCTCTCTGTGTCTGTCTGTGTCTGTGTCTGTGTGTCTGTCTGGGTCTGTGTGTCTCTGTGTGTGTCTCTGTGTCAGTCTGTTTGTCTCGCTGTGTGTGTGTGTCTGCCTGTGTGTCTCTCTGTGTCGGTCTTTGTGTGTCTGTGTGTCTCTCTGTGTAGGTCTGTGTGTCTCTCTGTGTCTGTGTGTCTCTCTGTGTCGGTCTGTGTGTCTCTCTGTGTCTGTGTGTTTATGTGTGTGTCGGTCTGTGTGTCTCTCTGTGTTGGTCTGTGTGCCTCTCTCTGCTCTGCTCAACCCTGTGGCAAGGTGGGCTTGAAGGCCCGATTCTCACAGAGGCAGTTCGCCCACCATGGCAGCACCAGGATGGCGGAGTGGTTTAGGCGTTGGACTTAGAGATCCAATGGGTTTATACCCGCTTGGTTTCGAATGCCACTCCTGGTACCTCTTTAATTTAAGATCCATTTCCTTTCATCCTGCTCAGCGACACTCGTTTGTCATCAGCTGATTCTCTGACAAACAATGAGATGTTTATAGATATGGAAAGAAAGATCCCATATGTAATTCTTAAAGTGCTATTTTGGCATCTGCTGAATCTGCATTTTTCTCTCACTCCCTGTCACTCTCAACTAACAAAGAGAAGGAATGTTTTACATCTTTCAGTCTCCACCTCTCTCTGTCTCACTAGCTGTGTCCCTCTCATTCTCTCACTCTCTCTGTCTCTTTCAGTCTCTCTGTTGCACATTTGTCATACACCTCATTTTTTTTCTCTCTACTTGTCTGCTTCTCTGTTTGTCTCTCTCTGTCTCTGTCTTTCTCTCTCTCTCTCTCTCTCTCTCTCTCTCTGTCGCTCTCTGCCTTTCTCATTTGTCCAGTTCTGTTCACAACTCAATCCTTGCTCTGACAGACTGTGCACGTGTCAGTTCCTCATTAGTATAGTGCTAAGCCTGTCACCGGGGTTCAATTCCCCGATGGAGAGGACAAATGTTTAACCTTTGGGCAAACCCTTAAAATCCTGCTTGGAAAAGTAGAACAGAAAAAAATCAACTAAAATAATTTTGAAAGATTTACTGGCATACAAAAAACTGTATAACAACTTCCTGCACCAGTTCCTCGTTAGTATAGAGCTCTCTCTCTCTCTCTGTTTCCCTCTCCCTTTTGTGTGGGGCGCGGAGGAGGGAGAGAGTGACAGAGAGAAAGAGATTAACAGGGTTACGGACTGTCTGTCTGTCTCTCTCTCTCTCTCTCTCAGTCTCTCTCTCGCTCTCGCTCTTTGTTCCCCACTCCTTGCTCACTCCTCCCTCTGGGTCTGGTGATTGAGCCCAGGTCTGTTCACAGCGCCATTCTTGCTCTGAGCTTCTGCAGTGAACGCCCAGCAGTGACTTTGGTCGGTTTAGTGGAGTATCCCTGCCTGGTGAGCGGGGTTCTGCGATGGGGTGAAATGCATCTTTAAGATGTGAAATACTAATTAAATTGGTTCGTGTTAAAAAGCGAGGGAGGAACATGGAAGAGTGAAACAATGCGAGGGGAGATTGTCTCTTTGAGAATGTTCTCTGAGCGGAGACTGTTCAGGGACTGAGTGCTGTTTTGCTCCAGAGCGAGGGATGATTGTGATTTTATCTGAGCAACATTTAAAGCTTTGCAGACCCAGTAGTCGTGGCCAGTGGTTAAGGCGATAGACTAGCAATCTATTGGGGTTTCCGCGCGCTGGTTCGAATCCTGCCAACTATGGTTCCAGCATATTTCATTTCAAAATTCAAAATGTAACCAAATCCATGGATAGCTAATCCTAAGTTAGCTGGAATTAAATCCCTCAATTTTCGACACCTTGAGATTTTTCTCGTTTTCATTAATCTGCAAGTGTTCACGAAATTTACGGTCAGATATGGAAAAAAAACCGGAAAATTAGCGACCGTGTTTCTCTCTGTCTCTCTCTCTCGATGTCTAAGCCACTCTATGTGTGTGTGTCTGTGTTGATGTGTCTGTCTGTCTGTGTACATGTGTGACTTTCTATTTCTGTCTGTGTGTATCTGCCGGTCACTCGGGTAACAAGCGGGGATACTTTCCTCAGCCTTCACCTCCTTCCTGAAGTGTGGTTCCCCAGAATTGGAGAAAATACTCCAGCTGGGGCCGAAGCAGTGGTTTATTTAGGTTTGGCATAACTTCCTGGCTTGTGTACTCTGTGCCTCCATTTATAATGCCCAGGATCCCATCTGCTTCATTAACTGCTTTGTTAACCTGTCCTGCCACCGAGGAAATCTCTGCTCTGCGCAACTCTGTGGCAGGCCGGGGCTTGAAGCCCCGATTCTCACAGAGACAATCCACACACACTGACAGTACCAGAGTGGCTGCGTGGTTAAGGTGTTAAACTTATATGATCCCATGGGTTTATACCTACGTTGGTTCAAACCCCACTCCAGGTAACTCTTTAATTTAAGACCCATTTTCTTTCATCCTGTTTAGTGACACTCGTTTGTTATCTGCAGAATCTCCATCAAACAAACAATGGCATTTTTATAGATACGGAAAGAAAGATTCCATATTTATATTTCATTCTTAGAGTGCTATTTTGGCATCTGCTGAATCGGCATTTTTGCTCACTCTCAACTGACAAAGAAAAGTAATCATAAAAAGTTTTTATATTTTTCAGTCTCCACCTCTGTCTCACTATCTGTCCCTCTGTCTCCCTCTCATTCTCTCACTCTCTTTCTGTCTCTCTCTTTTACATATTTTTCATACGCCTACTTTTCTCTCTCTCTCTCTCTCTGTCCTATCTCTTGTTGATCACTCCTTCCTCTGGGTCTGGTGAATGAGCCCAGGTCTGTTCACAGTGCCATTCTTGCTCTGCGATTCTGCACAGTAACGCCATCCATCAGTTCCTCGTCAGATATAGTGAACTATTCGCAACTGCTACTCCTGAGGTCGGCTTTCAATTCCACGATGGAGTGGAAGCATTTTTAAGATGTCAAACTGTATTTATATTTCCTGGTGTAGCTTTATGTTAAAAAGCTACAGTGATAACCAGAAGAGTGAAACAATGCGAGAGGAGATTGTCTCTTGAAATTTCATGACACGGGACTGTTCAGGGACTGAGTGCTGTTTTGCTCCAGAGCGATGGATGATTGCGATTTTATCTGAGCAACATTTAAAGCCTCACAAACCCCGTAGTCGTGGCCGAGTGGTTAAGGCGATGGGCTAATAAATCCATTGGGGTCTCCCCGCACAGGTTCGAATCCTGCCGACCACGGTTCCAGCATTTTTCGTCTCTTAATAGAACCAAATCCCTGGGGAACTAATCCTGAGGTGGGCGGAATTAAATCCAACAGTTCGAAGTTTTTCACTTTTTCATTGTGCAAGTATGCACGAAATATACGGTCGGAAATAGAACAATAATCAGACAAATCAGGGTTTAATCTAATTTGGCAGGGGTCCATCCTTTCCTGATATGTATACCCTCGCATTTCTGGTATCATCCTTGTAAATCTTCTCTGTACGATGTCTGTGTCTGTGTGTCTCTCTGTGTCTGTGTGTCTCTCTGTGTCTGTGTGTCTCTGTGTGTGTCTCTGTGTCAGTCTGTTTGTCTTGCTGTGTGTGTGTGTCTGCCTGTGTGTCTCTCTGTGTCGGTCTTTGTGTGTCTGTGTGTCTCTCTGTGTAGGTCTGTGTGTCTCTCTGTGTCTGTGTGTCTGTCTGTGTGTCTCTCTGTGTCGGTCTGTGTGTCTCTCTGTGTTGGTCTGTGTGTCTCTCTGCTCTGCTCAACTCTGTGGCAAGGTGGGGCTTGAAGGCCCGATTCTCATAGAGACAGTCCGCAAACCAAACCAGCACCAGGATGGCCGAGTGGTTAAGGCGTTGGACTTAAGATCCAATGGGTTTATACCCGCGTGGGTTCGATCCCCACTCCTGGTAACTCTTTAATTTAAGATCCATTTCCTTTCATCCTGCTCAGTGACACTCGTTTGTCATCAGCTGATTCTCTGACAAACAATGAGATGTTAATAGATATGGAAAGAAAGATCTCATATGTAATTCTTAAAGTGCTATTTTGGCAACTGCTGAATCTGCATTATTCTCTCACTCTCTCTGTCACTCTCAACTAACAAAGAGAAGGAATGTTTTACATCTTTCAGTCTCCACCTCTCTCTGTCTCACTAGCTGTGTCTCTCTCATTCTCTCACTCTCTCTGCCTCTTTCAGTCTCTCTGTTGCACATTTGTCATACACCTCATTTTTTGTCTCTCTACTTGTCTGCTTCTCTGTTTGTCTCACTCTGTCTCTGTCTTTCTCTCTCTCATTCTCTCTCTCTCTGTCCCTCTCTCTGTCTCTCTCTTTGTCTCTCTCTTTGTCCCTGTCTCTCTCTCTGTCTGTCTCTGTCTCTCTCTCTCTGTCGCTCTGTCGCTCACTGCCTTTCTCACTTGTCCAGCTCTGTTAACAGCTCGATCCTTGCTCTGAGAGACTGATGCACGTGTCAGTTCCTCGTTAGTATAGTGCTAAGTCTATCACTGGGGTTCAATTCCCCGATGGAAAGGACAAATTTTTAACCTTTGGGCAACCACTTAAAATCCTGCTTGGAAAAGTAGAACAGAAAAAAATCAACTAAAATAATTTTGAAAGATTTACTGGCATACAAAAAACTGTATAACAACTTTCTGCACCAGTTCCTCGTTAGTATAGAGCTCTCTCTCTCTCTCTGTTTCCCTCTCCCTTTTGTGTGGGGTGCTGAGGAGGGAGAGAGTGACAGAGAGAAAGAGATTAACAGGGTTACGGACTGTCTGTCTCTCTCTCTCTCTGTCTCTCGCTGTTTGTTTCCCACTCCTTGCTCACTCCTCCCTCTGGGTCTGGTGATTGAGCCCAGGTCTGTTCACAGCGCCATTCTTGCTCTGCGCTTCTGCAGTGAACGCCCAGCAGTGACTTTGGTCAGTTTAGTGGAGTATCCCCGCCTGGTGAGCGGGGTTCTGCGATGGGGCGAAATGCGTCTTTAAGATGTGAAATAGTAATTAAATTGGTTCATGTTAAAAAGCGAGGGAGTAACATGGAAGAGTGAAACAATGCGAGGGGAGATTGTCTCTTTGAGAATGTTCTTGAGCGGAGACTGTTCAGGGACTGAGTGCTGTTTTGCTCCAGAGCGAGGGATGATTGCGATTTTATCTGAGCAACCTTTAAAGCTTCGCAGACCCAGTAGTCGTGGCCGAGTGGTTAAGGCGATAGACTAGAAATCCATTGGGGTTTCCCCGCGCCGGCTCGAATCCTGCCAGCTATGGTTCCAGCATATTTCATTTCAAAATTCAAAATGTAACCAAATCCATGGACAGCTAATCCTGAGTTAGCTGGAATTAAATCCCTCAATTTTCGACACCTTGAGATTTTTCTCGTTTTCATTGATCTGCAAGTGTTCACGAAATTTACGGTCAGAAATAGAACAAAAATCAGACAAATTAGTGACCGTGTTTCTCTCTGCCTGTCTCTCTCTCTCGATGTCTAAGTCACTCTATGTGTGTTGATGTGTGTGTCTGTCTGTGTACATGTGTGGCTTTCTGTTTCTGTCTGTGTGTGTCTGCCGGTCACTCGGGTAACATGCGGGGATACTTTCCTCAGCCTTCACCTCCTTCCTGAAGTGTGGTTCCCCAGAATTGGAGAAAATAATCCAGCTGGGGCCGAACCAGTGGTTTATATAGGTTTGGCATAACTTCCTGACTTGTGTACTCTGTGCCTCCATTTATAATGCCCAGGATCACATCTGCTTTATTAACTGCTTTGTTAACCTGTCCTGCCACCGAGGAAATCTCTGCTCTGCGCAACTCTGTGGCCGGGTGGGGCTTGAAGCCCCGATTATCACAGAGACAATCCACACACACTGACAGCACCAGAGTGGCTGCGTGGTTAAGGTCGTTAAACTTATATGATTCCATGGGTTTATACCTACGTTGGTTCAAACCCCACTTCAGGTAACTCTTTAATTTAAGACCCATTTCCTTTCATCCTGTTTAGTGACACTCGTTTGTCATCTGCGGAATCTCCGTCAAACAAACAATGGCATTTTTATAGATACGGAAAGAAAGATTCCATATTTATATGTCATTCTTAGAGTGCTATTTTGGCATCTGCTGAATCTGCATTTTTGCTCACTGTCAACTAACAAATAGAAGTAATCATAAAAAGTTTTTATATTTTTCAGTCTCCACCTCTGTCTCACTATCTGTCCCTCTGTCTCCCTCTCATTCTCTCACTCTCTTTCTGTCTCTCTCTTTTACATATTTTTCATACGCCTACTTTTCTCTCTCTCTCTCTCTCTCTCTCTGTCCTTCTCTTGTTGATCACTCCTTCCTCTGGGTCTGGTGAATGAGCCCAGGTCTGTTCAGAGCGCCATTCTTGCTCTGCGATTCTGCACAGTAACGCCATCCATCAGTTCCTCGTCAGACATAGTGAGCTATCCCCAACTGCTACTCCCGAGGTCGGCTTTCAATTCCGCGATGGAGTGGAAGCATTTTTAAGATGTCAAACTGTATTTATATTTCCTGGTGTAGCTTTATGTTAAAAAGCTACAGTGATAAACAGAATAGTAAAAAAATGCGAGAGGAGATTTTCTCTTAAAATTTCATGACACGGGACTGTTCAGGGACTGAGTGCTGTTTTGCTCCAGAGCGATGGAGGGTGGTGATTTTATCCGAGCAACATTTGAAGTCTCAACGACCCAGTAGTCGTGGCCGAGTGGTTAAGGCGATGGACTAGAAATCCGTTGGGGTTCTCCCCGCGCAGGTTGGAATCCTGCCGACTACGATTCCAGCATCTTTTGTTTCATTTCAAAATGTAACCAAATCCCTGGGGAACTAATCCTGAGGTGGGTGGAATTAAATCCCACACCTTCCAATACCTCGAAGTTTTTCACTTTTTCATTGTGCAAGTATGCATGAAATATACGGTTGGAAATAGAACAATAATCAGACAAATCAGGGTTTAAACTAAGTTGGCAGGGGTCCATCTTTCCTGACGTGTATACCCTCGCATTTCTTGTATGATCCTTGTAAATCTTCTCTGTACCCTCTCTGTGTCTGTGTGTCTCTCTGTGTCTGTGTGTCTCTCTGTGTCTGTGTGTCTATGTGTGTCTCTCTGTGTTTCGGTCTGTGTGTCTCTCTGTGTCTGTGCGTCTCTCTGTGTCTGTGTGTCTATGTGTGTCTCTCTGTGTCGGTCTGTGTGTCTCGCTGTGTCTGTGTGTGTGTCTCTCTGTGTCGGTCTGTGTGTCTGTGTGTTTATGTGTGTGTCGGTCTGTGTGTCTCTCTGTGTTGGTCTGTGTGTCTCGCTCTGCTCTGCTCAACTCTGTGGCAAGGTGGGGCTTGAAGGCCCGATTCTCTCAAAGAAAGCCTAAAAGCCATCCAAACACCATGATGGCCGAGTGGTTACGGCGTTGGACTTAAAATCCAATGGATTATACTCACGGGGGTTCGAACCCCACTCCTGGTAAATCTTTAATTTAAGATCCATTTCCTTTCATCCTGCTCAGTGACACTCGTTTGTCATCAGCTGATTCTCCAACGAACAATGAGATGTTTATAGATATGGAAAGAAAAATCTCTTATGTAATTCTTAAAGTCCTATTTTGTCATCTGCTGAATCTGCATTTTTCTCTCACTCTCACTGTCACTCTCAACTAAGGTGTGGAGATGCCGGTGTTGGACTGGGGTGGACAAATGTAAGAAATCACACAACACCAGGCTGGACTATAACCTGGTGTTGTGTGATTTCTTACAACTCTCAACTAACAAAGAGAAGAGATCGTGAAATGCTGTTACATCTTTCAGTCTCCACATCTCTCTGTCTCACTATCTGTTTCCATCTCATTCTCTCACTCTCTTTTTCTCTATCTCTGTCTCTCTCTATTTGTCTCCCTCTGTCTGTCTCTCTGTCTGTCTCTCATTGTCTATCTCTCTCTGTATGGCTATCTGTCTGTTTCTCTCTGTCTCTCTCTCTCTGTATGGCTCTCTGTCTTTCTCTGTCTGTTTCTCTCTGTCTGTCTCTGTCTGTTTCTCTCCGTCTGTCTGTCTCTGTCTGTCTGTGTGTCTGTCTCTCTGTGTGTCTGTCTCTCTGTCTGTCTCTCTGTCTATCTGTCTCTGTATGGCTCTCTGTCTTTCTCTGTTTTTTTCTCTCTCTGTCTCTGTCTGTTTCTCTCTGTCTGTTTCTCTCTGTCTGTCTCTCTCTGTCTGTCTCTGACTGTCTCTCTCTTTGTCTCTGTCTCGCTTTCTCATTTGTCAAGTTCTGTTAACAGCTCGATTCTAGCAACAGCCAGAATATCAGTTCCTCGTTAATATAGTGGTGAGTACCCCTGCCTGTCACGCTGGAGACCGGGGTTAAATTCCCCAATGGGGAGGACGATTTCAACATTAAAATTTTAAACCTTTGGGCAACTCCTTAAAAACCTCCTTGGAAAAGTAAAACAGAAAAAAAGCCTGCCAAATAGTGTTAAAAGATTTACTGGCATACGAAGAACTGTATAACAACTTCCTGCACCAGTTCCCCGTTAGTATAGAGCTCTCTCTCTCTCTCTGTTTCCCTCTCCCTTTTGTGTGGGGCGCGGAGGAGGGAGAGAGTGACAGAGAGAAAGAGATTAACAGGGTTACGGACAAAAAGCGGGGGGTGGGACTGAGCATGACTGGTCTTTCAAAGAGACAGCACAGGCACGGCGGGCCGAATGTCCTCCTTCTGTGCTGTAAGATTCTATGAATCCATGACACTCAGAAAAGCTTATTAAATATGTGACTTACACATAAACATAGAGAGCAGGCACACATGTCTGTGTGTGTGTGTGTTCGAGTCTTTGTCTCAAACACTGCATAACTACTTCCTCTACCAGGTCCTTGATAGTATAGTGGTGAGGATTCAATTCCCCGACAGGTTCTCTCTCTCTCTCTCTCTCTCTCTCTCTCTCTCTGCCTCGCTCCGTGTCTCTCTCGCTCGTTGTTTCCCTCTCCTTGCTCACTCCTCCCTCTGGGTCTGGTGAATGAGCCCAGGTCTGTCCACAGCGCCATTCTTGCTCTGAGCTTCTGCAGAGAACGCCCAGTAGTGACTTTGGTCAGTTTAGTGGAGTATCGACGCCTGGTGAGCGGGGTTCTGCGATGGGGCGAAATGCGTCTTTAAGATGTGAAATACTAATTAAATTGGTTCATGTTAAAAAGCGAGGGAGGAACATGGAAGAGTGAAATAAATGCGAGAGGAGATTGTCTCTGAGAATGTTCTTGAGCGGAGACTGCTCAGGGACTGAGTGCTGTTTTGCTCCAGAGCGATGGATAATTGCGATTTTATCAGAGCAACATTTGAAGTTTTACAGACCCAGAAGTCGTGGCCCTGTGGTTAAGGCGATGGGCTAGAAATCCATTGGGGTTTCCCTGCACAGGTTCGAATCCTGTCGACTGCGGTTCCAGTATTTTTCATCCCATTTCTTTTCAAAATGTAACCAAATCCATGGAGAACTAATCATGAGTTAGGCGGAATTAAATCCCACAACTTTCGACACCTCGAGATTTTTCTCGTTTTCATTGATCTGCAAGTATTCACCAAATATACGGTCAGAAGTGGAACAAAAATCAGACAAGTTAGCGACAGCGTTTCTTTCTGTCTGTCTGTCTCTCTCGATGTCTGAGTCACTCTATGTGTGTGTCTGTGTTGATGTGTGTGTCTGTCTGTGTACATGTGTGGCTTACTGTGTGTGTCTGCCAGTAACGCGGGTAACAAGCGGGCATACTTTCCTCAGCCTTCACCTCCTTCCTAAAGTGTGGTTCCCCAGAATTAGACACAATACTCCAACTGGGGCCGAACTAGTGTTTTATTTAGGTTTACCATAACTTCCTGGTTTGTGTACTCTGTGCCTCCATTTAAAAACCCCAGGATCACATCTGCTTCATTAACTGCTTTGTTAACCTGTCCTGCCACCGAGGAAATCTCTGCTCTGCTCAGCTCTGTGACAGGGTGGGGCTTGAAGCCCCAATTCTCACAGAGACAATCCACACACTCTGACAGCACCAGAGTGGCTGAGTGGTTAAGGCGTTGGACTTAAGATCCAATGGGTTTATACCCGCGTGGGTCCGAACCCCACTCCAGGTAACTCTTTAATTTAAGACACATTTCCTTTCATCCTGCTCAGTGACACTCGTTTGTCATCTGCTGAATCTCCATCAAACAACGAATGAGATTTTTATAGATACGGAAAGAAAGATTTCATATTTATATGTCATTCTTAGAGTGCTATTTTGGTATCTGCTGAATCTGCATTTTCGTTGACTCTCAACTAACAAAGAGAAGTAATCATAAAATTTTTATATATTTCAGTCTCCACCTCTGTCTCACTATCTGTCTCTCTGTCTCCCTTTCATTCTCTCACTCTCTTTCTGTCTCTCTGTTACACATTTGTCATACACCTCCTTTTATGTCTCTCTCTCTCTCTCTGTCTTCTGTCTGTCTCTCTCTCTGTCTTTCTCTGTCTGTCTCTCTCTCTGTCTTTCTCTCTCTGTCTCTCCGTCTCTGTATGTATCTCTGTCTTTCTCTATATCTTTCTCTGTCTGTGTCTCTGTGTCTTTGTCTCTCTGTCTTTCTCTCTCTGTCTATCTGTCTTTGTCTGTCTCTTTGCCTTTCTCCGTCTGTCTCTCTGTCTTTCTCTGTATGTCTTTCTGTCTGTCTCTCTCTGTCTCTCTGTCTGTCTCTGTATTTCTCTGTCTGTCTCTCTGACAATCTCTGTCCCTGTCTCTCTCACTCTCTCTCTCTCTCTGTCTCCCTCTCTCTCTTTGTCCTCTCTATCTTTGTGGCGATGTTTCTTTGTCTCTCTCTCTCTGTCTCCGTGTCTGTGTGTGTCTGTGTCTCTCCGCCTCTCTCTGTTTCTCTCTCGCTCCTTGTTTCCCTCTCCATGCTCACTCCTCCCTCTGGGTCTGGTGAATGAGCCCAGGTCTGTTCACAGCGCCATTCTTGCTCTGCGTTTCTGCAGAGACTGCAATGCAGGGTTTCCGGTCAGTTTCTCTGACTGAAGGGATGCCAAAATTTTGGGGTGTAAAAGGTGGTGTTTCAAGACACTCAGGTACTGCAGCCAGACCATATTGTCAGAAATCGTACATCTAGTCATCGCCGAATTGACCAATCACCGGTGTTAATGAGCAAAACATCATGTGCCTATGATCACTGGAGCTTCAAAGTAAAGGGATCGCTCTGTCTATGCTAAGGTATAGTCAGGAATTGTTATATACACGACATAACCGTCGGATGCTTACTTGTAATCCCTTGCTGATTTTTAAGTAAAATACGTTTTTCACAGATTCATTGGGTTTGGTGTTGTCTGTTCGACGGGCCTGAACTTAGGAAACTGTTGGATGGGGTGCAGGGCGATCTCCACATGTCTTACAGGATATATATCAAACCATTCAGCTATGTTTCGAACACATTGCTTGCTGAAGGCAGCAGGACAGGTAGATAAGGTGGTTAAAAAGACATATGGGATACTTGCCTTCATTAGCCGAGGCATAGACTATAAGAGCAGGGAGGTTATGATGCAGCTGTAGAAAACGCTAGTTAGGCCACAGCTGGAATACTGTGTGCAGTTCTGGTCGCCACACTATAGGAAGGATGTGATTGCATTGGAGAGAGTGCAGAGGAGATTCACCAGGATGTTACCTGGGCTGGAGCGCTTCAGCTATGAAGAGAGACTGGACAGGCTGGGGTTGTTTTCCTTGGAGCAGAGAAGGCTGAGGGGGGACCTTATTGAGCTGTACAAAATTATGAGGGGCATAGATAGGGTAGATAGAAAGGAACTATTCCCCTTAGTAGAGGGGTCAATAACCAGGGTGCATAGTTTCAAAGTAAGGGGCAAGAGGTTTAGAGGGGATTTGAGGAAAAACTTTTTCACCCAGAGGGTGGTTGGAATCTGGAACTCACTGCCTGAAAGGGTGGTAAAGGCAGGAACCCTCACAACATTCAAGAAGCATTTAGATGAGCACTTGATACGCCATAGTATACAAGGCTAGGGACCGAGTGCTGGAAAATGGGATTCGAATAGACAGGGCTTGATGGCCGGTGTGGACACGATGGGCCGAAGGGCCTCTTTCTGTGCTGTATGACTCTGACTCTATGGGCACTGATTTGGGAGGCGACAACATGTTCAAGCACTGGAGAAGAAAGGGAGGTTGGAGATGTGGCGGTGGTTTGCAAGGACAGAGGTGCCAAGGGTGGGTCTTTTGAAGTGCGGGGTCGGACTCAAAGGCCCAAGTGAGTCAGAGAAGGGAGAGATGAAATTCGCTGTAATATCAGTGAAGTTAATTTTGAGAAGGTGGGAAACTGCGGGTAACTTTTATCAGTAGATTTTTTTCCTGCCCGTCTCTTTGCCAATCACCATAAACCTGTGTCCTCTAGTTATCGACCCTCCTGGTGCACACTTATGGTTGTACGCTCTGTCTCCTCCTGTCACACTCTGGTTATCATTAGCCCTATCGCTACCCTGCACTATTGCCTTCTCCTTTCTCTTTGGCTTTCTAATTCCCTCTTCCCTCCTCCCCCGACTCTTTAGTTTAAAGCCCTATTTATAAATCCCAGGACCCCATATGCTTTATTGAATGATTTGTTCACCTGTCCTGCGACCTTAAGAAGCTCTGCTCTGCTCAACTTACTGGCAGAGTGGGGCTTGAATCCCAGAATCACAAAGAGACCGTCTCCTAACAACACCAGCACCAGGATGGCCAAGTGGTTAAGGTGTGAGACTTAAGATCCAGTCGGTTTATACCCGTTTATATCTATGTCCTTTCACCCTGCTCAGTGACACTTGTTTATCATCTGCTGAATCTCCATCAAACAAATAATGAGATGTTTATAGATATGGGAAGTATATAAGGAGCAGGAGTCGGCCATTTGGCCCTTCGAGCCTGCTCTGCCATTCAATAAGATCATGGCTGATCGTCTACCTCATCTCCAATTTCCTGCACTATCCCCAGATCCCTTGAAAGAAAGATTCCATATTTATATGTAATTCTTGTTATGCTATTTTGGAAGCTGCATTTTTCTCCAACTCCCTCTCTGTCACTCTCAACTAACAAAGAGCTGGAATTGTGGAATGTATCTATACCTTTCGGTATCTACCTCACTCTCTGTCTCACCATCTGTCTCTCTCTGTTTGTCTGTCTCTCTCTCTGTCACACATTTGTCTTCAGCCTCCTTTTGTGTCTCTCTGTCTTCCTCTCTCTCTCTCTCTCTGTCTCTCTGTCTCGGTATCTCTCTCTGTCTTCCTCTCTCAGCCTCTCTCTCTCTGTGTCTTCCTCTCTCAGTCTCTCTGTCTCTGTGTCTCTCTCTCTGTCTTCCTCACTCTCTCTCTGTCTCTCTCTCTGTCTCGGTGTCTCTCTCTGTCTGACTATCTGTCTCTGTCTTCCTCTGCCTCTCTCTCTGTCTCTTTCTCACTTTGTCCACTGCACACTGTATGTGCACAGCTCGATTTCTGCTGTGACAGTCTCTGTACATGACCGTCCTCGTTAGTATAGTGGTGAGTATCCCTCTTTGTCATGCTTCCTCCCCGATGGGGAGGAAGCATTTTTAACATCTCGAATTTTATACCTTTGTGCAGGTGCTTAAAATCCTCCTTGGCAAAGTAGAACAGAAAAATAATCTAAAATAATTTTAAAAATTTACTCTAATATGAAGAACTGTATAAGAACTTCCTGCACCAGTTCCTCGTTAGTAAGGAGCTCTCTCTCTGTTTCCCTGTTCCTTTTGTGTGGGGCGTGGAGGAGGGAGAGAGGGACAGAGAGAATGTTTGTGTCTGTCAATGTGTGTGTCTGTCTATCTGTGTATGCGTGTGTCTGTATGTGAATCTGTCTGTGTATGCCTTTGAATCTGTGTGTGTGTGTTTGAGTCTTTGTCTCAAGCACTACATAACTAAATCCTCTACCAGGTCCTTGATAGTATAGTGGCGAGGATTCAATTCCCCGACAGGTTCTCTGTCTCTCTCTCTCTCTCATATTTAACTATAATTCTTAAAGTGCTATTTTGGCATCTGCTAAATCTGCATTTTCTCAAGTGTCTCTATTGACTAACAAGGAGAAAGAGAATTCAGTCTCTACCCCTCTCTATCACACTATCTGTCTCTCTGTATCCCTCTCATTCACTCTCTCTCTCTCTGTTACACATTTGTCATAAGCTTCCTTTTCTGTCTCTCTCTCTGTATCTATCATTGTCCCTCTCTTTCTCTCTCTGTCTGTCTCTCTGTCTTTCTCTCTCTGTCTCACTATTTGTCCCTTTCTCTGTTTGTCCCGTCTCTCTCTCTCTTTCTCACTCAGCCCAGTACTGTTCACAGCTCGATTCTTGCTCTGACAGACTTTACATCCGTCAGTTCCTCGTTAGTATAGTGGTGAGTATCCCCGCCTGTCACGCGGGAGACCGGGGTTCAATCCCCCGACAGGGAGAATGGTTTTATAATTCAAAATTTTAAACCTTTGGCCAACTCCTTAAAAACCTCCTTGGGAAAGTAGAATAGAAAAAACATCAACTAATATAATTTTAAAAGATTTACTGTCATAACAACTTCCTGCACCAGTTCGTCGTTAGTACAGAGCTGTCTCTCTCTGGTTTCCTCTCTGTCTCATTCACTGTTCCCCAGTCTCTCTCTCTCTGTCTCAGTCTCTCTCTGTCTGTGTGTCTCTCTCTCTGCCTCTCTCTCTCTGCCTCTCACCGTGTCTCTCTCGCTCTTTGTTTCCCTCTCCTTGCTCACTCCTCCCTCTGGGGCTGGTGAATGAGCCCAGGTCTGTCCACAGCCCCATTCTTGCTCTGAGCTTCTGCAGAGAACGCCCAGCAGTGACTTTCGTCAATTCCTCATCAATTCAGTGAACTATCGCCGCCTGTTGCGCGGCTGACAGAGGTTCAATTCTGTGATGGGGAGAAATTAGTCTTTACGGTGTAAAATAATTGTTATATTTCTTGGCGTAACTTAATGTTAAAAAGCGAGGGAGGAACATGGAAGAGTGAAATAAATGCGAGAGGAGATTGTCTCTCTGAGAATTTTCTGGAGCGGAGACTGTTCAGGGACTGAGTGCTGTTTTGCTCCAGAGCGATGGATGATTGCGATTTTATCTGAGCAACATTTAAAATCTGACAGACCCAGTAGTCGTGGCCGAGTGGTTAAGGCGATGGACTAGAAATCCATTGGGTTTTCCCTGCGCAGGTTCAAATCCTGCCGACTACGGTTCCGGCATTTTTCATCCCATTTCATTTCAAAATGTAAATCCCTGGCAAACTAATCCTGAGTTAGGCGGAATTAAATCCCACAACTTTCAACACCTCGAGATTTCTCTCGTTTTCATTGATCTGCAAGTATTCACCAAATATACGGTCAGAAATAGAACAAAAATCAGGCAAATTAGCGACAGTGTTTCTCTCTACCTGTCTTTCTCTCTCGATGTCTGAGTCACTCTATGTGTGTGTCTGTGTTGATGTGTGTGTCTGTCTGTGTACATGTGTGGCTTTCTGTTTCTGTCTGTGTGTGCCTGCCGGTCACTCGGGTAACAAGCGGGGATACTTTCCTCAGCCTTCACCTCCTTCCTGAAGTGTGGTTCCCCAGAATTGGACACAATACTCCAGCTGGGGCCGAACTAGTGTTTTATTTATGTTTCCCATAACTTCCTGGCTTGTGTACTCTGTGCCTCTATTTATAAACCCCAGGATCACATCTGCTTTATTAACTGCTTTGTTAACCTGTCCTGCCACCGAGGGAATCTCTGCTCTGCTCAACTCTGTGGCAGGGTGGGGCTTGAAGGCCCGATTCTCACAGAGACAGTCCACGCCCGTTAACAGCCCCAGGATGGTCGAGTTGTTAAGACCTTGAACTTAAGATCCAATGGGTTTATGCCCACTTGGGTTCGAACCCCACTCCTGGTTCTTGTTTAATTTAAGACCCATTTCCTTACATTTTGCTCAGTGACACTCGTTTGTCATCTGCTGAATCTCCATCAAACAAGCAATGAGATTTTTATAGATACGGAAAGAAAGATTTCATATTTATATGTAATTCTTGAAGTGCTCTTTTGGCATCTGCGGAATCTGCACTTTCGCTCACTCTCTGTCTCTCTCAACTAACAAAGAGAAGGAATCGTAAAATGTTTTTATATCCTTCAGTCTCCACCTCTCTCTGTCTCTCTCTCTCACTCTCTTTCTGTCTCTCTCTGTTACACATTTGTCATACGCCTCCTTTTATGTCTCTCTGTCTACTTGTTTTTCTCTGTCTGTCTGTCTCTCTCTCTCACTGTCTTTCTGTTTCTCTCTGTCTTTCTCTCTCTGTCTATCTGCATCTTGCTCTCTCAGTCTATCTCTCTCATTGTCCTCTCTATCTTTGTGTATCTTTGTGTCTCAGCCTTTCTGTCTGTGTGTGTCTCACTCTGTGCCTCTCTCTGTTTTTGTTTCTCTCAAATCAAATTCAAATTCAAATTCAAATGCTTTATTGGCATGTAAGTTTACAGAGAACCATATTGCCAAAGCTTACATAGCAAAAAGGTACATTTTCAAACATTCTGTAGGTGTCAATCGATTTGACATTTGTTGGGTACATACAATATTACTTTTAAACAATATTAATTTTAAACAGTCTTTCTACTTCATTTGGTACGTTCAATATTAATTTTAAACTGTCTTAATTTTAAACAGTCCTCAGGTTGTGACATGTTGTTACATATTTGGCCCCAAGGTATGGTCTGTCTCCTTCTCCCAGGACTAATCTCAATTTTGACAGGTCATCCAATTCCTTGAAATCTGGGGTTGTTTGGCTTAGCTTGTTGAATAATATGTTTCTTGATGTGTTGAATTTTTCGCATTTTAGGAGGAAATGCATTTCTGTTTCAACCTCGCCGGCCAGACATTGATCGCATATTCTATTCTCTCTAGGCTGCCAGGATTGCTTGTATCTGCCTTTTTCAATTTCCAGTTGGTGGTCGCTTAGTCTGTACCTGGTGAGGGTCTGTCTCTGTTTTGTGTCTCTGATGGTCGTGAGGTAGTCTGCCAGTTTATATTCTCTTTTTAGGGCCCGGTAACATTCTAATCTCTCTCTCTCTCTCTCTCTCTCTCTCTCTCCATGTCTCTCTCGCTCTTTGTTTCCCTCTCCTTGCTCACTCCTCCCTCTGGGTCTGGTGAATGAGCCCAGGTCTGTTCACAGCGCCATTCTTGCTCTGCGCTTCTGCAGTGACTGCAAAGGAATGTCTTCCGTCAGTTCCTCGTTAAATATAGTGAAGTATCCCCGCCTGTTACGTTGGAAGACGGGGTTTCAATTCCCCGTCGGGAATTAAGCATTTCTAAAATCTGCAATGATGTATCCTGGTGCAGCTTCCAGTAAAAAAGCTGCAGTGAAAAATTGAAGAGTAAAAATTGCGAGAGGGGGTTGTCTCTTTGAGAACTTTCTTCAACATAGACTGTTTCGGGGCGAAGTGCTGTTTTGCTCCAGAGCAATGGATGATTGCGATTTTATCTGAGCAACATTTAAAATCTCACAGACCCAGTAGTTGTGGCCGAGTGGTTGAGGCGATGGGCAAGAAATCCATTGGGGTCTCCCCGCGCAGGTTCGAATCCTGCCGACTACGGTTCCAGCATTTTTCATCCCATTTCAAAATGTAACCAAATCCCTGGAGAACTAATCCTGAGTTAGGCGGAATTAAATCCCACATTTTTCGACTCCTCGAAGTTGTCATGTTTTCATTGTGCAAATATTCACGAAATATATGGTCGGAAATAGAACAACAATCAGGCAAATTAGCGACAGTGTTTCTGCCTGTATCCCTCGATGTCTAAGTCACTCTATATGTGTGTCTGTGTTGATGTGTATGTGTGGCTTTCTGTTTCTGTCTGTGTGTGTCTGCCGATCACTCAGGTAACAAGCGGGGATACTTTCCTCAGCCTTCACATCTTCCTAAAGTGTGTTGCCCCAGAATTGGACACAATACTCCAGCTGAGGCCGAACAAGTGTTTTATTTAGATTTCCCATAACTTCCTGGCTTGCGCACTCTGCCTCCATTTACAAACCCCAGGATCCCATCTGCTTTTTTAACTGCTTTGTTAACCTGTCCTGCCACCGAGGAAATCTCTGCTTTGCTCAACTCTGTGACAGGCTGGCGCTTCAAGCCCTGATTCTCACAGAAACAGCGCACAACAGCTAACAGTACCAGGATGGCCGAGTGGTTAAGGCGTTGGACTTAAGATCCACTGGGTTTATACCCGCGTGGGTTCGAGACCCACTCCTGGTAACTCTTTAATTTAAGACACATTTCCTTTCATCCTGCTCAGTGACACTCTGTCATCTGCTGGACCTCCATCAAACAAACAATGAGGTTTTAGTAGGTGCGGAAAGGTTTCATATGTAATTCTTCAAGTCCTATTTTTCATTTGCTGAATCTGCATTTTTCTCTCACTCTCTCTGTCACTCTCAGCTAACAAGGAGAAGGAATCGTAAAATGTTTTTATATTTTTCAGTCTCCACCTCTGTCTCACTATCTGCCTCTCTGTCTCCCTCTCATTCTCTCACTCTCTTTCTGTCTCTCTCTGTTACACATTTGTCATACGGCTCCTTTTCTGTCTCTCACTCCGTCTTTCTCTGTCTGTCTGTCTCTCTCTCTGTCTCTCTCTCTCTCTGTTTGTCTCTCTGTCTGTCTCTGTCTGTCGGTCTCTCTCTGTCTGTCTCTGTGTGTCTGTCTCCCTCTGTCTGTCTCTCTCTCTGCCTGTCTCTCTCTGTCTTTCTCTCTCTGTCTGTCTCTCTCTGTCTGTCTGTCTCTCTCTCTGTCTCTCTCTCTCTCTGTCTGTTTCTATCTCTGTCTCTCTCTCTGTTTCTCTGTGTCTGTCTCTCTCTCTGCCTGTTTCTCTCTGTCTTTCTCTCTGTGTTTCTCTCTCTGTCTGTCTCTCTCTGTCTTTCTCTCAATTCAATTCAATTTCAATTCAAATGCTTTATTGGCATGAAAGTTTACAGAGAACCATATTGCCTCTCTCTCTCTATCTGTCTCTCTCTCTGTCTGTCTCTCTCTCTCTGTTTCTACCTCTGCCTGTCTCTCTCTCTGTTTCTCTCTGTCTTTCTCTCTCTGTCTGTCTCTCTCTCTGTCTCTCTCTCTGTCTGTCTCTCTCTCTGTCTGTCTCTCTCTGTCTTTCTCTCTCTGTCTCTCTCTCTCTATCTGTCTCTCTCTCTGTCTGTCTCTCTCTCTCTCTGTTTCTACCTCTGCCTGTCTCTCTCTCTGTTTCTCTCTGTCTTTCTCTCTCTGTCTGTCTCTCTCTCTGCCTCTCTCTCTGTCTCTCTCTCTCTGTCTGTCTCTCTCTGTGTCTGTCTCTCTCTGATTGTCTCTGTCTTTGTCCCTGTCTCTTTATCTCTCTCTGCATTTCTCATTTTTCAAGTTTTGCTCACAGACCCATTCTTGCTCTGGCAAACTGTACATGTCAGTTCCGCGTTATTATAGCGGCGAGTATCCCCGCCTGTCACGTGGGAGACCGGATTCAATTCCCCGACAAGAAGGGTGCTTTTAATATTCCAAATTGTAAACCTTTGGGCAACCCCTTAAAATCCTCCTTGGAAAAGTAGGACAGAAAAAAATCACTAAAATAATTTTACAAGATTTACTGCCATATGAAGAACTGTATAACAACTTCTTGCACCAGTTCCCCGTTAGTATAGAGCTCTCTCTCTCTCTCTGTTTCCCTCTCCCTTTTGTGTGGGGCGCGGAGGAGGGAGAGAGTGACAGAGAGAAAGAGATTAACAGGGTTACGGACAAAAAGCGGGGGCTGGGACTGAGCACGACTGCTCTTTCAAAGGGACAGCACAGGCACGGCGGGCCGAATGGCCTCCTTCTGTGCTGTAAATTTCTATGAATCCATGATACTCAGAAAAGCTTATTAAATATGAGACTTACACATAAACATAGAGAGCAGACACACATGTCTGTGTGTGTGTGGGTTCGAGTCTTTGTCTCAATCACTACATAACTACTTCCTCTACCAGGTCCTTGATAGTATAGTGGTGAGGATTCAATTCCCCGACACGTTGTCTCTCTCTCTCTCTCTCTCTCTCTCTCTCTCTCTCTGTGTCTCTCTCTGCCTCTCCCCGTGTCTCTCTCGCTCTTTGTTACCCTCTCCTTGCTCACTCCTCCCTCTGGGTCTGGTGAATGAGCCCAGGTCTGTCCACAGCGCCATTCTTGCTCTGAGCTTCTGCAGAGAACGCCCAGCAGTGACTTTGGTCAGTTTAGTGGAGTATCCCCGCCTGGTGAGCGGGGTTCTGCGATGGGGCGAAATGCGTCTTTAAGATGTGAAATACTCATTAAATTGGTTCGTGTTAAAAAGCGAGGGAGGAACATGGAAGATTAAATAAATGCGAGAGGAGATTGTCTCTTTGAGAATGTTCTTGAGCGGAGGCTTTTCAGGGACTGAGTGCTGTTTTGCTCCAGAGCGATGGATGATTGCGATTTTTTCTGAGCAACATTTAACCCATCAACTAACCAGTAGTCGTGGCCGAGTGGTTAAGGCGATGGACTAGAAATCCATTGGGGTTTCCCCGCGCGCAGGTTCGAATCCTGCCGATTACGGTTCCAGCGTTTTTCTATTTAAAATATAACCAAATTCCTGGAGAACTAATCCTGAATGAGACGATATTAAATCCCACAACTTTGAACACCTCGAGATTTTTCTCGTTTTCATTGATCTGCAAGTGTTCACGAAATTTACGGTCAGAAATAAAACAAAAATTACTGACAGTGTTTCTCTCTACCTGTCTGTCTCTCTCGATGTCTAAGTCACTCTATGTGTGTGTCTGTGTTTGATGTGTGTGTCTGTCTGTGCACATGTGTGTCTGTCTGTGTGTGTCTGCTGGTCACTCGGGTAACAAGCGGGGATACTTTCCTCAGCCTTCACCTCCTTTCTGAAGTGTGGTTCCCCAGAATTGGACACAATACTCCAGCTGGGGTCGAACTAGTCGTTTATTTAGGTTTGGCAAAACTTCCTGGTTTGTGTTCTCTGTGCCTCTATTTATAATGCCCAGGATCGCATCTTCTTTATTAACTGCTTTGTTAACCTGTCCTGCCACCGAGGAAATCTCTGCTCTGCTCAACTCTGTGGCAGGGTGGGGCTTGAAGCCCCGATTCTGACAGAGACAGTCCACACGTATTCAGACAGTACCAGAATGGCTGAGTGGTTAAGGTATTGGACTTAAGATCCGATGGGTTTATACCCACCTTGGTTCAAACCCCACTCCAGGTAACTCTTTAATTTACAGACCCATTTCCTTTCATCCTGCTTAGTGACACTCATTTGTCATCTGCAGAATCTCCATCAAACCAACAACGAGATTTTTATAGGTACGGAAAAAAAGATTTCATATTTATATGTCATTCTTAGAGTGCTATTTTGGCATCTGCTGAATCTGCATTTTCGCTCACTCTCAACTAACAAAGAGAAGTAATCGTAAAATGTTTTTATATTTTTCAGTCTCCACCTCTGTCTCACTATCTGTCACTCTGTCTCCCTCTCATTCTCTCACTCTCTTTCTGTCTCTCTCTGTTACACATTTGTCATACGCCTCCGTTTCTCTCTCTCTCTCTCTCTGTCCTTCTCTCGTTGATCACTCCTCCCTCTGGGGCTGGTGAATGAGCCCAGGTCTGTTCACAGCACCATTCTTGCTCTGCGATTCTGCACAGTAACGCCATCCATCAGTTCCTCATCAGATATAGTGAACAATCCCCAACTGCTACTCCCGAGGTCGGCTTTCAATTCCGCGATGGAGTGGAAGCATTTTTAAGATGTCAAACTGTATTTATATTTCCTGGGGTAGCTTTATGTTAAAAAGCTACAGCGATAAACAGAAGAGTAAAAAACTGCGAGAGGAGATTGTCTCTGAGAATTTTCTTGAGCGGAGACTGTTCAGGGACTGAGTGCTGTTTTGCTCCAGAGTGATGGATGATTGCGATTTTATCTGAGCAAAATTTAAAAACTAGCAAACCCAGTAGTCATGGCTGAGAGGTTAAGGCGATCGACTATGAAAGCCATTGGGCTCTTCCCGCACAGATTCCAATCTTGCCGACTACAGTTCCAGCATTTCTCATTTCAAAATGTAATTAAATTCCTGGGGAACTAATCCTGAGTTGGGTGGAATTAAATCCAACACCTCGAAGTTTTTCACTTTTTCATGGTGCAAGTATGCACGAAATATACGGTTGGAAATAGAACAACAATCAGACAAATCAGGGTTTAAACTAATTTGGCAGGGGTCCATCCTTTCCTGATATGTATACCCTCGCATTTCTGGTATCACCTTTGTACATCTTCTCTGTACCCTCTCTGTGTCTGTGTGTTTATGTGTGTGTCGGTCTGTGTCTGTGTGTCTGTCTGTCTATGTGTCTCTCTGTGTCTGTCTGTGTGTCTCTCTCTGCTCAAATCTGTGGCAAGGTGGAGCTTGAAGTCCCGATTCTCTTAGATACAGTGCGCATTCAACGTCAGCACCAAGATGGCCGGGTGGTTAAGGCGTTGGATTTAAGATTCAATGGGTTTATACTCACAGTGGATTCGAACCCCACTCCTGGTAGTTCTTTAATTTAAGATCCATTTCCTTTCATCCTGCTCAGCAATACTCTCTTGTCAACAGCTGATTCTCCAACAAACAATGAGATATTTATAGATATGGCAAGAAAGGTCTCATATGTAATTCTTCAAGTCCTATTTTGGCATCTGCTGAATCTGCATTTTTCTCTCTGTCTCTCTCTGTCTGTCTCTCTCTGTCTGCCCCTCTCTGTCTGTCTCTCTCTGTTTCTCTGTCTGTCACTCTGTCTCTCTCTGTCTGTCTCTGTCTTTCAATCTTTGTCTGTTTCTCTGTCTGTTTCTCTCTGACTGTCTCTCTCTGTGTCCCTGTGTCTCTCTCTCTGTTTCTCTCTCTGTCTCTGTCGCTCTCATTTGTCCAGTTTTGTTCACAGCTCGATTCTTGCTCTGACCGACTTTGCCCGTGTTAATTCCTCATTAGTATAATGGTGAGTGTCCTTGCTTATTATTTGAATAGGGCGGGGTTCAATTCGCCGATGGAGCGGGCAATTTTTATCAACCCCAATTTTAAACATTTATAAAGCTTCTTAAAATCATTCTCTTCGGAACAGAAAAAATCCACTTTTGGATTTGAGACTAGATTCTTGGTGCCCACCTGGTGTAGAGATGTGAACCATTACGTTTCTCACTGGGCAGCATTTCCAAACTAAACAAACTCCCAGTCGGTTTAATCGTCAATTACAAGGGTTAAAGTTCCATGGATTGTAACAGCTCGACATTTCAACTGATCTGCAAGAGTTGACGAAATCTACGACAAGAATCTCACTATCTGTCTCTCTATCTCCCTCTCATTCTCTCACTCTCTTTCTGTCTCTCTCTGTTACACATTTGGCATACGCCTCCATTTCTCTCTCTCTCTCTCTCTCTGTCCTTCTCTTGTTGATCACTCCTTCCTCTGGGGCTGGAGAATGAGCCCAGGTCTGTTCAGAGCTCCATTCTTGCTCTGCGATTCTGCACAGTAACGCCATCCATCAGTTCCTCGTCAGATACAGTGAACTATCCCTAACTGCAACTCCCGAGGTCGGCTTTCAATTCCGCGATGGAGTGGAAGCATTTTTAAGATGTCAAACTGTATTTATATTTCCTGGTGTAGCTTTATGTTAAAAAGCTACAGTGATAAACAGAATAGTAAAAAACATGCGAGAGGAGATTGTCTCTTGAAATTTCATGACACGAGACTGTTCAGGGACTGAGTGCTGTTTTGCTTCAGAGCGATGGATGACTGCAATTTTATCTGAGCAACATTTAAAGTCGTACAGACCTAGTAGTCGTGGCCGAGTGGTTAAGGCGATGGGCTAGAAATCCGTTGGGTGTTTCCCTGCACAGCTTCGATTCCTGCCGACTACGGTTCCAGCACTACTCATTTTTTAATGTAACCAAATCCCTGGGGAACTAATCCTGAGTTGGGAGGAATTAAATCCAACACCTCGAAGTTTTTCACTTTTTCATTGTGCAAGTATGCACGAAATATATGGTCGCTAATAGAACAATAATGAGACAAATCAGGGTATAAACTAATTTGGCAGCGGTCCATACCTTCCTGATATATATACCCTCACATTTCTGGTATCATCCTAGTAAATCCTCTCTGTGTCTGTGTGTCTGTCTGTGTGTCCCTGCGTGTGTCTCTGTGTCGGTCTGTGTGTCTCGCCATGTGTGTGTGTCTACCTGTGTGTCTCTCTGTGTTGGTCTGTGTGTGTCTCTCTGTGTCGGTCTGTGTTTCTCTCTGTGTCTGTGTGTCTGCCTGTGTGTCTCTCTGTGTTGGTCTGTGTGTCTGTGTGTTTATGTGTGTGTCGGTCTGTGTGCCTCTCTGTGTCGGTCTGTGTGTCTCTCTGCGTCTGTTTGTTTATGTGTGTGTCGGTCTGTGTGTCTCTCTCTGCTCTGCTCAACTCTGTGGCAGGTTGGTGCTTCAAGGCCCGATTCACTCAGAGCCAGCGCGCGAATAATGCCAGCACCAGGATGGCCGAGTGGTTAAGGCATTGGACTTAAAATCCATATGGGTTTGTATCCACGTGGTTTCAAGCCCCACTGCTGGTAACTCTTTAATTTAAGATCCATTTCCTTTCATCCTGCTCAGTGACACTCATTTGTCATCAGTTGATTCTGCAACAAACTATGAGATGTTTATAGATATGGAAAGAAAGATCTCATATGTAATTCTTCAAGTCCTATTTTGGCATCTGCTGAATCTGCATTTTTCCCTCACTCTCTCTGTCACTCTCAACTAACAAAGAGAAGGGATCGTGAAATGTTTTTACATCTTTCAGTCCCCACCTCTCTCTGTCTCACTATCTGTGTCCCTCTCATTCTCTCACTCTCTTTTTCTCTCTCTCTCTGTTTCCCTCTGTCTCTCTCTCTGTCTGTCTCTCTGTCTGTCTCTCTCTTTGTCTATCTCTCACTGTATGGCTATCTGTCTGTTTCTTTCTGTCTCTCTCTCTCTGTATGGCTCTCTGTCTTTCTCTGTCTGTTTCTCTCTGTCTGTCTGTCTCTGTCTGTCTGTGTGTCTGTCTCTCTGTCTGTCTCTCTCTTTGTCTGTCTCTCTCTCTATCTCTCTCTGTATGGCTCTCTGTCGTTTTCTCTCTCTGTCTGTTTCTCTCTGTGTGTCTCTCTCTGTCTTTCTCTGACTGTCTGTCTGTCTGTCTCTGTCTCTCTTTGTCCCTGTCTTTCTCATTTGTCAAGTTCTGTTCACAGCTCGATTCCAGCAGCAGCCAGTATATCAGTTCCTCATTAGTATAGTGGTGAGTATCCCCGCCTGTCACAGTGGAGACCGGGATTCAATTTCCCGATGGGGAGGGCGATTTCAACATCACAAATTTTAAACCTTTGGGCAACTCCTTAAAAACCTTCTTGGAAAAGTAAAACAGAAAAAAAGCCTACCAAAATAATTTTAAAAGATTTACTGGCACATGAAGAACTGTATAACCACTTCCTGCACCAGTTCCTCGTTAGTATAGAGCTCTCTCTCTCTCTCTGTTTCCCTCTCCCTTTTGTGTGGGGCGCGGAGGAGGGAGAGAGTGACAGAGAGAAAGAGATTAACAGGGTTACGGACAAAAAGCTGGGGGTGGGACTGAGCAACACTGTTCTTTCAAAGAGACAGCACAGGCACGGCGGGCCGAATGGCCTCCTTCTGTGCTGTAGGTTTCTATGAATCCATGGCACTCAGAAAAGCTTAGTAAATATGTGACATAAACATAGAGAGCAGACACACATGTCTGTGTGTGTGTGTGTTCGAGTCTTTGTCTCAATCACTGTATAACTACTTCCTCTACCAGGTCCCTGATAGTAGAGTGGTGAGGATTCAATTCCCCGACACCTTCTCTCTCTCTCTCTCTGTCTCATATTTAACTATAATTCTTAAAGTGCTATTTTGGCATCTGCTGAATCTGCATTTTCTCAAGTGTCACTATTGACTAACAAGGAGAAAGAGAATTCGGACTCTACCCCTCTCTGTCACACTATCTGGTCTCTCTGTCTCCCTCTCATTCTCTCTCTTTGTCTCTCTCACTCTCTCTTTCTGTCTCTGTTACACATTTGTCATAAGCCTCCTTTTTTGTCTCTCTCTCTCTGTATCTATCATTGTCTCTCTCTTTATCTCTCTGAATATCTCTCTGTCTTTCTCTCTCTGTCTCTCTGTCTCACTATTTGTCCCTTTCTCTGTTTGTCCCGTCTCTCTCTCTCTTTCTCTCTCAGTCCAATTCTGTTCACAGCTCGATTCTTGCTCTGACAGATTTTATATACGTCAGTTCCTCGTTAGTATAGTGGTGAGTATCCCCGCCTGTCACGCGGGAGACCGGGGTTCAATTCCCCGACGAAGAGGAAGATTTTATAATTCAAAATTTTAAACTTTTGGCCAACTCCTTAAAACCTCCTTGGGAAAGTAGAATAGAAAAAACATCAACTAAAATAATTTTAAAAGATTTACTGTCATAACAACTTCCTGCACCAGTTCGTCGTTAGTATAGAGCTCTCTCTCTCTGGTTTCCTCTCTGTCTCATTCACTGTTCGCCAGTCTCTCTCTGTCTCAGTCTCTCACTGTCTGTGTGTCTCTCTCTCTGCCTCTCTCTCTCTCTGCCTCTCTCCGTGTCTCTCTCGCTCTTTGGTTCCCTCTCCTTGCTCACTCCTCCCTCTGGGGCTGGTGAATGAGCCCAGGTCTGTTCACAGCGCCATTCTTGCTCTGAGCTTCTGCAGAGAACGCCCAGCAGTGACTTTCGTCAATTCCTCATCAATTCAGTGCACAATCGCCGCCTGTTGCACGGCTGACAGAGGTTCAATTCTGTGATGGGGAGAAATTAGTCTTTCCAGTGTAAAATAATTGTTATATTTCTTGGCGTAACTTAATGTTAAAAAGCGAGGGAGGAACATGGAAGAGTGAAACAATGCGAGGGGAGATTGTCTCTTTGGCAATTTTCTTGAGCAGAGACTGTTCAGGGACTGAGTGCTGTTTTGCTCCAGAGCGATGGATGATTGCGATTTTTTCTGAGCAACATTTCTCAGAATCTCAGAAACCCCACAGTGCAGATAGAGGCCGTTTCGGCCCATCGAGCCTGCACCGACACATATCCCACCCAATCCCCGTAACCCCTACACCAACACATATCCCACCCTATCCCCGTAACCCCACGTATTTAATCCCCCAAACACTAAGGGTCAATTTATCATAGCCAATCAACCTAACTCACACATCTTTGGACCGTGGGAGGAAGCACTTCACAGACCCGGTAGTCATGGCCGAGTGGTTAAGGCAATGGAGTCGAAAGCCATTGGGGTCTCCCCGCGCAGGTTCGAATCCTGCCGGCTACGGTTACAGCATTTTTCATCCCATTTCATTTCAAAATGTGAACAAATCTCTGGAGAACTGATCCTCAGTTAGGCGGTTATAAATCCCACAACGTTCAACACCTCGAGACTTTTCTCGTTTTCATTGATCTGCAAGTATTCACCAAATATACGGTCAGAAATAGAACAAAAATCAGACAAATTAGCGACAGTGTTTCTCTCTACCTGTCTGTCTCTCTCGATGTCTGAGTCACTCTATCTGTCTGTCTGTGTACATGTGTGGCTTTCTGTTTCTGTCTGTGTGTGTCTGCCGGTCACTCGGGTAACATGCGGGGATACTTTCCTCAGCCTTCATCTCCTTCCTAAAGTGTGGTTCCCCAGAATTGGACACAACACTCCAGCTGGGGCCGAACTAGTGTTTTATTTAGGTTTACCATAACTTCCCGGTTTGTGTACTCTGTGCCTCCATTTATAAACCCCAGGATCACATCTGCTTTATTAACTGCTTTGTTAACCTGTCCTGCCACCGAGGGAATCTCTGCTCTGCTCAACTCTGTGGCAGGGTGGGGCTTGAAGACCTGATTCTCACAGAGACAGTCCACGCCCATTAACAGCCCCAGGATGGTCGAGTTGTTAAGACCTTGGACTTAAAATCCAATGGGTTTATGCCCACTTGGGTTCAAACCCCACTCCTGGTAACTCTTTAATTTAAGACCCATTTCGTTAAATGTTGCTCAGTGACACTCGTTTGTCATCTGCTGAATCTCCATCAAACAAACAATGAGATTTTTATAGATACGGAAAGAAAGATTTCATATTTATATGTAATTCTTGAAGTGGTCTTTCGGCATCTGCGGAATCTGCACTTTCGCTCACTCGCTGTCTCTCCCAACTAACAAAGAGAAGGAATCGTAAAATGTTTTTATATCCTTCAGTCTCCACCTCTCTCTCTCTCACTCTCTTTCTGTCTCTCTCTGTTACACATTTATCATACGCCTCCTTTTTTGTCTCTCTGTTTTCTTGTTTTTCTCTGTCTGTCTGTCTCTGTCTCTCACTGTCTTTCTGTTTCTCTCTGTCTTTCTCTCTCTGTCTATCTGTGTCTTGCTCTCTCTGTCTGTCTCTCTCATTGTCCTCTCTATCTTTGTGTCTCAGTCTTTCTGCCTGTGTGTGTCTCATTCTGTGCCTCTCTCTGTTTCTCTCTCTCTCTCTCTCCGTGTCTCTCTCGCTCTTTGTTTCCCTCTCCTTGCTCACTCCTCCCTCTGGGTCTGGTGAATGAGCCCAGGTCTGTTCACAGCGCCATTCTTGCTCTGCGCTTCTGCAGTGACTGCAAAGGAGTGTCTTCCGTCAGTTCCTCGTTAAATATAGTGAAGTATCCCCGCCTGTTACGTTGGAAGACGGGGTTTCAATTCCCCGTCGGGAATTAAGCATTTCTAAAATCTGCAATGATGTATCCTGGTGCAGCTTCAAGTAAATAAGCTGCAGTGAAAAATTGAAGAGTAAAAATTGCGAGAGGGGGTTGTCTCTTTGAGAACTTTCTTCAACATAGACTGTTTCGGGGCGAAGTGCTGTTTCGCTCCAGAGCGATGGATGATTGCGATTTTATCTGAGCAACATTTAAAATCTCACAGACCCAGTAGTTGTGGCCGAGTGGTTAAGGCGATGGACTAGAAATCCATTGGGGTCTCCAGCGCAAGTATCGAATCCTGTCGACTACGATTGCAGCATTTTGCATCCCATTTCAAAATGTAACCAAATCCCTGGAGAACTAATCCTGAGTTAGGCGGAATTAAATCCCACATTTTTCGACTCCTCGAAGTTGTCACGTTATCATTGTGCAAATATTCATGAAATATATGGTCGGAAATAGAACAGCAATCAGGCAAACTAGCGATAGTGTTTCTGCCTGTATCTCTCGATGTCTAAGTCACTCTATATGTGTGTTTGTGTTGATGTGTATGTGTGGCTTTTTGTTTCTGTCTGTGTGTGTCTGCCGATCACTCGGGTAACAAGCGGGGATACTTTCCTCAGCCTTCACATCTTCCTAAAGTGTGGTTCCCCAGAATTGGACACAATACTCCAGCTGAGGCCGAACAAGTGTTTTATTTAGGTTTCCTGTAACTTCCTGGCTTGTGCACTCTGCCTCCATTTACAAACCCCAGGATCCCATTTGCTTTTTTAACTGCTTTGTTAACCTGTCCTGCCACCGAGGAAATCTCTGCTTTACTCAACTCTGTGACAGGGTGGCGCTTCAAGCCCTGATTCTCACAGAAACAGCGTATAAGAGCTAACAGCACCAAGATGGCCGAGTGGTTAAGGCGTTGGACTTAAGATTTAATGGGTTTATACCCGCGTGGGTTCGAACCCCACTCCTGGTAACTCTTTAATTTAAGACTCATTTCCTTTCATCCTGCTCAGTGACATTCTTTGTCATCAGCTGAACATCAAACAAACAATGAGATTTTTATAGATGCGGAAAGGTTTCATATGTAATTCTTCAAGTCCTATTTTTCATCTGCTGTATCTGCATTTTTCTCTCACTCTCTCTGTCACTCTCAGCTAACAAGGAGAAGGAATCTTAAAGTGTTTTTATATCTTCAGTCTCCACCTCTGTCTCACTATCTGCCTCTCTGTCTCCCTCTCATTCTCTCACTCTCTTTCTGTCTCTCTCTGTTACACATTTGTCATACGCCTCCTTTTCTGTCTCTCACTCTGTCTTTCTCTGTCTGTCTCTCTCTCTGTCTGTCTGTCTCTCTGTCTCTCTGTCTGTCTCTGTCTGTCTGTCTGTCTCTGTCTGTCTCTGTGTGTCTGTCTCTCTCTCTCTCTGTCTCTCTCTGTCTCTCTCTCTCTCTGTCTCTCTCTCTCTGTTTCTCTCTGTCTCTCTCTCTCTGTCTGTCTCTCTCTCTGTCTCTCTCTCTCTCTGTCTCTCTCTCTGTTTCTCTCTCTGTCTCTCTCTCTCTGTCTGTTTCTATCTCTGTCTCTCTCTCTGTTTCTCTGTGTCTGTCTCTCTCTCTGCCTGTTTCTCTCTGTCTTTCTCTCTCTGTGTTTCTCTCTCTGTCTGTCTCTCTCTCTGTCTGTCTCTCTCTCTCTGTTTCTACCTCTGCCTGTCTCTCTCTCTGTTTCTCTCTGTCTTTCTCTCTCTGTCTGTCTCTCTGCCTCTCTCTCTCTGTCTGTCTCTCTCTCTCTCTCTCTGTCTCTCTCTCTGTCTCTCTCTCTCTGTCTGTCTCTCTCTCTCTGTTTCTACCTCTGCCTGTCTCTCTCTCTGTTTCTCTCTGTCTTTCTCTCTCTCTCTGTCTCTCTCTCTGTCTGTCTCTCTCTCTGTCTGACTCTCTCTGATTGTCTCTGTCTTTGTCCCTGTCTCTTTCTCTCTCTCTGCATTTCTCATTTTTCAAGTTCTGCTCACAGATCCATTCTTGCTCTGGCAAACTGTACGTGTAAGTTCCTCGTTATTATAGCGGCGAGTATCCCCGCCTGTCACGTGGGAGACCGGATTCAATTCCCCGACAAGAAGGGTGCTTTTAACATTCCAAATTGTAAACCTTTGGGCAACCCCTTAAAATCCTCCTTGGAAAAGTAGGACAGAAAAAAAATCACTAAAATAATTTTTCAAGATTTACTGCCATATGAAGAACTGTAAAGCAACTTCCTGCACCAGTTCCTCGTTAGTATAGAGCTCTCTCTCTCTCTGTTTCCCTCTCCCTTTTGTGTGGGACGTGGAGGAGGGAGAGAGTGACAGAGAGAAAGAGATTAACAGGGTTACGGACAAAAAGCGGGGGGTGGGACAGAGCACGACTGGTCTTTCACAGAGACAGCACAGGCACGGCGGGCCGAATGGCCTCCTTCTGTGCTGTAAGTTTCTATGAATCCATGGCACTCAGAAAAGCTTATTAAATATGTGACATAAACATAGAGAGCAGGCACACATGTCTGTGTGTGTGTGTTCGAGTCTTTGTCTCAAACACTGCATAACTACTTCCTCTACCAGGTCCTTGATAGTATAGTGGTGAGGATTCAATTCCTCGACAGGTTCTCTCTGTCCCTCTCTCTCTGTCTCACTCACTGTTTCCCGCGCTCTCTCTCTCTCTGTATCTCTCTCTCTGCCTCTCCCCGTGTCTCTCTCGCTCTTTGTTACCCTCTCCTTGCTCACTCCTCCGTCTGGTGAATGAGCCCGGGTCTGGTGAATGAGCCCAGGTCTGTCCACAGCGCCATCCTTGCTCTGAGTTTCTGCAGAGAACGCCCAGCAGTGACTTTGGTCAGTTTCGTGGAGTATCCCTGCCTGGTGAGCGGGGTTCTGCGATGGGGCAAAATGCGTCTTTAAGATGTGAAATACTAATTAAATTGGTTCGTGTTAAAAAGCGAGGGAGGGACATGGAAGAGTAAATAAATGCGAGAGGAGATTGTCTCTGAGAATTTTCTTGAGCGGAGACTGTTCAGGGACTGAGAGCTGTTTTGCTCCAGAGCGATGGATGATTGCGATTTTATCTGAGCTACATTTAAAAACTAGCCAACCCAGTAGTCATGGCTGAGAGTTTAAGGCGATCGACTATGAAAGCCATTGGGCTCTTCCCGCACAGGTTCCAATCTTGCCGACTACGGTTCCAGCGTTTCTCATTTTAAAATGTAATCAAATCCCTGGGGAACTAATCCTGAGTTGGGCGGAATTAAATCCAACACCTCGAAGCTTTTCACTTTTTCATGGTGCAAGTATGCACGAAATATACAGTTGGAAATAGAACAACAATCAGACAAATCAGGGTTTAAACTAATTTGGCAGGGGTCCATCCTTTCCTGATACGTATACCCTCGCATTTCTGGTATCATCCTTGTACATCTTCTCTGTACCCTCTCTGTGCCTGTGTGTCTGTCTGTGTGTTTATGTGTGTGTCTCTCTGTGTCGGTCTGTGTCTGTGTGTCTGTCTGACTATGTGTCTCTCTGTGTCTGTCTCTGTGTCTCTCTCTGCTCAAATCTGTGGCAAGGTGGAGCTTGAAGGCCCGATTCTCTTAGATACAGTACGCATTCACTGTCAGCACCAAGATGGCCGAGTGGTTAAGGCGTTAGATTTAAGATCCAATGGGTTTATACCCACAGTGGGTTCGAACCCCACTCCAGGTAGTTCTTTAATTTAAGATCCATTTCCTTTCATCCTGCTCAGTGACACTCGCTTGTCAACAACTGATTCTCCAACAAACAATTAGATATGGAAAGAAAGGTCTCATATGTAATTCTTCAAGTCCTATTTTGGCATCTGCTGAATCTGCATTTTTCTCTCTGTCTCTCTCTGTCTGTCTCTCTCTGTCCCTCTCTGTCTGTCTCTCTCTGTTTCTCTGTCTGTCACTCTGTCTGTCTCTCTCTGCCTGTCTCTGTCTTTCACTCTCTGTCTGTTTCTCTGTCTGTTTCTCTCTGACTGTCTCTCTCTGTGTCCCTGTGTCTCCCTCTCTGTTTCTCTCTCTGTCTCTGTTGTTCTCATTTGTCCAGTTTTGTTCACAGCTCGATTCTTGCTCTGACCGACTTTACACGTGTTAATTCCTCATTAGTATAATGGTGAGTGTCCCTGCTTATTATTTGAATAGGCCGGGGTTCAATTCGCCGATGGGGCGGGCAATTTTTATCAACACCAATTTTAAACATTTATAAAGCTTCTTAAAATCATTCTGTTCAGAACAGAAAAAATCCACTTTTGGATTTGAGACTAGATTCTTGGTGCCCACCTGGTGTAGAGATGTGAACCATTACGTTTCTCACTGGGCAGCATTTCAAAATTAAACAAACTCCCAGTCGGTTTAATCGTCAATTACAAGGCTTAAAGTTCCATGGATTGTAACAGCTCGACATTTCAACTGATCTGCAAGAGTTGACGAAATTTACGACAAGAATCTCACTATCTGTCACTCTGTCTCCCTCTCATTCTCTCACTCTCTTTCTGTCTCTCTGTTACACATTTGTCATACGCCTCTGTTTCTCTCTCTCTCTCTCTCTCTCTCTCTCTCTCTCTCTCTCTCTCTCCTTCTCTTGTTGATCATTCCTCCCTCTGGGGCTGGAGAATGAGCCCAGGTCTGTTCAGAACGCCATTCTTGCTCTGCGATTCTGCACAGTAACGCCATCCATCAGTTCCTCGTCAGATTTTGTGAACTATCCCTAACTGCAACTCCCGAGGTCGGCTTTCAATTCCGCGATGGAGTGGAAGCATTTTTAAGATGTTAAACTGTATTTATATTTCCTGGTGTAGCTTTATGTTAAAAAGCTACAGTGATAAACAGAATAGTAAAAAACATGCGAGAGGAGATTGTCTCTTGAAATTTCATGACACAAGACTGTTCAGGGACTGAGTGCTGTTTTGCTTCAGAGCGATGGATGACTGCAATTTTATCTGAGCAACATTTAAAGTCTTACAGACCTAGTAGTCGTGGCCGAGTGGTTAAGGCGATGGGCTAGATATCCGTTGGGTGTTTCCCTGCGCAGGTTCGATTCCTGCCGACTACGGTTCCAGCACTGCTCATTTTTTAATGTAACCAAATCCCAGGGGAACTAATCCTGAGTTGGGCGGAATTAAATCCAACACCTCGAAGTTTTTCACTTTTTCATTGTGCAAGTATGCACGAAATATATGGTCGCTAATAGAACAATAATCAGACAAATCAGGGTATAAACTAATTTGGCAGCGGTCCATACCTTCCTGATATATATACCCTCGCATTTCTGGTATCATCCTTGTAAATCCTCTCTATGTCTGTGTGTCTGTCTGTGTCTGTGTGTCTCTGTGTGTGTCTCTGTGTCGGTCTGTGTGTCTCGCCATGTGTGTGTGTCTACCTGTGTGTCTCTCTGTGTTGGTCTGTGTGTGTCTCTCTGTGTCGGTCTGTGTTTCTCTCTGTGTCTGTGTGTCTGCCTGTGTGTCTCTCTGTGTTGGTCTGTGTGTCTGTGTGTTTATGTGTGTGTCGGTCTGTGTGCCTCTCTGTGTCGGTCTGTGTGTCTCTCTGTGTCTGTTTGTTTATGTGTGTGTCGGTCTGTGTGTCTCTCTCTGCTCTGCTCAACTCTGTGGCAGGTTGGTGCTTCAAGGCCCAATTCTCTCAGAGCCAGTGCGCGAATAATACCAGCACCAGGATGGCCGAGTGGTTACGGCATTGGGCTTAAAATCCATATGGGTTTATATCCACGTGGTTTCAAGCCCCACTGCTGGTAACTCTTTAATTTAAGATCCATTTCCTTTCATCCTGCTCAGTGACACTCATTTGTCATCAGTTGATTCTCCAACAAACTATGAGATGTTTATAGATATGGAAAGAAAGATCTCATATGTAATTCTTCAAGTCCTATTTTGGCATCTGCTGAATCTGCATTTTTCCCTCACTCTCTCTGTCACTCTCAACTAACAAAGAGAAGGGATCGTGAAATGTTTTTACATCTTTCAGTCCCCACCTCTCTCTGTCTCACTATCTGTGTCCCTCTCATTCTCTCACTCTCTTTTTCTCTCTCTCTCTGTTTCTCTCTGTCTCTCTCTCTGTCTGTCTCTCTGTCTGTCTCTCTCTTTGTCTGTCTCTCACTGTATGGCTATCTGTCTGTTTCTTTCTGTCTCTCTCTCTCTGTATGGCTCTCTGTCTTTCTCTGTCTGTTTCTCTCTGTCTGTCTGTCTCTGTCTGTCTGTGTGTCTGTCTCTCTGTCTGTCTCTCTCTTTGTCTGTCTCTATCTCTATCTCTCTCTGTATGGCTCTCTGTCGTTTTGTCTCCCTGTCTCTGTCTGTTTCTCTCTGTGTGTCTCTCTCTGTCTTTCTCTGACTGTCTCTCTGTCTGTCTCTGTCTCTCTTTGTCCCTGTCTTTCTCATTTGTCAAGTTCTGTTCACAGCTCGATTCTAGCAGCAGCCAGTATATCAGTTCCTCATTAGTATAGTGGTGAGTATCCCCGCCTGTCACAGTGGAGACCGGGATTCAATTTCCCGATGGGGAGGGCGATTTCAACATCACAAATTTTAAACCTTTGGGCAACTCCTTAAAAACCTTCTTGGAAAAGTAAAACAGAAAGAAAGCCGACCAAAATAATTTTAAAAGATTTACTGGCGCATGAAGAACTGTATAACAACTTCCTGCACCAGTTCCTCGTTAGTATAGAGCTCTCTCTCTCTCTCTCTGTTTCCCTCTCCTCCGTGTGGGGCGCGGAGGAGGGAGAGAGTGACAGAGAGAAAGAGATTAACAGGGTTACGGACAAAAAGCAGGGGGTGGGACTGAGCACCACTGCTCTTTCACAGAGACAGCACAGGCACGGCGGGCCGAATGGCCTCCTTCTGTGCTGTAGGTGTCTATGAATCCATGAAACTCAGAAAAGCTTATTAAATATGTGACATACACATAAACATAGAGAGCAGGCACACATGTCTGTGTGTGTGTGAGTGTTCGAGTCTTTGCCTCAAGCACTGTATAACTACTTCCTCTACCAGGTCCCTGATAATATAGTGGTGAGGATTCAATTCCCCGACACGTTCTCTCTCTCTCTCTCTGTCTCATATCTAACTCTAATTCTTAAAGTGCTATTTTGGCATCTGCTGAATCTGCATTTTCTCAAGTGTCACTATTGACTAACAAGGAGAAAGAGAATTCGGACTCTACCCCTCTCTGTCACACTATCTGGTCTCTCTGTCTCCCTCTCATTCTCTCTCTTTGTCTCTCTCACTCTCTCTTTCTGTCTCTGTTACACATTTGTCATAAGCCTCCTTTTTTGTCTCTCTCTCTCTGTATCTATCATTGTCTTTCTCTTTATCTCTCTGAATATCTCTCTGTCTTTCTCTCTCTGTCTCACTATTTGTCCCTTTCTCTGTTTGTCCCGTCTCTCTCTCTCTTTCTCTCTCAGTCCAATTCTGTTCACAGCTCGATTCTTGCTCTGACAGATTTTGTATCCGTCAGTTCCTCGTTAGTATAGTGGTGAGTATCCCCGCCTGTCACGCGGGAGACCGGGGTTCAATTCCCCGAGGGGGAGGAAGATTTTATAATTCAAAATTTTAAACCTTTGGCCAACTCCTTAAAACCTCCTTGGGAAAGTAGAATGGAATAAACATCAACTAAAATAATTTTAAAAGATTTACTGTCATAACAACTTCCTGCACCAGTTCGCCGTTAGTATAGAGCTCTCTCTCTCTGGTTTCCTCTCTGTCTCATTCACTGTTCCCCAGTCTCTCTCTCTCTGTCTCATTCACTGTTCCCCAGTCTCTCTGTCTCATTCACTGTTCCCCAGTCTCTCTCTGTTTCCGTCTCTTTCGCTCTTTGGTTCCCTCTCCTTGCTCACTCCTCCCTCTGGGGCTGGTGAATGAGCCCAGGTCTGTTCACAGCGCCATTTTTGCTCTGAGCTTCTGCAGAGAACGCCCAGCAGTGACTTTCATCAATTCAGTGCACAATCGCCGCCTGTTGCACGGCTGACAGAGGTTCAATTCTGTGATGGGGAGAAATTAGTCTTTCCAGTGTAAAATAATTGTTATATTTCTTGGCGTAACTTAATGTTAAAAAGCGAGGGAGGAACATGGAAGAGTGAAACAATGCGAGGGGAGATTGTCTCTTTGGGAATTTTCTTGAGCGGAGACTGTTCAGGGACTGAGTGCTGTTTTGCTCCAGAGCGATGGATGATTGCTTTATCTAAGCAACATTTAGCACTTCACAGACCCAGTAGTCATGGCCGAGTGGTTAAAGCGATGGAGTGAAAAGTCATTGGGGTCTCCCCGCGCAGGTTCATATCCTGCCGACTACGGTTCCAGCATTTTTCATTTCATTTCAAAATGTAAACAAATCTCTGGAGAACTGATCCTCAGTTAGGCGGTTTTAAATCCCACAACGTTCAACACCTCGAGACTTTTCTCGTTTTCATTGATCTGCAAGTATTCACCAAATATACGGTCAGAAATAGAACAAAAATCAGACAAATTAGCGACAGTGTTTCTCTCTACCTGTCTGTCTCTCTCGATGTCTGAGTCACTCTATGTGTCTGTCTGTGTACATGTGTGGCTGTCTGTTTCTGTCTGTGTGTGTCTGCCGGTCCCTCGGGTAACAAGCGGGGATACTTTCCTCAGCCTTCACCTCCTTCCGAAGGTGCGGTTCCCCAGAATTGGACACAATAATCCAGCTGGGGCCGAACTAGTGTTTTATTTAGGTTTACCAAAACTTCCTGGCTTGTGTACTCTGTGCCTCCATTTATAAACCCCAGGATCACATCTGCTTTATTAACTGCTTTGTTAACCTGTCCTGCCACCGAGGGAATCTCTGCTCTGCTCAACTCTGTGGCAGGGTGGGGCTTGAAGCCCCGATTCTCACAGAGACAGTCCACGCCCATTAACAGCCCCAGGATGGTCGAGTTGTTAAGACCTTGGACTTAAAATCCAATGGGATTATGCCTACTTGGGTTCGAACCCCACTCCTGGTTCTTTTTTAATTTAAGACCCATTTCCTTACATTTTGCTCAGTGACACTCGTTTGTCATCTGCTTAATCTCCATCAAACAAACAATGAGATTTTTATAGATACGGAAAGAAAGATTTCATATTTATATGTAATTCTTGAAGTGTCTTTCGGCATCTGCGGAATCTGCACTTTCGCTCACTCTCTGTCTCTCCCAACTAACAAAGAGAAGGAATCGTAAAATGTTTTTATATCCTTCAGTCTCCACCTCTCTCTGTCTCTCTCTGTTACACATTTGTCATACGCCTCCTTTTTTGTCTCTCTGTCTACTTGTTTTTCTCTGTCTGTCTCTCTCTCTCACTGTCTTTCTGTTTCTCTCTGTCTTTCTCTCTCTGTCTATCTGTGTCTTGCTCTCTCTGTCTGGCTCTCTCATTGTCCTCTCTATCTTTGTGTCTCAGTCTTTCTGTCTGTGTGTGTCTCACTCTGTGCCTCTCTCTGTTTCTGTCTCTCTCTCTCTCTCTCTCTCTCTCTCTCTCTCTCTCCGTGCCTCTCTCGCTCTTTGTTTCCCTCTCCTTGCTCACTCCTCCCTCTGGGTCTGGTGAATGAGCCCAGGTCTGTTCACAGCGCCATTCTTGCTCTGCGCTTCTGCAGTGACTGCAAAGGAGTGTCTTCCGTCAGTTCCTCGTTAAATATAGTGAAGTATCCCCGCCTGTTACGTTGGAAGACGGGGTTTCAATTCCCCGTCGGGAATTAAGCATTTCTAAAATCTGCAATGATGTATCCTGGTGCAGCTTCAGGTAAAAAAGCTGCAGTGAAAAATTGAAGAGTAAAAATTGCGAGAGGGGATTGTCTCTTTGAGAACTTTCTTCAACAAAGACTGTTTCGGGGCGAAGTGCTGTTTTGCTCCAGAGCGATGGATGATTGCGATTTTATCTGAGCAACATTTAAAATCTTACAAACCCAGTAGTTGTGGCTGAGTGGTTAAGGCGATGGACGAGAAATCCATTGGGGTCTCCCCGCGTAGGTTCGAATTCTGCCGACTACGGTTCCAGCATTTTTCATTTCAAAATATAATTAAATCTCTGGAGAACTAATCCTGAGTTGGGCGGAATTAAATCCAACACCTCGAAGTTTCTCACTTTTTCATTGTGCAAATATTCAAGAAATATACGGTCGGAAATAGAACAACAATCAGACAAATCAGGGTTTAAACTAATTTGGCAGGGGTCCATCCTTTCCTGATATGTATACCCTCGGATTTCTGGTATCATCCTTGTACATCTTCTCTGTACCCTCTCTGTGTCTGTGTGTCTGTCTCTGTGTCTGTGTGTCTCTGTGTCTGTGTGTCTCTCTCTGCTCAAATCTGTGGCAAGGTGGAGCTTGAAGGCCCGATTCTCTTAGAGACAGTCTGTCAACAGCACCAGCACCAGGATGGCCGAGTGGTTAAGGCGTTGGACTTAAGATCCAATGGGTTTATGCCCACGTGGGTTCGAACCCCACTCCTGGTAACTTTTTAATTTAAGATCCATTTCCTTTCATCCTGCTCAGTGACACTCGCTTGTCAACAGCTGATTCTCCAACAAACAATGAGATGTTTATAGATATGGAAAGAAAGATCTCATATGTAATTCTTCAAGTCCTATTTTGGCATCTGCCGAATCTGCATTTTTCTCTCTGTATCTCTCTGTCTGTCTCTGTCTGTCCTTCTCTGTCTTTCTCTGTCTGTCTCTGTCTCTCACTCTCTGTCTGTTTCTCTGTCTGTTTCTCTCTGACTGTCTCTCTCTGTGTGTCCCTGTGTCTCTCTCTCTGTTTCTCTCTCTGTCTCTGTCGTTCTCATTTGTCCAGTTTTGTTCACAGCTCGATTCTTGCTCTGACCGACTTTGCCCGTGTTAATTCCTCATTAGTATAATGGTGAGTGTCCTTGCTTATTATTTGGAAGGCCGGGGTTCAATTCGCCGATGGGGCGGGCAATTTTTAACAACCCCAATTTTAAACATTTATAAAGCTTCTTAAAATCATTCTCTTCAGAACAGAAAAAATCCACTTTTGGATTTGAGACTAGATTCTTGGTGCCCACCTGGTGTAGAGATGTGAACCATTACGTTTCTCACTGGGCAGCATTTCAAAATTAAACAAACTCCCAGTCGGTTTAATCGTCAATTACAAGGCTTAAAGTTCCATGGATTGTAACAGCTCGACATTTCAACTGATCTGCAAGAGTTGACGAAATCTACGACAAGAATCTCACTATCTGTCACTCTGTCTCCCTCTCATTCTCTCACTCTCTTTCTGTCTCTCTCTGTTACACATTTGTCATACGCCTCCGTTTCTCTCTCTCTCTCTGTCATTCTGTTGTTGATCACTCCTTCCTCTGGGGCTGGAGAATGAGCCCAGGTCTGTTCAGAGTGCCATTCTTGCTCTGCGATTCTGCACAGTAACGCCATCCATCAGTTCCTCGTCAGATATAGTGAACTATCTCGAACTGCAACTCCCGAGGTCGGCTTTCAATTCCGCGATGGAGTGGAAGCATTTTTAAGATGTCAAACTGTATTTATATTTCCTGGTGTAGCTTTATGTTAAAAAGCTACAGTGATAAACAGAATAGTAAAAAACATGCGAGAGGAGATTGTCTCTTGAAATTTCATGACACGAGACTGTTCAGGGACTGAGTGCTGTTTTGCTTCAGAGCGATGGATGACTGCAATTTTATCTGAGCAACATTTAAAGTCGTACAGACCTAGTAGTCGTGGCCGAGTGGTTAAGGCGATGGGCTAGAAATCCGTTGGGTGTTTCCCTGCACAGCTTCGATTCCTGCCGACTACGGTTCCAGCACTACTCATTTTTTAATGTAACCAAATCCCTGGGGAACTAATCCTGAGTTGGGAGGAATTAAATCCAACACCTCGAAGTTTTTCACTTTTTCATTGTGCAAGTATGCACGAAATATATGGTCGCTAATAGAACAATAATGAGACAAATCAGGGTATAAACTAATTTGGCAGCGGTCCATACCTTCCTGATATATATACCCTCGCATTTCTGGTATCATCCTAGTAAATCCTCTCTGTGTCTGTGTGTCTGTCTGTGTGTCCCTGTGTGTGTCTCTGTGTCGGTCTGTGTGTCTCGCCATGTGTGTGTGTCTACCTGTGTGTCTCTCTGTGTTGGTCTGTGTGTGTCTCTCTGTGTCGGTCTGTGTTTCTCTCTGTGTCTGTGTGTCTGCCTGTGTGTCTCTCTGTGTTGGTCTGTGTGTCTGTGTGTTTATGTGTGTGTCGGTCTGTGTGCCTCTCTGTGTCGGTCTGTGTGTCTCTCTGCGTCTGTTTGTTTATGTGTGTGTCAGTCTGTGTGTCTCTCTCTGCTCTGCTCAACTCTGTGGCAGGTTGGTGCTTCAAGGCCCGATTCTCTCAGAGCCAGCGCGCGAATAATGCCAGCACCAGGATGGCCGAGTGGTTAAGGCATTGGACTTAAAATCCATATGGGTTTATATCCACGTGGTTTCAAGCCCCACTGCTGATAACTCTTTAATTTAAGATCCATTTCCTTTCATCCTGCTCAGTGACACTCATTTGTCATCAGGTGATTCTGCAACAAACTATGAGATGTTTATAGATATGGAAAGAAAGATCTCATATGTAATTCTTCAAGTCCTATTTTGGCATCTGCTGAATCTGCATTTTTCCCTCACTCTCTCTGTCACTCTCAACGAACAATGAGAAGGGATCGTGAAATGTTTTTACATCTTTCAGTCCCCACCTCTCTCTGTCTCACTATCTGTGTCCCTCTCATTCTCTCACTCTCTTTTTCTCTCTCTCTCTGTTTCCCTCTGTCTCTCTCTCTGTCTGTCTCTCTGTCTGTCTCTCTCTTTGTCTATCTCTCACTGTATGGCTATCTGTCTGTTTCTTTCTGTCTCTCTCTCTCTGTATGGCTCTCTGTCTTTCTCTGTCTGTTTCTCTCTGTCTGTCTGTCTCTGTCTGTCTGTGTGTCTGTCTCTCTGTCTGTCTCTCTCTTTGTCTGTCTCTCTCTCTATCTCTCTCTGTATGGCTCTCTGTCGTTTTCTCTCTCTGTCTGTTTCTCTCTGTGTGTCTCTCTCTGTCTTTCTCTGACTGTCTGTCTGTCTGTCTCTGTCTCTCTTTGTCCCTGTCTTTCTCATTTGTCAAGTTCTGTTCACAGCTCGATTCCAGCAGCAGCCAGTATATCAGTTCCTCATAAGTATAGTGGTGAGTATCCCCGCCTGTCACAGTGGAGACCGGGATTCAATTTCCCGATGGGGAGGGCGATTTCAACATCACAAATTTTAAACCTTTGGGCAACTCCTTAAAAACCTTCTTGGAAAAGTAAAACAGAAAAAAAGCCTACCAAAATAATTTTAAAAGATTTACTGGCACATGAAGAACTGTATAACCACTTCCTGCACCAGTTCCTCGTTAGTATAGAGCTCTCTCTCTCTCTCTGTTTCCCTCTCCCTTTTGTGTGGGGCGCGGAGGAGGGAGAGAGTGACAGAGAGAAAGAGATTAACAGGGTTACGGACAAAAAGCGGGGGGTGGGACTGAGCAACACTGTTCTTTCAAAGAGACAGCACAGGCACGGCGGGCCGAATGGCCTCCTTCTGTGCTGTAGGTTTCTATGAATCCATGGCACTCAGAAAAGCTTAGTAAATATGTGACATAAACATAGAGAGCAGACACACATGTCTGTGTGTGTGTGTGTTCGAGTCTTTGTCTCAATCACTGTATAACTACTTCCTCTACCAGGTCCCTGATAGTAGAGTGGTGAGGATTCAATTCCCCGACACCTTCTCTCTCTCTCTCTCTGTCTCATATTTAACTATAATTCTTAAAGTGCTATTTTGGCATCTGCTGAATCTGCATTTTCTCAAGTGTCACTATTGACTAACAAGGAGAAAGAGAATTCGGACTCAACCCCTCTCTGTCACACTATCTGGTCTCTCTGTCTCCCTCTCATTCTCTCTCTTTGTCTCTCTCACTCTCTCTTTCTGTCTCTGTTACACATTTGTCATAAGCCTCCTTTTTTGTCTCTCTCTCTCTGTATCTATCATTGTCTCTCTCTTTATCTCTCTGAATATCTCTCTGTCTTTCTCTCTCTGTCTCTCTGTCTCACTATTTGTCCCTTTCTCTGTTTGTCCCGTCTCTCTCTCTCTTTCTCTCTCAGTCCAATTCTGTTCACAGCTCGATTCTTGCTCTGACAGATTTTATATACGTCAGTTCCTCGTTAGTATAGTGGTGAGTATCCCCGCCTGTCACGCGGGAGACCGGGGTTCAATTCCCCGACGAAGAGGAAGATTTTATAATTCAAAATTTTAAACTTTTGGCCAACTCCTTAAAACCTCCTTGGGAAAGTAGAATAGAAAAAACATCAACTAAAATAATTTTAAAAGATTTACTGTCATAACAACTTCCTGCACCAGTTCGTAGTTAGTATAGAGCTCTCTCTCTCTGGTTTCCTCTCTGTCTCATTCACTGTTCGCCAGTCTCTCTCTGTCTCAGTCTCTCACTGTCTGTGTGTCTCTCTCTCTGCCTCTCTCTCTCTCTGCCTCTCTCCGTGTCTCTCTCGCTCTTTGGTTCCCTCTCCTTGCTCACTCCTCCCTCTGGGGCTGGTGAATGAGCCCAGGTCTGTTCACAGCGCCATTCTTGCTCTGAGCTTCTGCAGAGAACGCCCAGCAGTGACTTTCGTCAATTCCTCATCAATTCAGTGCACAATCGCCGCCTGTTGCACGGCTGACAGAGGTTCAATTCTGTGATGGGGAGAAATTAGTCTTTCCAGTGTAAAATAATTGTTATATTTCTTGGCGTAACTTAATGTTAAAAAGCGAGGGAGGAACATGGAAGAGTGAAACAATGCGAGGGGAGATTGTCTCTTTGGCAATTTTCTTGAGCAGAGACTGTTCAGGGACTGAGTGCTGTTTTGCTCCAGAGCGATGGATGATTGCGATTTTTTCTGAGCAACATTTCTCAGAATCTCAGAAACCCCACAGTGCAGATAGAGGCCGTTTCGGCCCATCGAGCCTGCACCGACACATATCCCACCCAATCCCCGTAACCCCTACACCAACACATATCCCACCCTATCCCCGTAACCCCACGTATTTAATCCCCCAAACACTAAGGGTCAATTTATCATAGCCAATCAACCTAACTCACACATCTTTGGACCGTGGGAGGAAACACTTCACAGACCCAGTAGTCATGGCCGAGTGGTTAAGGCAATGGAGTCGAAAGCCATTGGGGTCTCCCCGCGCAGGTTCGAATCCTGCCGGCTACGGTTACAGCATTTTTCATCCCATTTCATTTCAAAATGTGAACAAATCTCTGGAGAACTGATCCTCAGTTAGGCGGTTTTAAATCCCACAACGTTCAACACGTCGAGACTTTTCTCGTTTTCATTGATCTGCAAGTATTCACCAAATATACGGTCAGAAATAGAACAAAAATCAGACAAATTAGCGACAGTGTTTCTCTCTACCTGTCTGTCTCTCTCGATGTCTGAGTCACTCTATCTGTCTGTCTGTGTACATGTGTGGCTTTCTGTTTCTGTCTGTGTGTGTCTGCCGGTCACTCGGGTAACATGCGGGGATACTTTCCTCAGCCTTCATCTCCTTCCTAAAGTGTGGTTCCCCAGAATTGGACACAATACTCCAGCTGCGGCCGAACTAGTGTTTTATTTAGGTTTACCATAACTTCCCGGTTTGTGTACTCTGTGCCTCCATTTATAAACCCCAGGATCACATCTGCTTTATTAACTGCTTTGTTAACCTGTCCTGCCACCGAGGGAATCTCTGCTCTGCTCAACTCTGTGGCAGGGTGGGGCTTGAAGACCTGATTCTCACAGAGACAGTCCACGCCCATTAACAGCCCCAGGATGGTCGAGTTGTTAAGACCTTGGACTTAAAATCCAATGGGTTTATGCCCACTTGGGTTCAAACCCCACTCCTGGTAACTCTTTAATTTAAGACCCATTTCGTTAAATGTTGCTCAGTGACACTCGTTTGTCATCTGCTGAATCTCCATCAAACAAACAATGAGATTTTTATAGATACGGAAAGAAAGATTTCATATTTATATGTAATTCTTGAAGTGGTCTTTCGGCATCTGCGGAATCTGCACTTTCGCTCACTCGCTGTCTCTCCCAACTAACAAAGAGAAGGAATCGTAAAATGTTTTTATATCCTTCAGTCTCCACCTCTCTCTCTCTCACTCTGTTTCTGTCTCTCTCTGTTACACATTTATCATACGCCTCCTTTTTTGTCTCTCTGTCTTCTTGTTTTTCTCTGTCTGTCTGTCTCTGTCTCTCACTGTCTTTCTGTTTCTCTCTGTCTTTCTCTCTCTGTCTATCTGTGTCTTGCTCTCTCTGTCTGTCTCTCTCATTGTACTCTCTATCTTTGTGTATCTTTGTGTCTCAGTCTTTCTGCCTGTGTGTGTCTCATTCTGTGCCTCTCTCTGTTTCTGTTTCTCTCTCTCTCTCTCTCTCTCTCTGTCTCTCTCTCTCCGTGTCTCTCTCGCTCTTTGTTTCCCTCTCCTTGCTCACTCCTCCCTCTGGGTCTGGTGAATGAGCCCAGGTCTGTTCACAGCGCCATTCTTGCTCTGCGCTTCTGCAGTGACTGCAAAGGAGTGTCTTCCGTCAGTTCCTCGTTAAATATAGTGAAGTATCCCCGCCTGTTACGTTGGAAGACGGGGTTTCAATTCCCCGTCGGGAATTAAGCATTTCTAAAATCTGCAATGATGTATCCTGGTGCAGCTTCAAGTAAATAAGCTGCAGTGAAAAATTGAAGAGTAAAAATTGCGAGAGGGGGTTGTCTCTTTGAGAACTTTCTTCAACATAGACTGTTTCGGGGCGAAGTGCTGTTTCGCTCCAGAGCGATGGATGATTGCGATTTTATCTGAGCAACATTTAAAATCGCACAGGCCCAGTAGTTGTGGCCGAGTGGTTAAGGCGATGGACTAGAAATCCATTGGGGTCTCCAGCGCAAGTGTCGACTACGATTGCAGCATTTTGCATCCCATTTCAAAATGTAACCAAATCCCTGGAGAACTAATCCTGAGTTAGGCGGAATTAAATCCCACATTTTTCGACTCCTCGAAGTTGTCACGTTATCATTGTGCAAATATTCATGAAATATATGGTCGGAAATAGAACAGCAATCAGGCAAACTAGCGACAGTGTTTCTGCCTGTATCTCTCGATGTCTAAGTCACTCTATATGTGTGTTTGTGTTGATGTGTATGTGTGGCTTTTTGTTTCTGTCTGTGTGTGTCTGCCGATCACTCGGGTAACAAGCGGGGATACTTTCCTCAGCCTTCACATCTTCCTAAAGTGTGGTTCCCCAGAATTGGACACAATACTCCAGCTGAGGCCGAACAGGTGTTTTATTTAGGTTTCCTGTAACTTCCTGGCTTGTGCACTCTGCCTCCATTTACAAACCCCAGGATCCCATTTGCTTTTTTAACTGCTTTGTTAACCTGTCCTGCCACCGAGGAAATCTCTGCTTTACTCAACTCTGTGACAGGGTGGCGCTTCAAGTCCTGATTCTCACAGAAACAGCGTATAATAGCTAACAGCACCAAGATGGCCGAGTGGTTAAGGCGTTGGACTTAAGATCTAATGGGTTTATACCCGCGTGGGTTCGAACCCCACTCCTGGTAAATTTTTAATTTAAGACTCATTTCCTTTCATCCTGCTCAGTGACATTCTTTGTCATCAGCTGAACCTCCATCAAACAAACAATGAGATTTTTATAGATGCGGAAAGGTTTCATATGTAATTCTTCAAGTCCTATTTTTCATCTGCTGTATCTGCATTTTTCTCTCACTCTCTCTGTCACTCTCAGCTAACAAGGAGAAGGAATCTTAAAGTGTTTTTATATCTTCAGTCTCCACCTCTGTCTCACTATCTGCCTCTCTGTCTCCCTCTCATTCTCTCACTCTCTTTCTGTCTCTCTCTGTTACACATTTGTCATACGCCTCCTTTTCTGTCTCTCACTCTGTCTTTCTCTGTCTGTCTCTCTCTCTGTCTGTCTGTCTCTCTGTCTCTCTGTCTGTCTCTGTCTGTCTGTCTGTCTCTGTCTGTCTCTGTGTGTCTGTCTCTCTCTCTCTCTGTCTCTCTCTGTCTCTCTCTCTCTCTGTCTCTCTCTCTCTGTTTCTCTCTGTCTCTCTCTCTCTGTCTGTCTGTTTCTATCTCTGTCTCTCTCTCTGTTTCTCTGTGTCTGTCTCTCTCTCTGCCTGTTTCTCTCTGTCTTTCTCTCTCTGTGTTTCTCTCTCTGTCTGTCTCTCTCTCTGTCTGTCTCTCTCTCTCTGTTTCTACCTCTGCCTGTCTCTCTCTCTGTTTCTCTCTGTCTTTCTCTCTCTGTCTGTCTCTCTGCCTCTCTCTCTCTGTCTGTCTCTCTCTCTCTCTCTCTGTCTCTCTCTCTGTCTCTCTCTCTCTGTCTGTCTCTCTCTCTCTGTTTCTACCTCTGCCTGTCTCTCTCTCTGTTTCTCTCTGTCTTTCTCTCTCTCTCTGTCTCTCTCTCTGTCTGTCTCTCTCTCTGTCTGACTCGCTCTGATTGTCTCTGTCTTTGTCCCTGTCTCTTTCTCTCTCTCTGCATTTCTCATTTTTCAAGTTCTGCTCACAGATCCATTCTTGCTCTGGCAAACTGTACGTGTAAGTTCCTCGTTATTATAGCGGCGAGTATCCCCGCCTGTCACGTGGGAGACCGGATTCAATTCCCCGACAAGAAGGGTGCTTTTAACATTCCAAATTGTAAACCTTTGGGCAACCCCTTAAAATCCTCCTTGGAAAAGTAGGACAGAAAAAAAATCACTAAAATAATTTTTCAAGATTTACTGCCATATGAAGAACTGTAAAGCAACTTCCTGCACCAGTTCCTCGTTAGTATAGAGCTCTCTCTCTCTCTGTTTCCCTCTCCCTTTTGTGTGGGACGTGGAGGAGGGAGAGAGTGACAGAGAGAAAGAGATTAACAGGGTTACGGACAAAAAGCGGGGGGTGGGACAGAGCACGACTGGTCTTTCACAGAGACAGCACAGGCACGGCGGGCCGAATGGCCTCCTTCTGTGCTGTAAGTTTCTATGAATCCATGGCACTCAGAAAAGCTTATTAAATATGTGACATAAACATAGAGAGCAGGCACACATGTCTGTGTGTGTGTGTTCGAGTCTTTGTCTCAAACACTGCATAACTACTTCCTCTACCAGGTCCTTGATAGTATAGTGGTGAGGATTCAATTCCTCGACAGGTTCTCTCTGTCCCTCTCTCTCTGTCTCACTCACTGTTTCCCGCTCTCTCTCTCTCTCTGTATCTCTCTCTCTGCCTCTCCCCGTGTCTCTCTCGCTCTTTGTTACCCTCTCCTTGCTCACTCCTCCCTCTGGGTCTGGTGAATGAGCCCGGGTCTGGTGAATGAGCCCAGGTCTGTCCACAGCGCCATCCTTGCTCTGAGTTTCTGCAGAGAACGCCCAGCAGTGACTTTGGTCAGTTTCGTGGAGTATCCCTGCCTGGTGAGCGGGGTTCTGCGATGGGGCAAAATGCGTCTTTAAGATGTGAAATACTAATTAAATTGGTTCGTGTTAAAAAGCGAGGGAGGGACATGGAAGAGTAAATAAATGCGAGAGGAGATTGTCTCTGAGAATTTTCTTGAGCGGAGACTGTTCAGGGACTGAGAGCTGTTTTGCTCCAGAGCGATGGATGATTGCGATTTTATCTGAGCTACATTTAAAAACTAGCCAACCCAGTAGTCATGGCTGAGAGTTTAAGGCGATCGACTATGAAAGCCATTGGGCTCTTCCCGCACAGGTTCCAATCTTGCCGACTACGGTTCCAGCGTTTCTCATTTTAAAATGTAATCAAATCCCTGGGGAACTAATCCTGAGTTGGGCGGAATTAAATTCAACACCTCGAAGCTTTTCACTTTTTCATGGTGCAAGTATGCACGAAATATACAGTTGGAAATAGAACAACAATCAGACAAATCAGGGTTTAAACTAATTTGGCAGGGGTCCATCCTTTCCTGATATGTATACCCTCGCATTTCTGGTATCATCCTTGTACATCTTCTCTGTACCCTCTCTGTGCCTGTCTGTGTCTGTGTGTTTATGTGTGTGTCTCTCTGTGTCGGTCTGTGTCTGTGTGTCTGTCTGACTATGTGTCTCTCTGTGTCTGTCTCTGTGTCTCTCTCTGCTCAAATCTGTGGCAAGGTGGAGCTTGAAGGCCCGATTCTCTTAGATACAGTGCGCATTCACTGTCAGCACCAAGATGGCCGAGTGGTTAAGGCGTTAGATTTAAGATCCAATGGGTTTATACCCACAGTGGGTTCGAACCCCACTCCAGGTAGTTCTTTAATTTAAGATCCATTTCCTTTCATTCCTGCTCAGTGACACTCGCTTGTCAACAACTGATTCTCCAACAAACAATTAGATATGGAAAGAAAGGTCTCATATGTAATTCTTCAAGTCCTATTTTGGCATCTGCTGAATCTGCATTTTTCTCTCTGTCTCTCTCTGTCTGTCTCTCTCTGTCCCTCTCTGTCTGTCTCTGTTTCTCTGTCTGTCACTCTGTCTGTCTGTCTCTGTCTTTCACTCTCTGTCTGTTTCTCTGTCTGTTTCTCTCTGACTGTCTCTCTCTGTGTCCCTGTGTCTCTCTCTCTGTTTCTCTCTCTGTCTCTGTTGTTCTCATTTGTCCAGTTTTGTTCACAGCTCGATTCTTGCTCTGACCGACTTTACACGTGTTAATTCCTCATTAGTATAATGGTGAGTATCCCTGCTTATTATTTGAATAGGCCTGGGTTCAATTCGCCGATGGGGCGGGCAATTTTTATCAACACCAATTTTAAACATTTATAAAGCTTCTTAAAATCATTCTGTTCAGAACAGAAAAAATCCACCTTTGGATTTGAGACTAGATTCTTGGTGCCCACCTGTTGTCGAGCTGTGAACCATTACGTTTCTCACTGGGCAGCATTTCAAAATTAAACAAACTCCCAGTCGGTTTAATCGTCAATTACAAGGCTTAAAGTTCCATGGATTGTAACAGCTCGACATTTCAACTGATCTGCAAGAGTTGACGAAATTTACGACAAGAATCTCACTATCTGTCACTCTGTCTCCCTCTCATTCTCTCACTCTCTTTCTGTCTCTCTGTTACACATTTGTCATACGCCTCTGTTTCTCTCTCTCTCTCTCTCTCTCTCTCTCTCTCTCTCTCTCTCTCTCTCTCCTTCTCTTGTTGATCATTCCTCCCTCTGGGGCTGGAGAATGAGCCCAGGTCTGTTCAGAACGCCATTCTTGCTCTGCGATTCTGCACAGTAACGCCATCCATCAGTTCCTCGTCAGATTTTGTGAACTATCCCTAACTGCAACTCCCGAGGTCGGCTTTCAATTCCGCGATGGAGTGGAAGCATTTTTAAGATGTCAAACTGTATTTATATTTCCTGGTGTAGCTTTATGTTAAAAAGCTACAGTGATAAACAGAATAGTAAAAAACATGCGAGAGGAGATTGTCTCTTGAAATTTCATGACACGAGACTGTTCAGGGACTGAGTGCTGTTTTGCTTCAGAGCGATGGATGATTGCAATTTTATCTGAGCAACATTTAAAGTTTTACAGACCTAGTAGTCGTGGCCGAGTGGTTAAGGTGATAGGCTAGAAATCCGTTGGGTGTTTCCCTGCACAGGTTCGAATCCTGCCGACTATGGTTCCAGCACTACTCATTTTTTAAAGTAACCAAATTCCTGGGGAACTAATCCTGAGTTGGGCGGAATTAAATCCAACACCTCGAAGTTTTTCACTTTTTCATTGTGGAAGTATGCACGAAATATATGGTCGCTAATAGAACAATAATCAGACAAATCAGGGTATAAACTAATTTGGCAGCGGTCCATACCTTCCTGATATATATACCCTCGCATTTCTGGTATCATCCTTGTAAATCCTCTCTGTGTCTGTGTGTCTGTCTGTGTCTGTGTGTCTCTGTGTGTGTCTCTGTGTCGGTCTGTGTGTCTCGCCATGTGTGTGTGTCTACCTGTGTGTCTCTCTGTGTTGGTCTGTGTGTGTCAGTCTGTGTTTCTCTCTGTGTCTGTGTGTCTGCCTGTGTGTCTCTCTGTGCTGGTCTGTGTGTCTGTGTGTTTATGTGTGTGTCGGTCTGTGTGCCTCTCTGTGTCGGTCTGTGTGTCTCTCTGTGTCTGTTTGTTTATGTGTGTGTCGGTCTGTGTGTCTCTCTCTGCTCTGCTCAACTCTGTGGCAGGTTGGTGCTTCAAGGCCCGATTCTCTCAGAGCCAGCGCGCGAATAATGCCAGCACCAGGATGGCCGAGTGGTTAAGGCATTGGACTTAAAATCCATATGGGTTTATATCCACGTGGTTTCAAGCCCCACTGCTGATAACTCTTTAATTTAAGATCCATTTCCTTTCATCCTGCTCAGTGACACTCATTTGTCATCAGTTGATTCTGCAACAAACTATGAGATGTTTATAGATATGGAAAGAAAGATCTCATATGTAATTCTTCAAGTCCTATTTTGGCATCTGCTGAATCTGCATTTTTCCCTCACTCTCTCTGTCACTCTCAACGAACAAAGAGAAGGGATCGTGAAATGTTTTTACATCTTTCAGTCCCCACCTCTCTCTGTCTCACTATCTGTGTCCCTCTCATTCTCTCACTCTCTTTTTCTCTCTCTCTCTGTTTCCCTCTGTCTCTCTCTCTGTCTGTCTCTCTGTCTGTCTCTCTCTTTGTCTATCTCTCACTGTATGGCTATCTGTCTGTTTCTTTCTGTCTCTCTCTCTCTGTATGGCTCTCTGTCTTTCTCTGTCTGTTTCTCTCTGTCTGTCTGTCTCTGTCTGTCTGTGTGTCTGTCTCTCTGTCTGTCTCTCTCTTTGTCTGTCTCTCTCTCTATCTCTCTCTGTATGGCTCTCTGTCGTTTTCTCTCTCTGTCTGTTTCTCTCTGTGTGTCTCTCTCTGTCTTTCTCTGACTGTCTGTCTGTCTGTCTCTGTCTCTCTTTGTCCCTGTCTTTCTCATTTGTCAAGTTCTGTTCACAGCTCGATTCCAGCAGCAGCCAGTATATCAGTTCCTCATAAGTATAGTGGTGAGTATCCCCGCCTGTCACAGTGGAGACCGGGATTCAATTTCCCGATGGGGAGGGCGATTTCAACATCACAAATTTTAAACCTTTGGGCAACTCCTTAAAAACCTTCTTGGAAAAGTAAAACAGAAAAAAAGCCTACCAAAATAATTTTAAAAGATTTACTGGCACATGAAGAACTGTATAACCACTTCCTGCACCAGTTCCTCGTTAGTATAGAGCTCTCTCTCTCTCTCTGTTTCCCTCTCCCTTTTGTGTGGGGCGCGGAGGAGGGAGAGAGTGACAGAGAGAAAGAGATTAACAGGGTTACGGACAAAAAGCGGGGGGTGGGACTGAGCAACACTGTTCTTTCAAAGAGACAGCACAGGCACGGCGGGCCGAATGGCCTCCTTCTGTGCTGTAGGTTTCTATGAATCCATGGCACTCAGAAAAGCTTAGTAAATATGTGACATAAACATAGAGAGCAGACACACATGTCTGTGTGTGTGTGTGTTCGAGTCTTTGTCTCAATCACTGTATAACTACTTCCTCTACCAGGTCCCTGATAGTAGAGTGGTGAGGATTCAATTCCCCGACACCTTCTCTCTCTCTCTCTCTGTCTCATATTTAACTATAATTCTTAAAGTGCTATTTTGGCATCTGCTGAATCTGCATTTTCTCAAGTGTCACTATTGACTAACAAGGAGAAAGAGAATTCGGACTCAACCCCTCTCTGTCACACTATCTGGTCTCTCTGTCTCCCTCTCATTCTCTCTCTTTGTCTCTCTCACTCTCTCTTTCTGTCTCTGTTACACATTTGTCATAAGCCTCCTTTTTTGTCTCTCTCTCTCTGTATCTATCATTGTCTCTCTCTTTATCTCTCTGAATATCTCTCTGTCTTTCTCTCTCTGTCTCTCTGTCTCACTATTTGTCCCTTTCTCTGTTTGTCCCGTCTCTCTCTCTCTTTCTCTCTCAGTCCAATTCTGTTCACAGCTCGATTCTTGCTCTGACAGATTTTATATACGTCAGTTCCTCGTTAGTATAGTGGTGAGTATCCCCGCCTGTCACGCGGGAGACCGGGGTTCAATTCCCCGACGAAGAGGAAGATTTTATAATTCAAAATTTTAAACTTTTGGCCAACTCCTTAAAACCTCCTTGGGAAAGTAGAATAGAAAAAACATCAACTAAAATAATTTTAAAAGATTTACTGTCATAACAACTTCCTGCACCAGTTCGTAGTTAGTATAGAGCTCTCTCTCTCTGGTTTCCTCTCTGTCTCATTCACTGTTCGCCAGTCTCTCTCTGTCTCAGTCTCTCACTGTCTGTGTGTCTCTCTCTCTGCCTCTCTCTCTCTCTGCCTCTCTCCGTGTCTCTCTCGCTCTTTGGTTCCCTCTCCTTGCTCACTCCTCCCTCTGGGGCTGGTGAATGAGCCCAGGTCTGTTCACAGCGCCATTCTTGCTCTGAGCTTCTGCAGAGAACGCCCAGCAGTGACTTTCGTCAATTCCTCATCAATTCAGTGCACAATCGCCGCCTGTTGCACGGCTGACAGAGGTTCAATTCTGTGATGGGGAGAAATTAGTCTTTCCAGTGTAAAATAATTGTTATATTTCTTGGCGTAACTTAATGTTAAAAAGCGAGGGAGGAACATGGAAGAGTGAAACAATGCGAGGGGAGATTGTCTCTTTGGCAATTTTCTTGAGCAGAGACTGTTCAGGGACTGAGTGCTGTTTTGCTCCAGAGCGATGGATGATTGCGATTTTTTCTGAGCAACATTTCTCAGAATCTCAGAAACCCCACAGTGCAGATAGAGGCCGTTTCGGCCCATCGAGCCTGCACCGACACATATCCCACCCAATCCCCGTAACCCCTACACCAACACATATCCCACCCTATCCCCGTAACCCCACGTATTTAATCCCCCAAACACTAAGGGTCAATTTATCATAGCCAATCAACCTAACTCACACATCTTTGGACCGTGGGAGGAAACACTTCACAGACCCAGTAGTCATGGCCGAGTGGTTAAGGCAATGGAGTCGAAAGCCATTGGGGTCTCCCCGCGCAGGTTCGAATCCTGCCGGCTACGGTTACAGCATTTTTCATCCCATTTCATTTCAAAATGTGAACAAATCTCTGGAGAACTGATCCTCAGTTAGGCGGTTTTAAATCCCACAACGTTCAACACGTCGAGACTTTTCTCGTTTTCATTGATCTGCAAGTATTCACCAAATATACGGTCAGAAATAGAACAAAAATCAGACAAATTAGCGACAGTGTTTCTCTCTACCTGTCTGTCTCTCTCGATGTCTGAGTCACTCTATCTGTCTGTCTGTGTACATGTGTGGCTTTCTGTTTCTGTCTGTGTGTGTCTGCCGGTCACTCGGGTAACATGCGGGGATACTTTCCTCAGCCTTCATCTCCTTCCTAAAGTGTGGTTCCCCAGAATTGGACACAATACTCCAGCTGCGGCCGAACTAGTGTTTTATTTAGGTTTACCATAACTTCCCGGTTTGTGTACTCTGTGCCTCCATTTATAAACCCCAGGATCACATCTGCTTTATTAACTGCTTTGTTAACCTGTCCTGCCACCGAGGGAATCTCTGCTCTGCTCAACTCTGTGGCAGGGTGGGGCTTGAAGACCTGATTCTCACAGAGACAGTCCACGCCCATTAACAGCCCCAGGATGGTCGAGTTGTTAAGACCTTGGACTTAAAATCCAATGGGTTTATGCCCACTTGGGTTCAAACCCCACTCCTGGTAACTCTTTAATTTAAGACCCATTTCGTTAAATGTTGCTCAGTGACACTCGTTTGTCATCTGCTGAATCTCCATCAAACAAACAATGAGATTTTTATAGATACGGAAAGAAAGATTTCATATTTATATGTAATTCTTGAAGTGGTCTTTCGGCATCTGCGGAATCTGCACTTTCGCTCACTCGCTGTCTCTCCCAACTAACAAAGAGAAGGAATCGTAAAATGTTTTTATATCCTTCAGTCTCCACCTCTCTCTCTCTCACTCTCTTTCTGTCTCTCTCTGTTACACATTTATCATATGCCTCCTTTTTTGTCTCTCTGTCTTCTTGTTTTTCTCTGTCTGTCTGTCTCTGTCTCTCACTGTCTTTCTGTTTCTCTCTGTCTTTCTCTCTCTGTCTATCTGTGTCTTGCTCTCTCTGTCTGTCTCTCTCATTGTCCTCTCTATCTTTGTGTATCTTTGTGTCTCAGTCTTTCTGCCTGTGTGTGTCTCATTCTGTGCCTCTCTCTGTTTCTGTTTCTCTCTCTCTCTCTCTCTCTCTCTCTCTCTCTCTCGCTCTCCGTGTCTCTCTCGCTCTTTGTTTCCCTCTCCTTGCTCACTCCTCCCTCTGGGTCTGGTGAATGAGCCCAGGTCTGTTCACAGCGCCATTCTTGCTCTGCGCTTCTGCAGTGACTGCAAAGGAGTGTCTTCCGTCAGTTCCTCGTTAAATATAGTGAAGTATCCCCGCCTGTTACGTTGGAAGACGGGGTTTCAATTCCCCGTCGGGAATTAAGCATTTCTAAAATCTGCAATGATGTATCCTGGTGCAGCTTCAAGTAAATAAGCTGCAGTGAAAAATTGAAGAGTAAAAATTGCGAGAGGGGGTTGTCTCTTTGAGAACTTTCTTCAACATAGACTGTTTCGGGGCGAAGTGCTGTTTCGCTCCAGAGCGATGGATGATTGCGATTTTATCTGAGCAACATTTAAAATCGCACAGGCCCAGTAGTTGTGGCCGAGTGGTTAAGGCGATGGACTAGAAATCCATTGGGGTCTCCAGCGCAAGTGTCGACTACGATTGCAGCATTTTGCATCCCATTTCAAAATGTAACCAAATCCCTGGAGAACTAATCCTGAGTTAGGCGGAATTAAATCCCACATTTTTCGACTCCTCGAAGTTGTCACGTTATCATTGTGCAAATATTCATGAAATATATGGTCGGAAATAGAACAGCAATCAGGCAAACTAGCGACAGTGTTTCTGCCTGTATCTCTCGATGTCTAAGTCACTCTATATGTGTGTTTGTGTTGATGTGTATGTGTGGCTTTTTGTTTCTGTCTGTGTGTGTCTGCCGATCACTCGGGTAACAAGCGGGGATACTTTCCTCAGCCTTCACATCTTCCTAAAGTGTGGTTCCCCAGAATTGGACACAATACTCCAGCTGAGGCCGAACAGGTGTTTTATTTAGGTTTCCTGTAACTTCCTGGCTTGTGCACTCTGCCTCCATTTACAAACCCCAGGATCCCATTTGCTTTTTTAACTGCTTTGTTAACCTGTCCTGCCACCGAGGAAATCTTTGCTTTACTCAACTCTGTGACAGGGTGGCGCTTCAAGTCCTGATTCTCACAGAAACAGCGTATAATAGCTAACAGCACCAAGATGGCCGAGTGGTTAAGGCGTTGGACTTACAGATCTAATGGGTTTATACCCGCGTGGGTTCGAACCCCACTCCTGGTAAATTTTTAATTTAAGACTCATTTCCTTTCATCCTGCTCAGTGACATTCTTTGTCATCAGCTGAACCTCCATCAAACAAACAATGAGATTTTTATAGATGCGGAAAGGTTTCATATGTAATTCTTCAAGTCCTATTTTTCATCTGCTGTATCTGCATTTTTCTCTCACTCTCTCTGTCACTCTCAGCTAACAAGGAGAAGGAATCTTAAAGTGTTTTTATATCTTCAGTCTCCACCTCTGTCTCACTATCTGCCTCTCTGTCTCCCTCTCATTCTCTCACTCTCTTTCTGTCTCTCTCTGTTACACATTTGTCATACGCCTCCTTTTCTGTCTCTCACTCTGTCTTTCTCTGTCTGTCTCTCTCTCTGTCTGTCTGTCTCTCTGTCTCTCTGTCTGTCTCTGTCTGTCTGTCTGTCTCTGTCTGTCTCTGTGTGTCTGTCTCTCTCTCTCTCTGTCTCTCTCTGTCTCTCTCTCTCTCTGTCTCTCTCTCTCTGTTTCTCTCTGTCTCTCTCTCTGTCTCTCTCTCTCTCTCTCTGTCTGTCTGTTTCTATCTCTGTCTCTCTCTCTGTTTCTCTGTGTCTGTCTCTCTCTCTGCCTGTTTCTCTCTGTCTTTCTCTCTCTGTGTTTCTCTCTCTGTCTGTCTCTCTCTCTGTCTGTCTCTCTCTCTCTGTTTCTACCTCTGCCTGTCTCTCTCTCTGTTTCTCTCTGTCTTTCTCTCTCTGTCTGTCTCTCTGCCTCTCTCTCTCTGTCTGTCTCTCTCTCTCTCTCTCTGTCTCTCTCTCTGTCTCTCTCTCTCTGTCTGTCTCTCTCTCTCTGTTTCTACCTCTGCCTGTCTCTCTCTCTGTTTCTCTCTGTCTTTCTCTCTCTCTCTGTCTCTCTCTCTGTCTGTCTCTCTCTCTGTCTGACTCGCTCTGATTGTCTCTGTCTTTGTCCCTGTCTCTTTCTCTCTCTCTGCATTTCTCATTTTTCAAGTTCTGCTCACAGATCCATTCTTGCTCTGGCAAACTGTACGTGTAAGTTCCTCGTTATTATAGCGGCGAGTATCCCCGCCTGTCACGTGGGAGACCGGATTCAATTCCCCGACAAGAAGGGTGCTTTTAACATTCCAAATTGTAAACCTTTGGGCAACCCCTTAAAATCCTCCTTGGAAAAGTAGGACAGAAAAAAAATCACTAAAATAATTTTTCAAGATTTACTGCCATATGAAGAACTGTAAAGCAACTTCCTGCACCAGTTCCTCGTTAGTATAGAGCTCTCTCTCTCTCTGTTTCCCTCTCCCTTTTGTGTGGGACGTGGAGGAGGGAGAGAGTGACAGAGAGAAAGAGATTAACAGGGTTACGGACAAAAAGCGGGGGGTGGGACAGAGCACGACTGGTCTTTCACAGAGACAGCACAGGCACGGCGGGCCGAATGGCCTCCTTCTGTGCTGTAAGTTTCTATGAATCCATGGCACTCAGAAAAGCTTATTAAATATGTGACATAAACATAGAGAGCAGGCACACATGTCTGTGTGTGTGTGTTCGAGTCTTTGTCTCAAACACTGCATAACTACTTCCTCTACCAGGTCCTTGATAGTATAGTGGTGAGGATTCAATTCCTCGACAGGTTCTCTCTGTCCCTCTCTCTCTGTCTCACTCACTGTTTCCCGCTCTCTCTCTCTCTCTGTATCTCTCTCTCTGCCTCTCCCCGTGTCTCTCTCGCTCTTTGTTACCCTCTCCTTGCTCACTCCTCCCTCTGGGTCTGGTGAATGAGCCCGGGTCTGGTGAATGAGCCCAGGTCTGTCCACAGCGCCATCCTTGCTCTGAGTTTCTGCAGAGAACGCCCAGCAGTGACTTTGGTCAGTTTCGTGGAGTATCCCTGCCTGGTGAGCGGGGTTCTGCGATGGGGCAAAATGCGTCTTTAAGATGTGAAATACTAATTAAATTGGTTCGTGTTAAAAAGCGAGGGAGGGACATGGAAGAGTAAATAAATGCGAGAGGAGATTGTCTCTGAGAATTTTCTTGAGCGGAGACTGTTCAGGGACTGAGAGCTGTTTTGCTCCAGGGCGATGGATGATTGCGATTTTATCTGAGCTACATTTAAAAACTAGCCAACCCAGTAGTCATGGCTGAGAGTTTAAGGCGATCGACTATGAAAGCCATTGGGCTCTTCCCGCACAGGTTCCAATCTTGCCGACTACGGTTCCAGCGTTTCTCATTTTAAAATGTAATCAAATCCCTGGGGAACTAATCCTGAGTTGGGCGGAATTAAATTCAACACCTCGAAGCTTTTCACTTTTTCATGGTGCAAGTATGCACGAAATATACAGTTGGAAATAGAACAACAATCAGACAAATCAGGGTTTAAACTAATTTGGCAGGGGTCCATCCTTTCCTGATATGTATACCCTCGCATTTCTGGTATCATCCTTGTACATCTTCTCTGTACCCTCTCTGTGCCTGTCTGTGTCTGTGTGTTTATGTGTGTGTCTCTCTGTGTCGGTCTGTGTCTGTGTGTCTGTCTGACTATGTGTCTCTCTGTGTCTGTCTCTGTGTCTCTCTCTGCTCAAATCTGTGGCAAGGTGGAGCTTGAAGGCCCGATTCTCTTAGATACAGTGCGCATTCACTGTCAGCACCAAGATGGCCGAGTGGTTAAGGCGTTAGATTTAAGATCCAATGGGTTTATACCCACAGTGGGTTCGAACCCCACTCCAGGTAGTTCTTTAATTTAAGATCCATTTCCTTTCATTCCTGCTCAGTGACACTCGCTTGTCAACAACTGATTCTCCAACAAACAATTAGATATGGAAAGAAAGGTCTCATATGTAATTCTTCAAGTCCTATTTTGGCATCTGCTGAATCTGCATTTTTCTCTCTGTCTCTCTCTGTCTGTCTCTCTCTGTCTCTCTCTGTCTGTCTCTCTCTGTCCCTCTCTGTCTGTCTCTGTTTCTCTGTCTGTCACTCTGTCTGTCTGTCTCTGTCTTTCACTCTCTGTCTGTTTCTCTGTCTGTTTCTCTCTGACTGTCTCTCTCTGTGTCCCTGTGTCTCTCTCTCTGTTTCTCTCTCTGTCTCTGTTGTTCTCATTTGTCCAGTTTTGTTCACAGCTCGATTCTTGCTCTGACCGACTTTACACGTGTTAATTCCTCATTAGTATAATGGTGAGTATCCCTGCTTATTATTTGAATAGGCCTGGGTTCAATTCGCCGATGGGGCGGGCAATTTTTATCAACACCAATTTTAAACATTTATAAAGCTTCTTAAAATCATTCTGTTCAGAACAGAAAAAATCCACCTTTGGATTTGAGACTAGATTCTTGGTGCCCACCTGTTGTCGAGCTGTGAACCATTACGTTTCTCACTGGGCAGCATTTCAAAATTAAACAAACTCCCAGTCGGTTTAATCGTCAATTACAAGGCTTAAAGTTCCATGGATTGTAACAGCTCGACATTTCAACTGATCTGCAAGAGTTGACGAAATTTACGACAAGAATCTCACTATCTGTCACTCTGTCTCCCTCTCATTCTCTCACTCTCTTTCTGTCTCTCTGTTACACATTTGTCATACGCCTCCGTTTCTCTCTCTCTCTCTCTCTCTCTGTCCTTCCCTTGTTGATCATTCCTCCCTCTGGGGCTGGAGAATGAGCCCAGGTCTGTTCAGAACGCCATTCTTGCTCTGCGATTCTGCACAGTAACGCCATCCATCAGTTCCTCGTCAGATTTTGTGAACTATCCCTCACTGCAACTCCCGAGGTCGGCTTTCAATTCCGCGATGGAGTGGAAGCATTTTTAAGATGTCAAACTGTATTTATATTTCCTGGTGTAGCTTTATGTTAAAAAGCTACAGTGATAAACAGAATAGTAAAAAACATGCGAGAGGAGATTGTCTCTTGAAATTTCATGACACGAGACTGTTCAGGGACTGAGTGCTGTTTTGCTTCAGAGCGATGGATGATTGCAATTTTATCTGAGCAACATTTAAAGTTTTACAGACCTAGTAGTCGTGGCCGAGTGGTTAAGGTGATAGGCTAGAAATCCGTTGGGTGTTTCCCTGCACAAGTTCGAATCCTGCCGACTACGGTTCCAGCACTACTCATTTTTTAAAGTAACCAAATTCCTGGGGAACTAATCCTGAGTTGGGCGGAATTAAATCCAACACCTCGAAGTTTTTCACTTTTTCATTGTGGAAGTATGCACGAAATATATGGTCGCTAATAGAACAATAATCAGACAAATCAGGGTATAAACTAATTTGGCAGCGGTCCATACCTTCCTGATATATATACCCTCGCATTTCTGGTATCATCCTTGTAAATCCTCTCTGTGTCTGTGTGTCTGTCTGTGTCTGTGTGTCTCTGTGTGTGTCTCTGTGTCGGTCTGTGTGTCTCGCCATGTGTGTGTGTCTACCTGTGTGTCTCTCTGTGTTGGTCTGTGTGTGTCAGTCTGTGTTTCTCTCTGTGTCTGTGTGTCTGCCTGTGTGTCTCTCTGTGTTGGTCTGTGTGTCTGTGTGTTTATGTGTGTGTCGGTCTGTGTGCCTCTCTGTGTCGGTCTGTGTGTCTCTCTGTGTCTGTTTGTTTATGTGTGTGTCGGTCTGTGTGTCTCTCTCTGCTCTGCTCAACTCTGTGGCAGGTTGGTGCTTCAAGGCCCGATTCTCTCAGAGCCAGCGCGTGAATAATGCCAGTACCAGGATGGCCGAGTGGTTAAGGCATTGGACTGAAAATCCATGTGGGTTTATATCCAGGTGGTTTCAAGCCCCACTACTGGTAACTCTTTAATTTAAGATCCATTTCCTTTCATCCTGCTTAGTGACACTCATTTGTCATCAGTTGATTCTCCAACAAACTATGAGATGTTTATAGATATGGAAAGAAAGATCTCATATGTAATTCTTCAAGTCCTATTTTGGCATCTGCTGAATCTGCATTTTTCCCTCACTCTCTCTGTCACTCTCAACTAACAAAGAGAAGGGATCGTGAAATGTTTTTACATCTTTCAGTCCCCACCTCTCTCTGTCTCACTATCTGTGTCCCTCTCATTCTCTCACTCTCTTTTTCTCTCTCTCTCTGTTTCTCTCTGTCTGTCTCTCTGTCTGTCTCTCTCTTTGTCTATCTCTCACTGTATGGCCATCTGTCTGTTTCTTTCTGTCTCTCTCTCTCTGTATGGCTCTCTGTCTTTCTCTGTCTGTTTCTCTCCGTCTGTCTGTCTCTGTCTGTCTGTGTGTCTGTCTCTCTGTCTGTCTCTCTCTTTGTCTGTCTCTCTCTCTATCTCTCTCTGTATGGCTCTCTGTCGTTTTCTCTCTCTGTCTGTTTCTCTCTGTGTGTCTCTCTCTGTCTTTCTCTGACTGTCTCTCTGTCTGTCTCTGTCTCTCTTTGTCCCCGTCTTTCTCATTTGTCAAGTTCTGTTCACAGCTCGATTCTAGCAGCAGCCAGTATATCAGTTCCTCATTAGTATAGTGGTGAGTATCCCCGCCTGTCACAGTGGAGACCGGGATTCAATTTCCCGATGGGGAGGGCGATTTCAACATCACAACTTTTAAACCTTTGGGCAACTCCTTAAAAGCCTTCTTGGAAAAGTAAAACAGAAAAAAAGCCGACCAAAATAATTTTAAAAGATTTACTGGCACATGAAGAACTGTATAACAACTTCCTGCACCAGTTCCTCGTTAGTATAGAGCTCTCTCTCTCTCTCTGTTTCCCTCTCCCTTTTGTGTGGGGCGCGGAGGAGGGAGAGAGTGACAGAGAGAAAGAGATTAACAGGGTTACGGACAAAAAGCGGGGGGTGGGACTGAGCACGACTGCTCTTTCAAAGAGACAGCACAGGCACGGCGGGCCGAATGGCCTCCTTCTGTGCTGCAAGTTTCTACCAACCTATGACACTCAGAAAAACTTGGTAAATATGTGACATAAACATAGAGAGCAGACACACATGTCTGTGTGTGTGTTCGAGTCTTTGTCTCAATCACTGTATAACTACTTCCTCTACCAGGTCCTTGATAGTATAGTGGTGAGGATTCAATTCCCCGACACCTTCTCTCTCTCTCTCTCTGTCTCATATTTAACTATAATTCTTAAAGTGCTATTTTGGCATCTGCTGAATCTGCATTTTCTCAAGTGTCACTATTGACTAACAAGGAGAAAGAGAATTCGGACTCTACCCCTCTCTGTCACACTATCTGGTCTCTCTGTCTCCCTCTCATTCTCTCTCTTTGTCTCTCTCACTCTCTCTTTCTGTCTCTGTTACACATTTGTCATAAGCCTCCTTTTTTGTCTCTCTCTCTCTGTATCTATCATTGTCTCTCTCTTTATCTCTCTGAATATCTCTCTGTCTTTCTCTCTCTGTCTCTCGGTCTCACTATTTGTCCCTTTCTCTGTTTGTCCCGTCTTTGTCCCGTCTCTCTCTTTCTCTCTCAGTCCAATTCTGTTCACAGCTCGATTCTGGCTCTGACACACTTTATACCCATCAATTCCTCGTTAGTATAGTGGTGAGTATCCCCGCCTGTCACGCGGGAGACCGGGGTTCAATTCCCCGACGGGAAGGAAGATTTTATAATTCAAAATTTTAAAGCTTTGGTCAACTCCTTAAAACCTCCTTGGGAAAGTAGAATAGAAAAAACATCAGCTAAAATAATTTTAAAAGATTTACTGTCATAACAACTTCCTGCACCAGTTCGTCGTTAGTATAGAGCTCTCTCTCTCTGGTTTCCTCTCTGTCTCATTCACTGTTCCCCAGTCTCGCTCTCTCTGTCTCATTCACTGTTCCCCAGTCCAATTCCAATTTTTTTTCCAATTCAAATGCTTTATTGGCATGAAAGTTTACAGAGAACCATATTGCCAAAGCTTACATAGCAAAAAGGTACAGTTTTCCAACATTCTGTAGGTGTCAATCGATTTGACATTTGTTGGTTACATACAATATTACTTTTAAACAATATTAATTTTAAACAGCCTTTGTACTTCATTTGGTACGTTCAATATTAATTTTAAACAGTCTTAATTTTTAAACAGTCCTCAGGTTGTGACATGTTGTTACATATTTGGCCCCAAGGTATGGTCTGTCTCCTTCTCCTAGGACTAATCTCAATTTTGACAGGTCATCCAATTCCTTGAAATCTGGGGTTGTTTGGCTTAGCTTGTTGAATAATATGTTTCTTGATGTGTTGAATTTTACGCATTTTAGGAGGAAATGCATCTCTGTTTCAACCTCGCCGGCCAGACATTGATCGCATATTCTATTCTCTCTAGGCTGCCAGGATTTCTTGTATCTGCCTTTTTCAATTTCCAGTTGGTGGTCGCTTAGTCTGTACCTGGTGAGGGTCTGTCTCTGTTTTGTGTCCCCAGTCTCTCTCTCTGTTTCCGTCTCTCTCTGTGTGCCTCTCTCCATGTCTCTTTCACTCTTTGGTTCCCTCTCCTTGCTCACTCCTCCCTCTGGGGCTGGTGAATGAGCCCAGGTCTGTTCACAGCGCCATTCTTGCTCTGAGCTTCTGCAGAGAACACACAGCAGTGACTTTCGTCAATTCCTCATCAATTCAGTGCACAATCGCCACCTGTTGCACGGCTGACAGAGGTTCAATTCTGTGATGGAGAGAAATTAGTCTTTCCAGTGTAAAATAATTGTTATATTTCTTGGCGTAACTTAATGTTAAAAAGTGAGGGAGGAACATGGAAGAGTGAAACAATGCGAGGGGAGATTGTCTCTTTGGGAATTTTCTTGAGCGGAGACTGTTCAGGGACTGAGTGCTGTTTTGCTCCAGAGCGACGGATGATTGCGATTTTATCTGAGCAACATTTAAAGTCTCACAGACCCAGTAGTCGTGGCCGAGTGGTTAAGGTGATGGGCTAAAAATCCATCGGGGTCTCCCCACGCAGGTTCGAATCCTGCCGACTACAGTTCCAGCATTTTTCGTCTCTTAATATAACCAAATCCCTGGGGAACTAATCCTGAGGTGGGCGGAATTAAATCCAACACCTCGAAGTTTTTCACTTTTTCATTGTGCAAGTATGCACGATATATACGGTCGGAAATAGAACAATAATTAGACAAATCGGGGTTTAATCTAATTTGGCAGGGGTCCATCCTTTCCTGATATGTATACCCTCGCATTTCTGGTATCATCCTTGTAAATCTTCTCTGTACGATCTCTGTGTCTGTGTGTCTCTGTGTGTGTCTCTGTGTCGGTCTGTTTGTCTCGCTGTGTGTGTGTGTCGATCTTTGTGTAGGTCTGTGTGTCTCTCTCTGTGTCGGTCTGTGTGTTGGTCTGTGTGTCTCTCTGCTCTGCTCAACTCTGTGGCAAGGTGGGGCTTGAAGGCCCGATTCTCACAGAGACAATCTGCAAACCAAACCAGCACCAGGATGGCCGAGTGGTTAAGGCGTTGGACTTAAGATCCAATGGGTTTATACCCACGTGGGTTCGAACCCCACTCCTGGTAACTCTTTAATTTAAGAAACATTTTCTTTCATCCTGCTCAGTGACACTCTTTACCATCTGCTGAACCTCCATCAAACAAACAATGAGATTTTTATAGATACGGAAAGGTTTCATATGTAATTCTTAAAGTGCTATTGTGGCATCTGCTGAATCTGCATTTTTCTCTCACTGTCTCTGTCATTCTCAACTAAAAAGGAGAAGGAATCTTAAAATGTTTTTATATCTTTCAGTCTCCACCTCTGTCTCACTATCTGCCTCTCTGTCTCCCTCTCATTCTCTCTCTTTCTGTCTCTCTCTGTTACACATTTGTCATACGCCCCCTTTTCTTTCTCACCAATTCCAATTCCAATTCCAATTAAAATGCTTTATTGGCATGAAAGTTTACAGAGAACCATATTGCCAAAGCTTACATAGCAAAAAGGTACAGTTTTCCAACATTCTGTAGGTGTCAATCGATTTGACATTTGTTGGGTACATACAATATTACTTTTAAACAATATTAATTTTAAACAGTCTTTGTACTTCATTTGGTACGTTCAATATTAATTTTAAACAGTCTTAATTTTAAACAGTCCTCAGGTTGTGACATGTTGTTACATATTTGGCCCCAAGGTATGGTCTGTCTCCTTCTCCTAGGACTAATCTCAATTTTGACAGATCATCCAATTCCTTGAAATCTGGGGTTGTTTGGCTTAGCTTGTTGAATAATATGTTTCTTGATGTGTTGAATTTTTCGCATTTTAGGAGGAAATGCATTTCTGTTTCAACCTCGCCAGCCAGACATTGATCGCATATTCTATTCTCTCTAGGCTGCCAGGATTTCTTGTATCTGCCTTTTTCAATTTCCAGTTGGTGGTCGCTTAGTCTGTACCTGGTGAGGGTCTGTCTCTGTTTTGTGTCTCTGATGGTCGTGAGGTAGTCTGCCAGTTTATATTCTCTTTTTAGGGCCCGGTAACATTCTAATCTGCTTTGGCTTTCGGTTATTTTGTTCCAATGTTCCAGGTAGGTTTCTTTGCATTTTTTAATGATTTGGTTCACTCGGATTGGTGTTTGGACGGCTGTGTTGGTCTGGGGCTGGTCAGGGTCCGGCTGAGTACTTAGTTTCCGTAGCAGCTGACTCAGGGGACTCTTTTCTGGGTTTAGCTCTTGGGTCTGAAAGGCTTTGAAATGATGGGTGTCTGGGGAGCTAGATTTGAGGTGATTTAGGAAGTTTAGTGCTCGTTTTTGGATGTTTATTATCAGTGGGTATCTGCCTAGTTCGGCTCTGCATGCATTTGTTGGCGTTTTCCTTTGGGTGCGAAGGATGCTTCGGCAGAATTCTGCATGTAGGGCTTCTATTGTATGTTTTTCCCATTTAGTGTAGCTTTGGTGATTTAGCGGGCCCCATACTTCACTACCGTACAGTGCAATGGGCAGGATTATGCTGTCAAATATTTTGAGCCAGATTTTGATTGGGATTTGGATGTTGTAGAATTTTCTTTTTATTGCATATAGGGCTCTTCGGGCTTTTTCTTTTAGTGCATTCACTGCTATGCTGAAGCTCCCTGATGCTGTAATAGTTAGACCAAGGTAGGTGTAGCTCATAGTGTGTCCTATAGTGATATCACTGAGGGTAAACTGGTATTTGTTTTCCTGACATCTGGGCCTTTTTTGAAAAATCATGATGATTGGTTTTCTTTAGATTTACTGTTAGAGCCCAATTTTGGCAGTATTTGTCGAGTAGGTCTAGTTGTTGCTGTAATCCCTGTTCTGTGGGAGACAGCAGAACCAGGTCGTCCGCATAGAACAGGGATTTCACTTCTCCATCTAGGAGACGGAGACCTGGTGACTCGCTTTGCTCCAGCATGTCTGCTAATTCATTTATGTATATGTTGAACAGGGTCGGGCTCAAATTGCAGCCCTGCCGGACGCCTCTTCTCTGGGTGAAGAAATCGGTGCGTTTGTCTCCAATTTTGACCCCGCATTTGTTTTTCAGATACATTGATTTAATAAGGTCATAGACTTTGCCCCCTATTCCACATTGAAGAAGTTTATAATAGAGCCCTTCGTGCCATATAGAGTCAAAGGCTTTCTTGAAGTCGATGAAACAGGCGAATATTTTCCCATTTTTTGTTTGGTGTATATGTTTTTCAATGAGGGTGTGAAGGGTATAGATATGGTCGGCGGTGCGGTGTTTTGGAAGAAAGCCTATTTGGTTTTTTCTGAGGATATTATGTTTGTTAAGAAAATCAAGTAATCTACTATTTAGAATACTGCAGAATAACTTCCCTAGACAACTGTTGACACAGATGCCGCGGTAGTTATTTGGGTCTGATTTGTTTCCGCTTTTATATATGGGGGAGATTAGTCCTTGGCACCAGATATCGGGAAAACAGCCTGAACGTAATATGATGTTGAATAATTTGAGTACCGCACCCTGCATCTCCATATTGCTGAACTTGAGCATTTCATTTTTGATGTTGTCTGGGCCACAGGCTTTCTTTAGGTGGAGAGATTTTGTTTTTGTGGCCATTTCTTTCCATGTGATTGGGGAGTCTAGAGGGTTTTGGTTGTCTTTGATTGTTGCTTCTAATGTGTGGAGTTTTTCTGTGACCTGATGTTGACTTGGGTTTGTTTCGTTTATTGGGATGTCTTTGTAGAGGTTTTCAAAATGTGTTCTCCAGATGTCGCCATCTTGGATTGGTAATGCTTGCAATTGTGTTGTACTCAGGTTATTCCACATTTCCCAGAATTGTTTTGGGTTGGTGGAGTTTTCAATTTCTTCTAGTATTTTGTGGGTATAGTTTTGTGTTTTGTTCCTAATGGTGTGTTTATATCTTTTGAGGGTTTCATTGTATCTAGTACGTAGGTCCGGATTGTTTGGTTGGCGATGCTTTTGGTTTGATATTTTTCTCAGGTCTTTTCTGGCATTTTTGCATTCGTGGTCAAACCATTTCTTATTTTTATTTTGTCTTTTGTGACTCTTCCTCTTCTGTTTCACGAGGTCGGCTTTTACAGCTGCCTCATGAAAGATCATATTTATATCCTCTATGGCCATGTTTACCCCATCTCTGGTGATCTCATATAGATTTTCTTTAAATTTTGAAATTTTACTTGTGAGATCAGGTGAATTTAGTGCTGTGATGAATTTATCTCCACTGTCTGGGGCCCATCTGTATGTCTGGTTTATTTTATGTAGCTTACTGGGTTCCTTTTTTGTGTCTGTAGTTTGGGCAGAAAGTTTAAGGTACACATTTATTTGGTTATGGTCTGAGAGGGGGGATTGCTGCCTGACAGTGAATGCGTTGATATCGCAGGGGTCCAGGTCAGTGATTGTATAATCCACCACACTAGACCCAAGAGTTGAGGAATATGTGAGTCTCCCTAAGGAGTCCCCTCTGAATCTACCGTTAACTATGTACAGGCCTAAGGCTCGGCAGAGTTGCGCTACCTCCCTACCGCTTTTATTTATTTCACAATCGAGGTTGTTTCGGTTTGCGATGGCTGGTGTGACATATAGAGGGGTCTGGCCAAACACATGGTTGTTGCCCTGTGGGTCTATGAAGTCAGGTTCACATCCTGTCCTTGCATTTAGGTCCCCACATAGTAGCACCTTTCCTTGGGCCTGGAAATGGCTGATTTCCATGTGGAGAGTGTCAAATATCTCCTCTTCAAAATATGGCGATTCTATTGGAGGTATGTAGATCGCACATAAGTAAACATCGTTTTTTGCTATTCCTATATTTTTATCTAATTTTAGCCATACGTGTGATTTTCCCTGTTTTATCGGTGAGATGTGTTTGTTCAGTTCTCCTTTATACCACACCAGGATTCCCCCGGAGGTTCTGCCCTTGCGTGTCTTAATGTTCTTTACTGAAGGCACAATAATTTCATGGTACATTGGGGGACAGTGGGTCGGCATGTCATTTTGGCACCATGTTTCTATTAACACAATTATATCAATGTCTTTTATAGCTTTTAGGAATTCAGGGTCTGTACTCTTCATCCCAAAAGTTGAGGAGCGGAGGCCCTGGATATTCCAGCAGCTTATGTGGAAAGAACGCATTTATATAGTTCAATAAAACGAAATAAAATGGACCTATTTTGTGGGATGAGTGTGGAAACACTATTTTCTATAATGCTAAATGATGATTTAGTATAAATTTCATGAGGCATGCACATATATCTATCTAATAGTAGTAATAATACTGATAAGATAACAATAATGATAATGATAAATAACAATATTAATAATTTCTCCGGCTTTCTATCAGGCTGTTCAGCATCGTCATGATCTTTCTCAGTTCTTGGTCTACAGTCTGTGGTCTAGAGGGGGGTCTTGGGTCAGGTATAAAAGCACGGTTCTGTTGTTGGTTTTGTAAAGGGGGGTGGGGGACATTGGTGGTCCTGTTTGGGTTACGGCTCCCAATGGTAGAGGGGGTGGGAGGGCTGCGTCTTTTGGCAGTGTTTATGAGGTTTTTTGCAAAGACCCACATCCGCTGTTTGAGTAGATGTATTTCGTCATAGAGGTCCCTTGTGTTGATGTTTGGATGATGGGCCAGGTAGACGTTGGGGAAGACAGAACATCTCGTGTCGATCTCCCTGTTGGTGTTGTGGATTATATAGGCTGGGGTGTCCTTTCTGGGCAGTAGTGTGGAGATCACGATCCGCGCCTCGGGGAATTCCTTGCTGGCCTTTTCCGCCATCCTGCTCACCGCCCTAGCAGTGCCTTCCCGTAGGGTGCGTAGGTCGTTTGTGCCTGTGTGGATCACAAGCCATTTGGGGCTTCCAAGGGATTCTTTGTTCAGGATCTTCATTGCATGTTCTGTGTTGCTGCACCATTTTTTCAGGACTTGATGACCTGGGAACAGCCTCTGGGGGTCCAGAAACTTTCCGTTGGAGTCGGTCAGCAGGACCGCCTGAGGGGCTGGTTTTTCAGACTGGGTAGCAGTAGTCTGGGCAGGACTCGACTGATGGCTGGTTGTTGGCTGGGTTTCTGGGATATGTTGTGTGGCAGGAGCGGGGTTTGAGGCTTTCGGTGTGTCCTCGTGTGGGGGGGCATCTGACGGGTTCTGCGTCCCTGTGTGTGAGGACTGGGTAGCGGTAGTCTGGGCAGGACTCGACTGAGGGCTGGTTGTTGGCTGGGTTTCTGTGGTGAGCTGTGTGGCAGGAGCGGGGTTTGTGGCTTTCGGTGTGTCCTCGTGTGGGGTGGCATCCGACGGGTTCTGTGTCCTTGTGTGTGTTGTTTTTTGGACCTTAAGAGGTTTGTGTTGCCTGCTGAGCCTTTCTACGGCCTCCGTCATTTTGTTTAGTTGGGTATGGAGTTCTTTGATCTTATTTATTTGTTCCTCTACGGTCTTTCTCAGATTGTGGATGGTGGACTCGTTTTCCATTTTCAGCTGTTTGAGTTCCTCCGTCCAGTTCTTGGTCTGTGTTTCTCTGTATTCGTTGAATTCGAGTTCTAGTTTGGACAGACTCTCTTTCAGCAGTTTGTTTGCGTTGAGAGGTGTGGGGGGGGGTGGAGATGGTCAGGGAGGTGTGTGTCTCTGCTGGACTCTCTTCTTCTTCCTCCGCTTGGCTCTCATCATCCTCTGTTCGATTCTCTTTTGCCTCCTGTCCATTGGTCCTATTTGTGTCTGCCTTAGTTTTCAGCTGGGGGAATTCCTTTTCGAAGGAGTCCAGACTTTCTACATTCCCCTGTATCATGATCTTTCCTTTTTTGTTGTAGTAGCTTATGGTTAGCAGGGGGTCATCTTTATCTAGATTTCCATCTTTACATATTTTCAGTCTGCCTCCACTGCCAATACCTTCGCTGGAGACGTATGCGTAGTATTTTTGTAAAGTCTCCTTCCATGAGGGAATGGAGTCGGTGTAGAATATGAGGTTGTTCTTCGTCTTAATCCCTTTGTGTGTGGTATAGTCAACGTAGAGGACCTCTGGGTTACTTTTTAGTGTTATGTCCTTGTGTTTTTCCTTTGCTTTATTTTTTGTGCATTGCTCAGGATATTTCATTTCCCTGCTCATTGTAGTCGTTTGTTTTGTCTCAGGTAGATAACTTTTTTTCTCTTTTTTGTGTCGTGTTCCACCTTATCCCACTTTTAGGTCCAAAATTGAGAGTTTTTCAGGGGTTCATCTTTGATATAGCTGCTCTTAAAAGTTTCTCTCTCTCTCTCTCACAGGTTCCTGGTTCGGGTTGTTTATCGTTTCTCTCTGGTTTCTATTCCTTTTTTTTTTCTTTTTTTTTTTTTTTCTTTTTTTCTTTTTTTCTTCGGGTTTGTTGTTCTTTTTCTAGGTTAACTAAATTTAGGTAGATCTAGGTATAGCTTTTTTCCTCCGGACCCGGAGTTTTCCTCTCTCTCCTCGCGTCGGTCTCAGGCTGTTTCTGCTCTGGTCCCAGCCCCTCGGCTCGGCTGTGCAGTCCCGTCCCGGCCCGGTGTTTGTCCGAGTTTCTCCGACCCCGGAGTTTCTCGGGTTTCGGGCCCCGGGCTTGCTCTCTCTCCGGGCTTCTGCCCTGGTCCTTTCTCTGTATGTCTCTCTGTTGTTCTCTGTCTGTTTCTCTCTGTCTGTCTCTCTCTGTTTGTCTCTCTCTGTCTTTCTCTCTGTCTGTCTCTCTCTGTCTGTCTGTGTCTGTCTGTCTCTCCCTCTGTCTGTCTCTCTCTGTCTTTCTCTCTCTGTCTGTCTCTCAATTCAAATGCTTTATTGGCATGAAAGTTTACAGGGAACCATATTGCCAAAGCTTACATAACAGAAAGTACAGTTTTCCAACATTCTGTAGGTGTCAAACAATTTTGACCTTCGTTGGGTACATACAATATTAGTTTAAACAATAATAATCTCTCTGTCTCTCTCTGTCTCTCTCTCTGTCTGTCTCTCTCTCTGTCTGTCTCTCTCTCTCTGTTTCTATCTCTGCCTGTCTCTCTCTCTGTCTCTCTCTGTCTTTCTCTGTCTCTCTCTCTGTCTGTCTCTCTCTCTCTGTTTCTATCTCTGCCTGTCTCTCTCTCTGTCTCTCTCTGTCTTTCTCTGTCTCTCTCTCTGTCTCTCTCTCTGTCTTTCTCTCTCTGTCTGTCTCTCTCTGTGTTTCTCTGTCTGTCTCTCTCTGATTGTCTCTGTCTTTGTCCCTGTCTCTTTCTCTCACTCTGCATTTCTCATTTTTCAAGTTCTGCTCACAGACCCATTCTTGCTCTGGCAAACTGTACGTGTCAGTTCCTCGTTATTATAGCGGCGAGTATCCCCGCCTGTCATGTGGGAGACCGGATTCAATTCCCCGACGAGAAGGGTGATTTTACCATTCCAAATTTTAAACCTTTGGGCAGCTCCTTAAAATCCTCCTTGGATAAGTAGAATAGAAAAAAAATCAACTAAAATAATTTTAAAAGATTTACTGTCTTAACAACTTCCTGCACCAGTTCCCCGTTTGTATAGAGCTCTCTCTCTCTCTCTCTGTTTCCCTCTCCCTTTTGTGTGGGGCGCGGAGGAGGGAGAGAGTGACAGAGAGAAAGAGATTAACAGGGTTACGGACAAAAAGCGGGGGGTGGGGCTGAGCACGAATGGTCTTTCAAAGAGACAGCACAGGCACGGCGGGCCGAATGGCCTCCTTCTGTGCTGTAAGTGTCTATGAATCTATGACACTCAGAAAAGCTTATTAAGTATGAGACTTACACATAAACATAGAGAGCAGACACACATGTCTGTGTGTGTTCGAGTGTTTGTCTCAATCACTGCATAACTACTTCCTCTACCAGGTCCCTGATAGTATAGTGGTGAGGATTCAATTCCCCGACAGGTTCTCTCTCTGTCTCCCTTTTCCTCTCTCTCTGCCTCTCTCTCTCGCTCTTTGTTTCCCTCTCCTTGCTCACTCCTCCCTCTGGGGCTGGTGAATGAGCCCAGGTCTGTCCACAGCCCCATTCTTGCTCTGCGATTCTGCATTGAACGCCCAGCAGTGACTTTCGTCAGATTAGTGGAGTATCCCCGCCTGGTGAGCGGGGTTCTGTGATGGGGTGAAATGCGTCTTTAAGATGTGGAATACTAATTAAATTGGTTCGTGTTAAAAAGCGAGGGTGGAACATGGAAGAGTAAATAAATGCGAGGGGAGATTGTCTCTTTGGGAATTTTCTTGAGCGGAGACTGTTCAGGGACTGAGTGCTGTTTTGCTCCAGAGCGATGGATGATTGCGATTTTATCTGAGGAACAGTTACTTCTGCACCGAACCAGCACTCGTGGCCGAGTGGTTATGGCGATGGTTTAGAAAGCCATTGGAGGTTCTCCCCGCGCAGGCTCGAATCCTGCCGACTACGGTTCTAGCGTTTTTCATCCCATTTCATTTGTAAATGTAATCAAATCTCTGGAGAACTTATCCTGAATTAGGCGGAATTAAATCCCACAACTTTCAACACCTCGAGATTTTTCTCGTTTTCATTGATCTGCGAGTATTCACCAAATAAACGGTCAGAAATAGAACAAAAATCAGGCAAATTAGCGACAGTGTTTCTCTCTGTCTGACTCTCTCGATGTCTAAATCACTCTATGTGTATGTCTGTCTGTGTACATGTGTGGCATTCTTTTTCTGTCTGTCTGCGTCTGCCGATCACTCGGGTAACAAGCGGGGATACTTTCCTCAGCCTTCACCTTCTTCCTAAAGTGTGGTTCCCCAGAATTGAACACAGTACTCCAGCTGAGGCCGAACTAGTGTTTTATTTAGGTTTCCCATAACATCCTGGCTTGTGCACTCTGTGCCTCTATTTACAAACCCCAGGATCACATCTTCTTTATTAACTGCTTTGTTAACCTGTCCTGCCACCGAGGAAATCTCTGCTCTGCTCAACTCTGTGACAGGGTGGGGCTTCAAGCCCCGATTCTCACAGAACCAGTCCACAAAAATTAACAGCACCAGGATGGCCGAGTGGTTAAGGCGTTGGACTTAAGATCCAATGGATTTATACCCGCGTGGGTTCGAACCCCACTCCTGGTAACTCTTTAATTTAAGACACATTTTCTTTCATCCTGCTCAGTGACACTCTTTGTCATTGGCTGAACCTCCCACAAACAAAAAATGAGATTTTTATAGATACGGAAAGGTTTCATATGTAATTCTTTAAGTGCTATTGTGGCATCTGCTGAATCTGCATTTTTCTCTCACTGTCTCTGTCACTCTCAACTAAAAAGGAGAAGGCATCTTAAAATGTTTTTATATCTTTCAGTCTCCACCGCTGTCTCACTATCTGCCTCTCTGTCTCCCTCTCATTCTCTCTCTATCTTTCTGTCTCTCTCTGTTACAAATTTGTCATACGCCTCCTTTTCTTTCACTCACTCTGTCTGTCTCTCTGTATGTCTTTCTGTCGTTCTCTGTCTGTTTCTCTCTGTCTTTCTCTCTCTCTGTCTGTCTCTCTCTGCCTGTCTGTGTCTGTCTGTCTCTCCCTCTGTCTGTCTCTCTCTCTCTCTGTCTCTCTCTCTGTCACTCTCTCTGTCTCTCTCTCTCTGTTTCTATCTCAGCCTGTCTCTCTCTCTGTTTCTCTCTGTCTTTCTCTCTCTGTCTCTCTCTCTGTCTGTCTCTCTCTCTCTCTGCCTCTCTCCGTGTCTCTCTCGCTCTTTGTTTCCCTCTCGTTGCTCACTCCTCCCTCTGGGGCTGGTGAATGAGCCCAGGTCTGTCCACAGCGCCATTCTTGCTCTGAGTTTCTGCAGAGAACGCCCAGCAGTGACTTTGGTCAGTTTAGTGGAGTATCCCTGCCTGGTGAGCGGGGTTCTGCGATGGGGCAAAATGTGTCTTTATGATGTGAAATACTAATTAAATTGGTTCATGTTAAAAAGTGAGGGAGGAACATGGAAGAGTAAATAAATGCGAGAGGAGATTGTCTCTTTGAGAATGTTCTTGAGCGGAGACTGTTCAGGGACTGAGTGCTGTTTTGCTCCAGAGTGATGGATGATTGCGATTTTATCTGAGCAACATTTAACGCATCACCGACTTAGTAGTCGTGGCCGAGTGGTTAAGGCGATGGACTAGATAATCCATTGGGGTCTCCCCGCGCAGGTTCTGAATCCTGCCGGCTATGGTTCCAGCGTTTTTCATCCCATTTCATTTCAAAATGTAACCAAATCCATGGAGAACTTATCCTGAGTTGGGCGGAATTAAATCCCACAACTTTCAACACCTCGAGATTTTTCTCGTTTTCATTGATCTGCGAGTGTTCACCAAATTTATGGTCAGAAATAGAACAAAAATCAGACAAATTAGCGACAGTGTTTCTCTCTGTCTGTCTCTCTCGATGTCTAAGTCATTCTATGTGTGTGCCTGTCTGTCTGTGTAGCTTTCTGTGTGTGTCTGCCGGTCACTCGGGTTACAAGCGGGGATACTTTCCTCAGCCTTCACCTCCTCCCTAAAGTGTGGTCCCCCAGAATTGGACACAACACTCCAGTTGGGGCTGAACTAGTGTGTTATTTAGGTTTAGCATAACTTCCTGGCTTGTGTACTCTGTACCTCTATTTATTAAAGCCCAGAATCCCATCTGCTTCATTAACTGCTTTGTTAACCTGTCCTGCCACCGAGGAAATCTCTGCTCTGCTCAACTCTGTGACAGGGTGGGGCTTGAAGCCCCGATTCTCACAGGGACAATCCACGCGTATTAACGGCACCAAAATGTCCGAGTGGTTAATGCGTTGGACTTAAGATCCACTGGGTTTATACCCACGTTGGTTCGAACCCCACTCCAGGTAACTCTTTAATTTAAGTTCCATTTCCTTTCATCCTGTTCAGTGACATTCGTTTGTCATCTGCTAAATCTCCATCAAACAAACAATGAGATTTTTATAGATACGGAAAGAAAGATTCCATATTTATATGTTATTCTTAGAGTGCTATTTTGGCATCTGCTGAATCTGCATTTTCGCTCACTCTAAACTAACAAAGAGAAGTAATCGTAAAATGTTTTTATATTTTTCAGTCTCCACCTCTGTCTCACTATCCGTCTCTTTGTCTCCCTCTCATTCTCTCACTCTCTTTCTGTCTCTCTCTGTTACACATTTGTCATACGCCTCCGTTTCTCTCTCTCTCTCTCTCTGTCCTTCTCTTGTTGATCACTCCTTCCTCTGGGGCTGGTAAATGAGCCCAGGTCTGTTCACAGCGCCATTCTTGCTCTGCGATTCTGCACAGTAACGCCATCCATCAGTTCCTCGTCAGATATAGTGAACAATCCCCAACTGCTACTCCTGAGGTCGGCTTTCAATTCCGCGATGGAGTGGAAGCATTTTTAAGATGTCAAACTGTATTTCTATTTCCTGGTGTAGCTTTATGTTAAAAAGCTACAGTGAGAAACAGAAGAGTGAAACAATGCGAGAGGAGATTGTCTCTTGAAATTTCATGACACGAGACTGTTCAGGGACTGAGTGCTGTTTTGCTCCAGAGTGATGGATGATTGCGATTTTATCTGAGCAACATTTAAAGTTTCACAGGTCCAGTAGTCGTGGCCGAGTGGTTAAGGCGATGGACTAGAAATCCATTGGGGTTCTCCCCGCGCAGATTCGAATCCTGCCGACTACGGTTCCAGCTTTTTTCGTCTCTTAATATAACCAAATCCCTGGGGAACTAATCCTGAGGTGGGCGGAATTAAATACAACACCTCGAAGTTTTTCACTTTTTCATTGTGCAAGTATGCACGAAATATATGGTCGCTAATAGAACAATAATCAGACAAATCAGGGTATAAACTAATTTGGCAGCGGTCCATACCTTCCTGATATATATACCCTCGCATTTCTGGTATCATCCTTGTAAATCCTCTCTATGTCTGTGTGTCTGTCTGTGTCTGTGTGTCTCTGTGTGTGTCTCTGTGTCGGTCTGTGTGTCTCGCCATGTGTGTGTGTCTACCTGTGTGTCTCTCTGTGTTGGTCTGTGTGTGTCTCTCTGTGTCGGTCTGTGTTTCTCTCTGTGTCTGTGTGTCTGCCTGTGTGTCTCTCTGTGTTGGTCTGCGTGTCTGTGTGTTTATGTGTGTGTCGGTCTGTGTGCCTCTCTGTGTCGGTCTGTGTGTCTCTCTGTGTCTGTTTGTTTATGTGTGTGTCGGTCTGTGTGTCTCTCTCTGCTCTGCTCAACTCTGTGGCAGGTTGGTGCTTCAAGGCCCAATTCTCTCAGAGCCAGTGCGCGAATAATGCCAGCACCAGGATGGCCGAGTGGTTACGGCATTGGGCTTAAAATCCATATGGGTTTATATCCACGTGGTTTCAAGCCCCACTACTGGTAACTCTTTAATTTAAGATCCATTTCCTTTCATCCTGCTCAGTGGCACTCATTTGTCATCAGTTGATTCTCCAACAAACTATGAGATGTTTATAGATATGGAAAGAAAGATCTCATATGTAATTCTTCAAGTCCTATTTTGGCATCTGCTGAATCTGCATTTTTCCCTCACTCTCTCTGTCACTCTCAACTAACAAAGAGAAGGGATCGTGAAATGTTTTTACATCTGTCAGTCCCCACCTCTCTCTGTCTCACTATCTGTGTCCCTCTCATTCTCTCACTCTCTTTTTCTCTCTCTCTCTGTTTCTCTCTGTCTCTCTCTCTGTCTGTCTCTCTGTCTGTCTCTCTCTTTGTCTGTCTCTCACTGTATGGCTATCTGTCTGTTTCTTTCTGTCTCTCTCTCTCTGTATGGCTCTCTGTCTTTCTCTGTCTGTTTCTCTCTGTCTGTCTGTCTCTGTCTGTCTGTGTGTCTGTCTCTCTGTCTGTCTCTCTCTTTGTCTGTCTCTCTCTCTATCTCTCTCTGTATGGCTCTCTGTCGTTTTCTCTCCCTGTCTCTGTCTGTTTCTCTCTGTGTGTCTCTCTCTGTCTTTCTCTGACTGTCTCTCTGTCTGTCTCTGTCTCTCTTTGTCCCTGTCTTTCTCATTTGTCAAGTTCTGTTCACAGCTCGATTCTAGCAGCAGCCAGTATATCAGTTCCTCATTAGTATAGTGGTGAGTATCCCCGCCTGTCACAGTGGAGACCGGGATTCAATTTCCCGATGGGGAGGGCGATTTCAACATCACAAATTTTAAACCTTTGGGCAACTCCTTAAAAACCTTCTTGGAAAAGTAAAACAGAAAAAAAGCCGACCAAAATAATTTTAAAAGATTTACTGGCGCATGAAGAACTGTATAACAACATACTGCACCAGTTCCTCGTTAGTATAGAGCTCTCTCTCTCTCTCTCTGTTTCCCTCTCCTCCGTGTGGGGCGCGGAGGAGGGAGAGAGTGACAGAGAGAAAGAGATTAACAGGGTTACGGACAAAAAGCGGGGGGTGGGACTGAGCACCACTGCTCTTTCACAGAGACAGCACAGGCACGGCGGGCCGAATGGCCTCCTTCTGTGCTGTAGGTGTCTATGAATCCATGAAACTCAGAAAAGCTTATTAAATATGTGACATACACATAAACATAGAGAGCAGGCACACATGTCTGTGTGTGTGTGAGTGTTCGAGTCTTTGCCTCAAGCACTGTTTTACTACTTCCTCTACCAGGTCCCTGATAGTATAGTGGTGAGGATTCAATTCCCCGACACGTTCTCTCTCTCTCTCTCTGTCTCATATTTAACTCTAATTCTTAAAGTCCTATTTTGGCATCTGCTGAATCTGCATTTTCTCAAGTGTCACTATTGACTAACAAGGAGAAAGAGAATTCGGACTCTACCCCTCTCTGTCACACTATCTGGTCTCTCTGTCTCCCTCTCATTCTCTCTCTTTGTCTCTCTCACTCTCTCTTTCTGTCTCTGTTACACATTTGTCATAAGCCTCCTTTTTTGTCTCTCTCTCTCTGTATCTATCATTGTCTCTCTCTTTATCTCTCTGAATATCTCTCTGTCTTTCTCTCTCTGTCTCACGATTTGTCCCTTTCTCTGTTTGTCCCGTCTCTCTCTCTCTTTCTCTCTCAGTCCAATTCTGTTCACAGCTCGATTCTTGCTCTGACAGATTTTGTATCCGTCAGTTCCTCGTTAGTATAGTGGTGAGTATCCTCGCCTGTCACGTGGGAGACCGGGGTTCAATTCCCCGACGGGGAGGAAGATTGTATAATTCAAAATTTTAAACTTTTGGCCAACTCCTTAAAACCTCCTTGGGAAAGTAGAATGGAATAAACATCAACTAAAATAATTTAAAAAGATTTACTGTCATAACAACTTCCTGCACCAGTTCGCCGTTAGTATAGAGCTCTCTCTCTCTGGTTTCCTCTCTGTCTCATTCACTGTTCCCCAGTCTCTCTCTCTCTGTCTCATTCACTGTTCCCCAGTCTCTCTCTCTGTCTCATTCACTGTTCCCCAGTCTCTCTCTGTTTCCGTCTCTTTCGCTCTTTGGTTCCCTCTCCTTGCTCACTCCTCCCTCTGGGGCTGGTGAATGAGCCCAGGTCTGTTCACAGCGCCATTCTTGCTCTGAGCTTCTGCAGAGAACGCCCAGCAGTGACTTTCGTCAATTCCTCATCAATTCAGTGCACAATCGCCGCCTGTTGCACGGCTGACAGAGGTTCAATTCTGTGATGGGGAGAAATTAGTCTTTCCAGTGTAAAATAATTGTTATATTTCTTGGCGTAACTTAATGTTAAAAAGCGAGGGAGGAACATGGAAGAGTGAAACAATGCGAGGGGAGATTGTCTCTTTGGGAATTTTCTTGAGCGGAGACTGTTCAGGGACTGAGTGCTGTTTTGCTCCAGAGCGATGGATGATTGCTTTATCTAAGCAACATTTAACACTTCACAGACCCAGTAGTCATGGCCGAGTGGTTAAAGCGATGGAGTGAAAAGTCATTGGGGTCTCCCCGCGCAGGTTCGTATCCTGCCGACTACGGTTCCAGCATTTTTCATTTCATTTCAAAATGTAAACAAATCTCTGGAGAACTGATCCTCAGTTTGGCGGTTTTAAATCCCACAACGTTCAACACCTCGAGACTTTTCTCGTTTTCATTGATCTGCAAGTATTCACCAAATATACGGTCAGAAATAGAACAAAAATCAGACAAATTAGCGACAGTGTTTCTCTCTACCTGTCTGTCTCTCTCGATGTCTGAGTCACTCTATGTGTCTGTCTGTGTACATGTGTGGCTGTCTGTTTCTGTCTGTGTGTGTCTGCCGGTCACTCGGGTAACAAGCGGGGATACTTTCCTCAGCCTTCACCTCCTTCCGAAGGTGCGGTTCCCCAGAATTGGACACAATACTCCAGCTGGGGCCGAACTAGTGTTTTATTTAGGTTTACCAAAACTTCCTGGCTTGTGTACTCTGTGCCTCCATTTATAAACCCCAGGATCACATCTGCTTTATTAACTGCTTTGTTAACCTGTCCTGCCACCGAGGGAATCTCTGCTCTGCTCAACTCTGTGGCAGGAGGGGGCTTGAAGACATGATTCTCACAGAGACAATCCACGCCCATTAACAGCCCCAGGATGGTCGAGTTTTAAGACCTTGGACTTAAAATCCAATGGGATTATGCCTACTTGGGTTCGAACCCCACTCCTGGTTCTTTTTTAATTTAAGACCCATTTCCTTACATTTTGCTCAGTGACACTCGTTTGTCATCTGCTTAATCTCCATCAAACAAACAATGAGATTTTTATAGATACGGAAAGAAAGATTTCATATTTATATGTAATTCTTGAAGTGTCTTTCGGCATCTGCGGAATCTGCACTTTCGCTCACTCTCTGTCTCTCCCAACTAACAAAGAGAAGGAATCGTAAAATGTTTTTATATCCTTCAGTCTCCACCTCTCTCTGTCTCTCTCTGTTACACATTTGTCATACGCCTCCTTTTTTGTCTCTCTGTCTACTTGTTTTTCTCTGTCTGTCTCCCTATCTCACTGTCTTTCTGTTTCTCTCTGTCTTTCTCTCTCTGTCTATCTGTGTCTTGCTCTCTCCGTCTGGCTCTCTCATTGTCCTCTCTATCTTTGTGTCTCAGTCTTTCTGTCTGTGTGTGTCTCACTCTGTGCCTCTCTCTGTTTCTGTCTGTCTCTCTCTCTCTCTCTCCGTGCCTCTCTCGCTCTTTGTTTCCCTCTCCTTGCTCACTCCTCCCTCTGGGTCTGGTGAATGAGCCCAGGTCTGTTCACAGCGCCATTCTTGCTCTGCGCTTCTGCAGTGACTGCAAAGGAGTGTCTTCCGTCAGTTCCTCGTTAAATATAGTGAAGTATCCCCGCCTGTTACGTTGGAAGACGGGGTTTCAATTCCCCGTCGGGAATTAAGCATTTCTAAAATCTGCAATGATGTATCCTGGTGCAGCTTGAAGTAAAAAAGCTGCAGTGAAAAATTGAAGAGTAAAAATTGCGAGAGTGGATTGTCTCTTTGAGAACTTTCTTCAACATAGACTGTTTCGGGGCGCAGTGCTGTTTTGCTCCAGAGCGATGGATGATTGCGATTTTATCTGAGCAACATTTAAAATCTTACAAACCCAGTAATTGTGGCTGAGTGGTTAAGGCGATGGACTAGAAATCCATTGGGGTCTCCTCGCGTAGGTTCGAATTCTGCCGACTACGGTTCTAGCATTTTTCTTCTTAAAATATAACCAAATTCCTGGAGAACTAATCCTGAATGAGACGATATTAAATCCCACAACTTTGAACACCTCGAGATTTTTCTCGTTTTCATTGATCTGCAAGTGTTCACAAAATTTACGGTCAGAAATAAAGCAAAAATTACTGACAGTGTTTCTCTCTACCTGTCTGTCTCTCTCGATGTCTAAGTCACTCTATGTGTGTGTCTGTGTTTGATGTGTGTGTCTGTCTGTGCACATGTGTGTCTGTCTGTGTGTGTCTGCCGGTCACTCGGGTAACAAGCGGGGATACTTTCCTCAGCCTTCACCTCCTTTCTGAAGTGTGGTTCCCCAGAATTGGACACAATACTCCAGCTGGGGTCGAACGAGTCGTTTATTTAGGTTTGGCAAAACTTCCTGGTTTGTGTACTCTGTGCCTCTATTTATAATGCCCAGGATCGCATCTTCTTTATTAACTGCTTTGTTAACCTGTCCTGCCACCGAGGAAATCTCTGCTCTGCTCAACTCTGTGGCAGGGTGGGGCTTGAAGCCCCGATTCTCACAGAGACAGTCCACACGTGCTCAGACAGCACCAGAATGGCTGAGTGTTTAAAGTGTTGGACTTAAGATCCGATGGGTTTATACCCACGTTGGTTCAAACCCCACTCCAGGTAACGCTTTAATTTAAGACCCATTTCCTTTCATCCTGCTCAGTGATACTCGTTTGTCATCTGCAGAATCTCCATCAAACAAACAATGAGTTTTTTATAGATACGGAAAGAAAGATTTCATATTTTTATGTCATTCTTAGAGTGCTATTTTGGCATCTGCTGAATCTGCATTGTCGCTCACTCTCAACTAACAAAGAGAAGTAATCGTAAAATGTTTTTATATTTTTCAGCCTCCACCTCTGTCTCACTATCCGTCTCTCTGTCTCCCTCTCATTCTCTCACTCACTTTCTGTCTCTCTCTGTTACACATTTGTCATATGCCTCCATTTCTCTCTCTCTCTCTCTCTTTCATTCTCCTGTTGATCACTCCTCCCTCTGGGGCTGGTGAATGAGCCCAGGTCTGTTCAGAGCTCCATTCTTGCTCTGCGATTCTGCACAGTAACGCCATCCATCAGTTCCTCGTCAGAAATAGTGAACTGTCCCCAACTGCTACTCCCGAGGTCGGCTTTCAATTCCACGATGGAGTGGAAGCGTTTTTAAGATGTCAAACTGTATTTCTATTTCCTGGTGTAGCTTTATGTTAAAAAGCTACAGTGATAAACAGAAGGGTAAAAAACATGTGAGAGGAGATTGTCTCTTTGAGAATTTTCTTGAGCGGAGACTGTTCAGGGACTGAGTGCTGTTTTGCTCCAGAGCGATGGATGATTGCGGTTTTATCTGAGCAACATTTAAAGACTTACAGACCCAGTAGGGGTGGCCGAGTGGTTAAGGCGATTAACTAGAAATCCATTGGGGTCTCCCCGCGCAGGTTCGAATCCTGCCGACTACGGTTCCAGCATTTTTCATTTCAAAATATAATTAAATCTCTGGAGAACTAATCCTGAGTTGGGCGGAATTAAATCCAACACCTCGAAGTTTCTCACTTTTTCATTGTGCAAATATTCAAGAAATATACGGTCGGAAATAGAACAACAATCAGACAAATCAGGGTTTAAACTAATTTGGCAGGGGTCCATCCTCTCCTGATATGTATACCCTCGGATTTCTGGTATCATCCTTGTACATCTTCTCTGTACCCTCTCTGTGTCTGTGCGTCTGTCTCTGTGTCTGTGTGTCTCTGTGTCTGTGTGTCTCTCTCTGCTCAAATCTGTGGCAAGGTGGAGCTTGAAGGCCCGATTCTCTTAGAGACAGTCTGTCAACAGCACCAGCACCAGGATGGCCGAGTGGTTAAGGCGTTGGACTTAAGATCCAATGGGTTTATGCCCACGTGGGTTCGAACCCCACTCCTGGTAACTTTTTAATTTAAGATCCATTTCCTTTCATCCTGCTCAGTGACACTCGCTTGTCAACAGCTGATTCTCCAACAAACAATGAGATATTTATAGATATGGAAAGAAAGATCTCATATGTAATTCTTCAAGTCCTATTTTGGCATCTGCCGAATCTGCATTTTTCTCTCTGTATCTCTCTGTCTGTCTCTGTCTGTCCTTCTCTGTCTTTCTCTGTCTGTCTCTGTCTCTCACTCTCTGTCTGTTTCTCTGTCTGTTTCTCTCTGACTGTCTCTCTCTGTGTCCCTGTGTCTCTCTCTCTGTTTCTCTCTCTGTCTCTGTCGTTCTCATTTGTCCAGTTTTGTTCACAGCTCGATTCTTGCTCTGACCGACTTTGCCCGTGTTAATTCCTCATTAGTATAATGGTGTGTGTCCTTGCTTATTATTTGGAAGGCCGGGGTTCAATTCGCCGATGGGGCGGGCAATTTTTAACAACCCCAATTTTAAACATTTATAAAGCTTCTTAAAATCATTCTCTTCAGAACAGAAAAAATCCACTTTTGGATTTGAGACTAGATTCTTGGTGCCCACCTGGTGTAGAGATGTGAACCATTACGTTTCTCACTGGGCAGCATTTCAAAATTAAACAAACTCCCAGTCGGTTTAATCGTCAATTACAAGGCTTAAAGTTCCATGGATTGTAACAGCTCGACATTTCAACTGATCTGCAAGAGTTGACGAAATCTACGACAAGAATCTCACAATCTGTCACTCTGTCTCCCTCTCATTCTCTCACTCTCTTTCTGTCTCTCTCTGTTACACATTTGTCATACGCCTCCGTTTCTCTCTCTCTCTCTCTCTCTGTCATTCTGTTGTTGATCACTCCTTCCTCTGGGGCTGGAGAATGAGCCCAGGTCTGTTCAGAGCGCCATTCTTGCTCTGCGATTCTGCACAGTAACGCCATCCATCAGTTCCTCGTCAGATATAGTGAACTATCTCGAACTGCAACTCCCGAGGTCGGCTTTCAATTCCGCGATGGAGTGGAAGCATTTTTAAGATGTCAAACTGTATTTATATTTCCTGGTGTAGCTTTATGTTAAAAAGTTACAGTGATAAACAGAATAGTAAAAAACATGCGAGAGGAGGTTGTCTCTTGAAATGTCATGACACGAGACTGTTCAGGGACTGAGTGCTGTTTTGCTTCAGAGCGATGGATGACTGCAATTTTATCTGAGCAACATTTAAAGTCGTACAGACCTAGTAGTCGTGGCCGAGTGGTTAAGGCGATGGGCTAGAAATCCGTTGGGTGTTTCCCTGCACAGGTTCGATTCCTGCCGACTACGGTTCCAGCACTACTCATTTTTTAATGTAACCAAATCCCTGGGGAACTAATCCTGAGTTGGGCGGAATTAAATCCAACACCTCGAAGTTTTTCACTTTTTCATTGTGCAAGTATGCACGAAATATATGGTCGCTAATAGAACAATAATCAGACAAATCAGGGTATAAACTAATTTGGCAGCGGTCCATACCTTCCTGATATATATACCCTCGCATTTCTGGTATCATCCTAGTAAATCCTCTCTGTGTCTGTGTGTCTGTCTGTGTCTGTGTGTCCCTGTGTGTGTCTCTGTGTCGGTCTGTGTGTCTCGCCATGTGTGTGTGTCTCTCTGTGTTGGTCTGTGTGTGTCTCTCTGTGTCGGTCTGTGTTTCTCTCTGTGTCTGTGTGTCTGCCTGTGTGTCTCTCTGTGTTGGTCTGTGTGTCTGTGTGTTTATGTGTGTGTCGGTCTGTGTGCCTCTCTGTGTCGGTCTGTGTGTCTCTCTGTGTCTGTTTGTTTATGTGTGTGTCGGTCTGTGTGTCTCTCTCTGCTCTGCTCAACTCTGTGGCAGGTTGGTGCTTCAAGGCCCGATTCTCTCAGAGCCAGCGCGCGAATAATGCCAGCACCAGGATGGCCGAGTGGTTAAGGCATTGGACTTAAAATCCATATGGGTTTATATCCACGTGGTTTCAAGCCCCAGTACTGGTAACTCTTTAATTTAAGATCCATCTCCTTTCATCCTGCTCAGTGACACTCATTTGTCATCAGTTGATTCTCCAACAAACTATGAGATGTTTATAGATAAGGAAAGAAAGATCTCATATGTAATTCTTCAAGTCCTATTTTGGCATCTGCTGAATCTGCATTTTTCCCTCACTCTCTCTGTCACTCTCAACTAACAAAGAGTAGGGTTCATGAAATGTTTTTACATCTTTCAGTCCCCACCTCTCTCTGTCTCACTATCTGTGTCCCTCTCATTCTCTCACTCTCTTTTTCTCTCTCTCTCTGTTTCTCTCTGTCTCTCTCTCTGTCTGTCTCTCTGTCTGTCTCTCTCTTTGTCTATCTCTCACTGTATGGCTATCTGTCTGTTTGTTTCTGTCTCTCTCTCTCTGTATGGCTCTCTGTCTTTCTCTGTCTGTTTCTCTCCGTCTGTCTGTCTCTGTCTGTCTGTGTGTCTGTCTCTCTGTCTGTCTCTCTCTTTGTCTGTCTCTCTCTCTATCTCTCTCTGTATGGCTCTCTGTCGTTTTCTCTCTCTGTCTCTGTCTGTTTCTCTCTGTCTCTCTCTCTGTCTCTCCCTCTGTCTGTCTCTCTGCCTGTCTCTCTCTTTGTCTATCTCTCACTGTATGGCTATCTGTCTGTTTCTTTCTGTCTCTCTCTCTCTGTATGGCTCTCTGTCGTTTTCCCTCTCTGTCTCTGTCTGTTTCTCTCTCTGTGTCTCTCTCTGTCTTTCTCTGACTGTCTCTCTGTCTGTCTCTGTCTCTCTTTGTCCCTGTCTTTCTCATTTGTCAAGTTCTGTTCACAGCTCGATTCTAGCAGCAGCCAGTATATCAGTTCCTCATTAGTATAGTGGTGAGTATCCCCGCCTGTCACAGTGGAGACCGGGATTCAATTTCCCGATGGGGAGGGCGATTTCAACATCACAAATTTTAAACCTTTGGGCAACTCCTTAAAAACCTTCTTGGAAAAGTAAAACAGAAAAAAAGCCTACCAAAATAATTTTAAAAGATTTACTGGCACATGAAGAACTGTATAACAACTTCCTGCACCAGTTCCCCGTTAGTATAGAGCTCTCTCTCTCTCTCTCTGTTTCCCTCTCCCTTTTGTGTGGGGTGCGGAGGAGGGCGAGAGTGACAGAGAGAAAGAGATTAACAGGGTTACGGACAAAAAGCGGGGGGTGGGACTGAGCACGACTGCTCTTTCACAGAGACAGCACAGGCACGGCGGGCCGAATGGCCTCCTTCTGTGCTGTAAGTGTCTATGAGTCCATGAAACTCAGAAAAGCTTATTAAATATGTGACTTACACATAAACATAGAGAGCAGGCACACATGTCTGTGTGTGTGTGTTGGAGTCTTTGTCTCAAACACTGCATAACTACTTCCTCTACCAGGTCCCTGATAGTATAGTGGTGAGGATTCAATTCCCCGACAGGTTCTCTCTGTCTCATATTTAACTCTAATTCTTAAAGTGCTATTTTGGCATCTGCTGAATCTGCATTTTCTCAAGTGTCACTCTTGACTAACAAGGAGAACGAGAATTCGGACTCTACCCCTCTCTGTCACACTATCTGGTCTCTCTGTCTCCCTCTCATTCTCTCTCTTTGTCTCTCTCACTCTCTCTTTCTGTCTCTGTTACACATTTGTCATAAGCCTCCTTTTTTGTCTCTCTCTCTCTGTATCTATCATTGTCTCTCTCTTTATCTCTCTGAATATCTCTCTGTCTTTCTCTCTCTGTCTCTCTGTCTCACTATTTGTCCCTTTCTCTGTTTGTCCCGTCTCACTCTCAGTTCAGTTTCAGTTCAAATGCTTTATTGGCATGAAAGTTTACAGAGAACCATATTGCCAAAGCTTACATAGCAAAAATGTTCAGTTTTCCAACATTCTGTAGGTGTCAATCGATTTGACATTTGTTGGGTATATACAATATTACTTTTAAACAATATTAATTTTAAACAGTCTTTCTACTTCATTTGGTACGTTCAATATTAATTTTAAACAGTCTTACTTTTAAACAGTCCTCAGGTTGTGACATGTTGTTACATATTTAGCCCCAAGGTATGGTCTGTCTCCTTCTCCTAGGACTAATCTCAATTTTGACAGATCATCCAATTCCTTGAAATCTGGGGTTGTTTGGCTTAGCTTGTTGAATAATATGTTTCTTGATGTGTTGAATTTTTCGCATTTTAGGAGGAAATGCATTTCTGTTTCAACCTCTCTTTCTCTCTCAGTACTGTTCACAGCTCGATTCTTGCTCTGATAGATTTTATATTCAGTAGTTCCTCGTTAGTATAGTGGTGAGTATCCCCGCCTGTCACGCGGGAGACCGGGGTTCAATTCCCCGACGGGGAGGTAGATTTTATAATTCAAAATTTTAAAGCTTTGGCCAACTCCTTAAAACTTCCTTGGGAAAGTAGAACAGAAAAAACATCAACTAAAATAATTTTAAAAGATTTACTGTCATAACAAGTTCCTGCACCAGTTCGTCGTTAGTATAGAGCTCTCTCTCTCTGGTTTCCTCTCTGTCTCATTCACTGTTCCTCAGTCTCATTCACTGTTCCCCAGTCTCTCTCTGTTTCCGTCTCAGTCTCTCTCTGTGTGCCTCTCTCCGTGTCTCTCTTGCTCTTTGGTTCCCTCTCCTTGCTCACTCCTCCCTCGGGGGCTGGTGAATGAGCCCAGGTCTGTTCACAGCGCCATTCTTGCTCTGAGCTTCTGCAGAGAACGCCCAGCAGTGACTTTCGTCAATTCCTCATCAATTCAGTGCACAATCGCCGCCTGTTGCATGGCTGACAGAGGTTCAATTCTGTGATGGGGAGAAATTAGTCTTTCCAGTGTAAAATAATTGTTATATTTCTTGGCGTAACTTAATGTTAAAAAGCGAGGGAGGAACATGGAAGAGTGAAACAATGCGAGGGGAGATTGTCTCTTTGGGAATTTTTTGAGCGGAGACTGTTCACGGACTGAGTGCTGTTTTGCTCCAGAGCGATGGATGATTGCTTTATCGAAGCAACATTTAACAATTCACAGACCCAGTAGTCGTGGCCGAGTGCTTAAGGCGATGGAGTGGAAAGCCATTGGGGTCTCCCCGCGCAGGTTTGTATCCTGCTGACTACAGTTCCAGCATTTTTCATCCCATTTCATTTCAAAATGTAAACAAATCTCTGGAGAACTGATCCTCAGTTCGGCGGTTTTAAATCCCACAACGTTCAACACCTCGAGACTTTTCTCGTGTTCATTGATCTGCAAGTATTCACCAAATATACGGTCAGAAATAGAACAAAAATCAGACAAATTAGCGACAGTGTTTCTCTCTCGATGTCTGAGTCACTCTATGTGTCTGTCTGTGTACATGTGTGGCTTTTTGTTTCTGTCTGTGTGTGTCTGCCGGTCACTCGGGTAACAAGCGGGGATACTTTCCTCAGCCTTCACCTCCTTCCTAAAGTGCGGTTCCCCAGAATTGGACACAATACTCCAGCTGGGGCCGAACTAGTGTTTTATTTAGGTTTACCATAACTTCCTGGGTTGTGTACTCTGTGCCTCCATTTATAAACCCCAGGATCACATCTGCTTTATTAACTGCTTTGTTAACCTGTCCTGCCACCGAGGGAATCTCTGCTCTGCTCAACTCTGTGGCAGGGTGGGGCTTGAAGACCTGATTCTCACAGAGACAGTCCACGCCCATTACCAGCCCCAGGATGGTCGAGTTGTTAAGACCTTGGACTTGGGTTCGAACCCCACTCCTGGTTCTTCTTTAATTTAAGACGCATTTCCTTCCATTTTGCTCAGTGACACTCGTTTGTCATCTGCTGAATCTCCATCAAACAAACAATGAGATTTTTATAGATACGGAAAGAAAGATTTCATATTTATATGTAATTCTTGAAGTGCTCTTTTGGCATCTGCGGAATCTGCACTTTCGCTCACTCTCTGTCTCTCTCAACTAACAAAGAGAAGGAATCGTAAAATGTTTTTATATCCTTCAGTCTCCACCTCTCTCTGTCTCTCTCTCTCACTCTCTTTCTGTCTCTCTCTGTTACACATTTGTCATACGCCTCCTTTTTTGTCTCTCTGTCTACTTGTTTTTCTCTGTCTGTCTCTCTCTCTCACTGTCTTTCTGTTTCTCTGTCTTTCTCTCTCTGTCTATCTGTGTCTTGCTCTCTCTGTCTATCTCTCTCATTGTCCTCTCTATCTTTGTGTATCTTTGTGTCTCAGTCTTTCTGTCTGTGTGTGTCTCACTCTGTGCCTCTCACTGTTTCTGTTTCTCTCTCTCTCTCCGTGTCTCTCTCGCTCTTTGTTTCCCTCTCCTTGCTCACTCCTCCCTCTGGGTCTGGTGAATGAGCCCAGGTCTGTTCACAGCGCCATTCTTGCTCTGCGCTTCTGCAGTGACTGCAAAGGAGTGTCTTCCGTCAGTTCCTCGTTAAATATATTGAAGTATCCCCGCCTGTTACGTTGGAAGACGGGGTTTCAATTCCCCGTCGGGAATTAAGCATTTCTAAAATCTGCAATGATGTATCCTGGTGCAGCTTCAAGTAAAAAAGCTGCAGTGAAAAATTGAAGAGTAAAAATTGCGAGAGGGGATTGTCTCTTTGAAAAATTTCTTCAATATAGACTGTTTCGGGGCGAAGTGCTGTTTTGCTCCAGAGCGAGGGATGATTGCGATTTTATCTGAGCAACATTTAAAATCTCATCGACCCAGTAGTTGTGGCCGAGTGGTTAAGGCTGATGGACTAGAAATCCATTGGGATCTCCCCGCGCAGGTTCGAATTCTGCCGACTACGGTTCCAGCATTTTTCATCCCATTTCAAAGTGTAACCAAATCCCTGGAGAACTGATCCTGAGTTAGGCGGAATGAAATCCCACATTTTTCGACTCCTCGAAGTTGTCACGTTTTCATTGTGCAAGTATTCACGAAATATATGGTCGGAAATAGAACAACAATCAAGCAAATTAGCGACAGTGTTTCTGCCTGTATCTCTCGATGTCTAAGTCACTCTATATGTGTGTCTGTGTTGATGTGTATGTGTGGCTTTCTGTTTCTGTCTGTGTGTGTCTGCCGATCACTCAGGTAACAAGCGGGGACACTTTCCTCAGCCTTCACATCTTCCTAAAATGTGTTGCCCCAGAATTGGACACAATACTCCAGCTGAGGCCGAACAAGTGTTTTATTTAGATTTCCCTTAACTTCCTGGCTTGTGCACTCTGCCTCCATTTACAAACCCCAGGATCCCATCTGCTTTTTTAACTGCTTTGTTAACCTGTCCTGCCACCGAGGAAATTTCTGCTTTACTCAACTCTGCGACAGGGTGGCGCTTCAAGCCCTGATTCTCACAGAAACAGCCCACAGGAGCTAACAGCACCAGGATGGCCGAGTGGTTAAGGCGTTGGACTTAAAATCCAATGGGTTTATACCCGCGTGGGTTCGAACCCCACTCCTGGTAACTCTTTAATTTAAGACACATTTCCATTCATCCTGCTCAGTGACACTCTTTGTCATCTGCTGAACCTCCATCAAGCAAACAATGAGATTTTTATAGATGCGGAAAGTTTTCATATGTAATTCTTCAAGTCCTATTTTTCATCTGCTGAATCTGCATTTTTCTCTCACTCTCTCTGTCACTCTCAGCTAACAAGGAGAAGGAATCGTAAAATGTTTTTATATTTTTCAGTCTCCACCTCTGTCTCACTATCTGCCTCTCTGTCTCCCTCTCATTCTCTCACTCTCTTTCTGTCTCTCTCTGTTACACATTTGTCATACGCCTCCTTTTCTGTCTCTCACTCCGTCTTTCTCTGTCTGTCTGTCACTCTCTCTGTCTGTCTCTCTCTCTGTTTGTCTCTCTGTCTGTCTCTGTCTGTTGGTCTCTCTATGTCTGTCTCTGCGTGTCTGTCTCCCTCTGTCTGTCTCTCTCTCTGCCTGTCTCTGCCTGTCTCTGTCTGTCTTTCTCTCTCTGTCTGTCTCTCTCTGTCTGTCTCTCTCTCTCTCTGTCTCTCTCTCTCTCTGTCTGTTTCTATCTCTGTCTCTCTCTCTGTTTCTCTGTGTCTGTCTCTCTCTCTGCCTGTTTCTCTCTGTCTTTCTCTCTGTGCTTCTCTCTCTCTCTGTCTCTCTCTGTCTTTCTCTCTCTGTTTCAGTTCAGTTCAGGTCAAATGCTTTATTGGCATGAAAGTTTACAGAGAACCATATTGCCAAAGCTTACATAGCAAAAAGGTACAGTTTTCCAACATTCTGTAGGTGTCAATCGATTTGACATTTGTTGGGTATATACAATATTACTTTTAAACAATATTAATTTTAAACAGTCTTTCTACTTCATTTGGTACGTTCAATATTAATTTTAAACAGTCTTACTTTTAAACAGTCCTCAGGTTGTGACATGTTGTTACATATTTAGCCCCAAGGTATGGTCTGTCTCCTTCTCCTAGGACTAATCTCAATTTTGACAGATCATCCAATTCCTTGAAATCTGGGGTTGTTTGGCTTAGCTTGTTGAATAATATCTCTGTCTCTCTCTCTCTGTCTGTCTCTCTCTCTGTCTGTCTCTCTCTCTGTTTCTCTCTGTCTTTCTCTGTCTCTCTGTCTCTCTCTCTGTCTGTCTCTCTCTCTGTCTGTCTCTCTGTCTGTCTGTCTCTCTCTGTGTTTCTCTCTCTGTCTGTCTCTCTCTGATTGTCTCTGTCTTTGTCCCTGTCTCTTTATCTCTCTCTGCATTTATCATTTTTCAAGTTCTGCTCAGAGATCCATTCTTGCTCTGGCAAACTGCACGTGTCAGTTCCTCGTTATTATAGCGGCGAGTATCCCCGCCTGTCACGTGGGAGACCGGATTCAATTCCCCAACAAGAAGGGTGCTTTTAACATTCCAAATTGTAAACCTTTGGGCAACCCCTTAAAATCCTCCTTGGAAAAGTAGGACAGAAAAAAAATCACTAAAATAATTTAAAAAGATTTACAGCCATATGAAGAACTGCCATATGAAGAACTGCACCAGTTCCTCGTTAGTATAGAGCTCTCTCTCTCTCTCTGTTTCCCTTTTGTGTGGGGCGTGGAGGAGGGAGAGAGTGACAGAGAGAAAGAGATTAACAGGGTTACGGACAAAAAGCGGGGGTTGGGACTGAGCACGACTGCTCTTTCACAGAGACAGCACAGGCACGGCGGGCCGAATGGCCTCCTTCTGTGCCGTAAGTTTATATGAATCTATGACACTCAGAAAAGCTTATTAAATATGTGACTTACACATAAACATAGAGAGCAGGCACACATGTCTGTGTGTGTGTGTGTTCGAGTCTTTATCTCAATCACTGCATAACTACTTCCTCTACCAGGTCCTTGAGAGTATAGTGGTGAGGATTCAATTCCCCGACAGGTTCTCTCTGTCTCTCTGTCTCACTCACTGAGTGTTTCCCGCTCTCTCTCTCTCTGTGTCTGTGTCTCTCTCTCTCTGCCTCTCCCCGTGTCTCTCTCGCTCTTTGATACCCTCTCCTTGCTCACTCCTCCCTCTGGGGCTGGTGAATGAGCCCAGGTCTGTTCACAGCGCCATTCTTGCTCTGAGCTTCTGCAGAGAACGCCCAGCAGTGACTTTGGTCAGTTTAGTGGAGTATCCCTGCCTGGTGAGCGGGGTTCTGCGATGGGGCGAAATGCGTCTTTAAGATGTGAAATAATAATTAAATTGGTTCGTGTTAAAAAGCGAGGGAGGAACATGGAAGATTAAATAAATGCGAGAGGAGATTGTCTCTTTGAGAATGTTCTTGAGCGGAGACTGTTCAGGGACTGAGTGCTGTTTTGCTCCAGAGCGATGGATGATTGCAATTTTATCTGAGCAACATTTAACTCATCACTTACCTAGTAGTCGTGGCCGAGTGGTTAAGGCGATGGACTAGAAATGCATTGGGGTTTCTCCGCGCAGGTTCGAATACTGCCGACTACGTTTCCAGCATTTTTCTTTTTAAAATATAACCAAATTCCTGGAGAACTAATCCTGAATGAGACGATATTAAATCCCACAACTTTGAACACCTCGAGATTTTTCTCGTTTTCATTGATCTGCAAGTGTTCACGAAATTTACGGTCAGAAATAAAACAAAAATTACTGACAGTGTTTCTCTCTACCTGTCTGTCTCTCTCGATGTCTAAGTCACTCTATGTGTGTGTCTGTGTTTGATGTGTGTGTCTGTCTGTGCACATGTGTGTCTGTGTGTGTGTGTCTGCTGGTCACTCGGGTAACAAGCGGGGATACTTTCCTCAGCCTTCACCTCCTTTCTGAAGTGTGGTTCCCCAGAATTGGACACAATGCTCCAGCTGGGGTCGAACTAGTCGTTTATTTAGGTTTGGCAAAACTTCCTGGTTTGTGTACTCTGTGCCTCTATTTATAATGCCCAGGATCGCATCTTCTTTATTAACTGCTTTGTTAACCTGTCCTGCCACCGAGGAAATCTCTGCTCTGCTCAACTCTGTGGCAGGGTGGGGCTTGAAGCCCCGATTCTCACAGAGACAGTCCACACGTACTCAGACAGCACCAGAATGGCTGAGTGTTTAAAGTGTTGGACTTAAGATCCGATGGGTTTATAACCACGTTGGTTTGAGCCCCACTCCAGATAACTCTTTAATTTAAGACCCATTTCCTTTCATCTTGCTCAGTGACACTCGTTTGTCATCAGTTGATTCTCCAACAAACTATGAGATGTTTATAGATATGGAAAGAAAGATCTCATATGTAATTCTTCAAGTCCTATTTTGGCATCTGCTGAATCTGCATTGTTCCCTCGCTCTCTCTGTCACTCTCAACTAACAAAGAGAAGGGATCGTGAAATGTTTTTACATCTTTCAGTCCCCAGCTCTCTCTGTCTCACTATCTGTGTCCCTCTCATTCTCTCACTCTCTTTTTCTCTCTCTCTCTGTTTCTCTCTGTCAATTCAAATTCAAATTCAAATGCTTTATTGGCATGAAAGTTTACAGAGAAACATATTGCCAAAGCTTACATAGCAAAAAGGTACATTTTCAACATTTTGTAGGTGTCAATCGATTTGACATTTGTTGGGTACATACAATATTACTTTTAAACAATATTAATTTTAAACAGTCTTAATTTTAAACAGTCCTCAGGTTGTGACATGTTGTTACATATTTGGCCCCAAGGTATGGTCTGTCTCCTTCTCCCAGGACTAATCTCAATTTTGACAGGTCATCCAATTGCTTGAAATCTGGGGTTGTTTGGCTTAGCTTGTTGAATAATATGTTTCTTGATGTGTTGAATTTTTCGCATTTTAGGAGGAAATGCATTTCTGTTTCAACCTCGCCGGCCAGACATTGATCGCATATTCTATTCTCTCTAGGCTGCCAGGATTTCTTGTATCTGCCTTTTTCAATTTCCAGTTGGTGGTCGCTTAGTCTGTACCTGGTGAGGGTCTGTCTCTGTTTTGTGTCTCTGATGGTCGTGAGGTAGTCTGCCAGTTTATATTCTCTTTTTAGGGCCCGGTAACATTCTAATCTGCTTTGGCTTTCGGTTATTTTGTTCCAATGTTCCAGGTAGGTTTCTTTGCATTGTTTAATGATTTGGTTCACTCGGATTGGTGTTTGGACGGCTGTGTTGGTCTGGGGTTGGTCAGGGTCCGGCTGAGTACTTAGTTTCAGTAGCAGCTGACTCAGGGGACTCTTTTCTGGGTTTAGCTCTTGGGTCTGAAAGGCTTTGAAATGAAGGGTGTCTGGGGAGCTAGATTTGAGGTGATTTAGGAAGTTTAGTGCTCGTTTTTGGATGTTTATTATCAGTGGGTATCTGCCTAGTTCGGCTCTGCATGCATTTGTTGGCGTTTTTCTTTGGGTGCGAAGGATGCTTCGGCAGAATTCTGCATGTAGGGCTTCTATTGTGTGTTTTTCCCATTTAGTGTAGCTTTGGTGATTTAGCGGGCCCCATACTTCACTACCGTACAGTGCAATGGGCAGGATTATGCTGTCAAATATTTTGAGCCAGATTTTGATTGGGATTTGGATGTTGTAGAATTTTCTTTTTATTGCATATAGGGCTCTTCGTGCTTTTTCTTTTAGTGCATTCACTGCTATGCTGAAGCTCCCTGATGCTGTAATAGTTAGACCAAGGTAGGTGTAGCTCATAGTGTGTCCTATAGTGGTATCACTGAGGGTAAACTGGTATTTGTTTTCCTGACATCTGGGCCTTTTTTGAAAAATCATGATGTTGGCTTTCTTTAGATTTACTGTTAGAGCCCAATTTTGGCAGTATTTGTCGAGTAGGTCTAGTTGTTGCTGTAATCCCTGTTCTGTGGGAGACAGCAGAACCAGGTCATCCGCATAGAACAGGGATTTCACTTCTCCATCCAGGAGACGGAGACCTGGTGACTCGCTTTGCTCCAGCATGTCTACTAATTCATTTATGTATATGTTGAACAGGGTCGGGCTCAAATTGCAGCCCTGCCGGACGCCTCTTCTCTGGGTGAAGAAATCGGTGCGTTTGTCTCCAATTTTGACCCCGCATTTGTTTTTCAGATACATTGATTTAATAAGGTCATAGACTTTGCCCCCTATTCCACACTGAAGAAGTTTATAATAGAGCCCTTCGTGCCATATAGAGTCAAAGGCTTTCTTGAAGTCGATGAAACAGGCGAATATTTTCCCATTTTTTGTTTGGTGTATATGTTTTTCAATGAGGGTGTGAAGGGTATAGATATGGTCGGCGGTGCGGTGTTTTGGAAGAAAGCCTATTTGGTTTTTTCTGAGGATATTATGTTTGTTAAGAAAATCAAGTAATCTACTATTTAGAATACTGCAGAATAACTTCCCTAGACAACTGTTGACACAGATGCCGCGGTAGTTATTTGGGTCTGATTTGTTTCCACTTTTATATATGGGGGTGATTAGTCCTTGGCACCAGATATCGGGAAAACAGCCTGAACGTAATATGATGTTGAATAATTTGAGTACCGCACCCTGCATCTCCATATTGCTGAACTTGAGCATTTCATTTTTGATGTTGTCTGGGCCACAGGCTTTCTTTAGGTGGAGAGATTTTGTTTTTGTGGCCAGTTCTTTCCATGTGATTGGGGAGTCTAGAGGGTTTTGGTTGTCTTTAATTGTTGCTTCTAATGTGTGGAGTTTTTCTGTGACCTGATGTTGACTTGGGTTTGTTTCGTTTATTGGGATGTCTTTGTAGAGGTTTTCAAAATGTGTTCTCCAGATGTCGCCATCTTGGATTGGTAATGCTTGCAATTGTGTTGTACTCAGGTTATTCCACATTTCCCAGAATTGTTTTGGATTGGTGGAGTTTTCAATTTCTTCGAGTATTTTGTGGGTATAGTTTTGTGTTTTGTTCCTAATGGTGTGTTTATATCTTTTGAGTGTTTCATTGTATCTAGTACGTAGGTCTGGATTGTTTGGTTGGCGATGCTTTTGGTTTGATATTTTTCTCAGGCCTTTTCTGGCATTTTTGCATTCGTGGTCAAACCATTTCTTATTTTTATTTTGTCTTTTGTGACGCTTCCTCTTCTGTTTCACAAGGTCGGCTTTTACAGCTGCCTCATGGAAGATCATATTTATATCCTCTATGGCCATGTTTACACCATCTCTGGTGATCTCGTATGGGTTTTCTTTAAATTTTGATATTTTACTTGTGAGATCAGGTGACTTTAGTGCTGTGATGAATTTTTCTCCACTGTCTGGGGCCCATCTGTATGTCTGGTTTATTTTATGGAGCTTACTGGGTTCTTTTTTTGTGTCTGTAGTTTGGGCAGAAAGT